>NW_005054313.1:6271779-6315637 GCF_000277835.1 Geospiza fortis | reverse complement strand
CCCGGCCGTGCTCGTAGCGCGCACATGAGCGCCCAGCACGGCGCTGGTGCAGCGAGGGATGCGGAGCTGGGCACGAAGGGTGCGATTGTCCAGCCTCCCGTAAACCTCTGCTCTTCTGAGGTCCCACTCAGGCAGTTCAAATGCAGTTTTGGCTGGAGCTCACGATGGTTTTCAAGTTTCTGCATAGGAATCCAGGTTATTTTTTGTTGATTTTTTTCCCCTAAAAATTCAGTTTCTTAGTAAACCAACATTTTATTTGAGAATTTTATTTTATGTCTATTGGGGGAACGAGGTGAACCGAGCTTAGGTTGGTGCAAATAGAGCACTTTGTTGTTCTTATTTTCTGGTTAGTTTTTTTTTTTTTTAGTATCTGCAAGAGGCTGTCACCTGCAGCATTTCTATTTTATGTACGTTTTTAAAAGCTGCTTTTGGCTGAGGGCACTGGTAAAGTGTACTGAAAGTTGGGAGTTGTAAATACAGGTTACTCGTGTAATGTTTTCCTTTATATACACACACACCATGTGTATTTTATACATAAACTCATCCCAATAAACACATACTGATCAAGCTTGCATATTACGTCATATTACAGTTAGATTGTGTGGTTTGAATGGATGTCGCTAGAAAATAAAGAGCATCTAAATATAATTTTGCCTTCAGATTTTTTTATTGTATGGCATACTGAAATAGCTTTTATTATTAGGATGGTGGTTATTTTGTTTTTATTTATTTAAACAGTAAATAATAGTTCATTCTCCTTCCTCCACACATGCTACCTTTTGTTTTGGTCTTCTTTGCAATGTGACCTAGAGAAGGAATATGATCTGCAGAATTTTCTGTCTTTTTGGATCATAAAATCTTCACACCCTCCTAATTTATTATGGTCTTTAGTGATGGTCTTTTCATGTTTCCTTCCCTTTGCATGAATGTGCTGTTGGAAATGAGCCTCGGAGAGCATGTTTACATTGCATTCAGATTAGGAGGTATCATGTCCAAGTTGAAGACAAAATGGCTACTAAGTAAAACCTCTGCTTTTATTGTGGCTTTTCTTTTTCAAGGAAAAAGAGCACATATGTTAGCTTCTGAAATGGAAACTGCTTATTTGATTCAGGTGAACTTGGTGAATAGCCCAAGCCCATGTTTGGTACAAAGGAATGAAGCGTTTTGCCCGGGGTCAGTGGCTTGCCTGGTGCCAGGTGCCTGTGGCCGGCAGAGGTTTCCCAGCACCTTGCAGCCCTGTCTCCTGGTACTTCCCGGGCGTTCCTCACCCTCACAGTGTTCCTCCTGGCTACCTGCTTCTGCACGGGCTTCAACTTCCCTGCTGCTCTCAGGCAGCATCCATTCCCTGCAGGTTGTGCTGTTGAAATGCAGTATTTGAAGATAAGGTTATTTATTATAAGAAAACCTTTTCTTTTGGTGTTTTCAACTCTTACATTTCTCTATTGTGATCAAGTAGTCTTCCTTTGAGGTTGGAGTTCATTGTGAATTTGCATCTTCCTGGACATGTGTTGGTTGTTTGGGCGCAGCAGGGATGAGGAGCACTGCCAGGAGTGTTGTGCACACTGCACCCCAATGAACAGTGGAAAATCTCCTTCTGAACTGGCAGCAAACTGGGGTTTGCTCTCTGTTCAGGGGGCGCTGGTGATGGATAAACAGCAGCAGAGGTTGTGGAAGGCCTGGGTGAAAATGGCAGTGCCCTGCTGTTAACAGATGAGGTGTAATGTGCAGAGCAGAGCTTCTTCCTCTTTTCTCCTTCCCTCCTCTTCCTCCCCTCTCCCCTCGCCGTGCAGTTGCATGTGCTGGCAAGTTGGTGCATTCAGTTCCCCCTTTGCTTCCCAGCAGGTTTAGCACATCCAGCTCAGTACTCTTCTCTGTGGTCTTCCCCCCACCTCCTTTTTTCCTACACGTGTTTGTACATAGTGGATGGAGGCTTTTGGTTGTGTTTGTTACAGGTTTTGTTTGGTTGGTTGGTTTTTTAAAAGGTTTCAGTCTTCAGATTGTATTGTCAGTGAAAATAGTATAGCAAAATATAGCAGCTACGTAAATACTGGACTTGAGGATCACAAACAAGTCTGTGCTTGTCCCTCCACTTCACAGACAAATATAAATATAGGGACTGATGCAGACCACGAGTGGGACAATGAGCTATTAATTATGTCAACTCGCACTTATTTTATTCTGTTTATTAAATTAAAATGTAGTTTGACAAAAACATGTTAAGTAATTGTGTACATGTGGAGTCCCTTAAATTGAAACAATAGTTTAAGCCCTGCTGGTTACATTTGCAGGCATGGTCAGTATAGGTACTGAAGACTTTAAAATATGCTTTTTTAGATGTCCAGTCTGTTGGTGTTTGGGTTTTTTTTGTTAGGGTGTTTTTTGGCATATAACATGACCACTAGTTTGAGCTGAGGAGGGGAAGATATTATGAGTGACTTAGCTGTGCTTAAAAACAAATCAGGAAGTATTTATTTGCATTACAACATCATAGACAGGTATTTAACTGCTGTTTGGTTACAGTGATTGAAGCTCATCACTGTCTGTCTGTATTTGTGTCCTGGCTGCCCCACTGGAGCACAGGCAGCAAAGTGGTGTCTGGTTTTGTTCCCTGCTGTGTGTGTGAGGTGCTGAGGCGGTTGGATGTGTTCTTACGGTGTGGGTGAAGTGGGCAGAAATAACACTGGATGTCTTTTCCCATTGACGGATTAGAAGTCTAGACAGAGAGAACTCGTCTTTGGGAGCCCAGCCTGGCTGATTAGTGTCAGCATGGGTGGGTTTGTAAATTGCCCTGGTCTTCACTGGACACTGGGCCTTAATCTGCCTGTTTTTATTTCTCTTTAGATTGGTTAAAGCTTTCATATTTATTAATAGCTTTTTGTCCAGACATTGGAGCCCGAGGCGGGAAAACCTCCCTAGTCAGCTGTCTGAGCATATAGACTAATGGGGTTTCACTTATTTCTTTGGGTGAGGGTACTGTATTACCAAATGTGTGTTATTTGTATATGATGTTTCTGTACCCAAACATATGGTGGTGAAGACAGAGTCTACTCAGTATCACGTTGGCTTGCCAAGGAATATCTTACAGCTGAAGACAGCCAGTGAAGTAGGGATGTAAAAGCAGCGTGGCACAAGGATTGAGATGCAGAGATGGCCAAGGGAGGATGGTGTCAGCTGAGGGTCTGTCATTGCTGGCATAAAAGACCAACAGTTTTAGGCAATTAAGTCCCTCTGCTCGCTGTAATAATCCAAAATCCGGTAGCTGTGAACACTGAAGGAGCAGACAGGTTTGTTTTCTTGTTCACTGTTGCAAATAACTGGTGATGGTTCTGCAATGAGCACTTGTTTACCGTTGTAAATAGTAATCTGGTGCTTGCATCTGTGCATGGGTTGGCCCCAGCTTCTTTCACCTTGCCTGCATCTCAGCTCTTTTTGTCCTAAAGGCATCAGTTGGATTTGAATATAGCAATTCTGCTTGAGAGATTAATTTCTCTCCTCTCCGCCCCAGTGTCTCGTGTGTAAACCAAGCTGAGGACCAGGCAGTGTGGAGTGGCAAACACAAAGCACTGCATTTGCAGCCATTTCAGCTTGGACGTGGCTGTGGGTTTCAGACCCATAATTTTTGTCCTCCAGTCACTCTTCTAACTACAAGTTGCATTGGAAAACCACATGAGTGAGTCTGAGCAGTGCTGAAATTGTGTCCTAATGCCCACTTTTTCTCATGTTGAAGAAGGAGTAGAAGGTGAATTGTGCCCTTGTTACTTTTGGATTCTCGTTACTGCGCTAGGGAACCAGATTAGCTGATTGTAACACCAATGGGTTCTAATCTTTGGAAGGCTCCTTTCTTTTTTATGACTTAAAACATTCCTGCTCCCTCCTGCAGTTGCATCCATCACTCCTCATTAGGCATTGTCAGCAAGCGTGGCTCGTCACTTAGCTGTTGGCAGAGCAAATGTTCTGCAACTTGGGAAATGCCATTGAGGTTTTTCATAATAGGAATTGCTACTTATTTGTATAGTTAGGTCAGCAGAAAAAATTATTGACTTGATATTTTTTATAAAAATTAATATTGATTGACTTGATATTTTTAATAAAATGCCTAGCAATGAAGAGGGAATCTTGAAGGGTATGTGTTTCAGGCTTTTAGCAAATGCAGATGGATATACCTTTTTGGTAGGTTTCTTTTGCAGTTGAAATTTCTGTGTGTATTTTTTTAAAACAAGTATTTTTTTAGTCAGGTTGGATTAATGTGTAAACCAATCCATCTGCATTTTCCTCTTTCTTGTAGCTTGGGAGAGGGAGACAGGAAGTAAGAGAAAAAAACCCTACCATAACCTTCAGTATGTTGTTAAGTAGCCTGTCAAAACTGGGAGAACTCCAAATTTCCTCTGATTACAGAGTACTTGTGGTTATTCTCTGCCCCCAGCCCAAAATGCAGCAGCCATCATTCCCTCCTTCATCTTGGTTAATTCACTTTATCCTGGTTAATTCATTGTTGGAGGTGGGAAACACAGGTTATAATTCTTCAATTGCAGTTTACTGATTTCTGTGACGAAAATTAAATAATTATCATTGACAGGCGTACAGGCTGCACTTATTTCACTTAATCTATGCAACATCAGAAGTGTGTTTACCTGCTTTGAAAAAGTACCTTGAGCCCCTTAAGCTGAGAGATGATGAGAGTGTAAAACTGCAAAGGTTTCTTTCACTGACTCAGTTTTCCGTGGCTTCTTGGTTCCAGTGATTCCAGGTGTTGGTAAGATTTGCCTGTTCTGAATGTGTTTCCTGATATGGTGTATAAGCAGTCAAATACATAGGAAAAAATTGAACTGTGGACCATATTTTAGAGTAGTTCCTGGTGATTTCAGGGAAGGTCGCCCCTCCTTGGGCAAAGCATTTAGCAGCTTGTCATTCTCCTTCACACTCTGCTTCCCCAAATGGATAGGAACAGAGAGTGGAATTTGTTTCATTTCACTCCACCTGGTTCTGTACAAGTTCCCATGTAGTTATTGTGGAGGGAAAAAAGGCATCTCTGAGGTGAGGGCCAACTCCTACGAAAGATGTTTTCATAAAACAATCCATCCCATCCCTTCATGTCCCAAATTCTCTGACTGCAAACAAATTTCAAACCAGGGTGTGGTGCAGAACTCATGAATTAGGGAAAATAAATCCTACACCATTTGTCCCTTGGCTTCTCCTGGAGATGGCCTCCGTGGGTGGTTCAGAGAGCTTCCACTCCTCTGCACAAGGGCCAGGGACACCCTTTGTCTGTCACTACACATTGCTGTGTGTGGGGAAGCCCCCCAGAAGGATTCCTCCTCCCCAAGGCAGGGTTCAGAAGCTCTGGCTGTCCCCGCTGCGGTGCATCCCTGGGCTGCTGGGGAAGCCTCGGTGCCGGGAGCGGGCAGTCAGCACTGCCAGCGGCGTGGGAGGAGGAGCAGCTTCCCAAAACGGGGCACAGCCACCACTGTGGTGAGATTCTAGGTCAGCAGGTGTGGAGGCCAATTTGGTCTGCAGGCGTTTTTACAAGGTTAGAAAATAAACCTGAGTAAAATGAATGGTGACCTTTATGTAACCTTTGGAGAGCGAAGCTGAGTTTTATTGAATATCCTGGCTCTGAGTTGGAGGGAATAGCTTTGCAGAAAAAAGGTCTTTATAAACCTGCTTTTAGGAAGAGTGGATTTTTCACTCTTGTTTGTGGGTTTTGTTTGTCTTTGTTTCTTGAAACAATAGAATCTAAAAAACTATATAGGGGGGAAAGCACTATTCAAGTAATAAAAGATTTGGATAAGGTTTACTGTTGTTCGTTTGGAATTCGTTGGAGTGCATGCAGTTGTTGACTTCACAGCATCAAACATACGCAATTCCTTGTTTCATAAACATTTTACTTTCCACTGCAGGAGTTTCTTCACTGAAGCAAGTCAGATGGTGTGACATTGTGGTTCAGTGCAGCAGTTCTAATGAGTCCTTAATAAGCACAGAATTGCGGGGTTGTCATCCCAGGCCTCTGTAGCTGGGTTGCTTGCCATTTAGGGGAGTTCTGCATTATTTACATGTGTCTTTATGCCACTGGCAAGTAGGAATCCAAATTTCTACCTGAAAAGAACACTTGGAACCTCCCCCTAAAAGTTTCTGGATACTGTATAAATTAATCAGAAAAAGTCATTTAATTGGGGGAGATGACAGTACTGCTCAGGTTGGAGTGATCAGGCTTATATGGAAGCACTGATAAATCTTTTAATTAATTGGAGCTTGGGGTGGATTTGTTAATCTTTTTCTGTGTGTTTGTGTAGTTTTGAGAGCAGGGGTTGAGCTTAATGTTTTTATACAGATCCCATAAGTTATGTATGTTGCCTTCTCTTGTTACTCTACTCAGCTGCTTGCCAAACAGAAGTATTTGGAGAAGGGCCAGAGCTGCAAAATTCAGATCAGGATCCAAATTTGGATTTTTGGTTCAAGCCTTTCTAATATCTAATATTACAAAACCTTATATATAAATAAGGAGCTCTTTATTTTTAAACTGTGGCAACAAGGACAGGGAGGTAGCTTCCTCTCCCTCTGGAGCAGTCCAGGTAGAATGCTGGACTGTGTGTTACAAAGCTGTCAGCAGGTGATTC
Organism: Geospiza fortis; assembly: GCF_000277835.1. Classification (NCBI taxonomy): domain Eukaryota; kingdom Metazoa; phylum Chordata; class Aves; order Passeriformes; family Thraupidae; genus Geospiza; species Geospiza fortis. The sequence goes on along the minus strand of NW_005054313.1, from coordinate 6,309,023 downwards.
AAAAGGTAAATTGAATAGGTGAAAAAGCAACGCGTGCACTGTCACCCAGAAAGAGCCTGAGCAAAAGGCCAGCACAAATTGGTGCTTTCAAGCCAGTGAGAAGAAGCCCCTAAATCTAAAAATTCTGGAAGTGGTGGGATGTTTCGTGGTGTTTCATTAGGTCTTTGGGAATTTCGAGGGTTTGTTTTGTTTTGTTCTAAATGGAGTTAGCCAGTATCTCAATTTTAATGCTTTCTTGATTTAATGGAAAAAGGATTATCTCTCACCAAGTAGGATGCTTGTTATCAGCTGCTGTGCCATCAGCAGGCTTTCAGTAAGCTGCCCAGTGTTTTGTGTTGTTGAATGTTTAGTCATTAAGACAGTGGGGGAAAAAACATTCAAAACTTCTGAAATATTTTCCTTGTGGCTAGTTTTTAATTGCCTGTGGTTGCTGTGGTGACACTGTACCTGTCAGAGGGTGGGGAGGTTGGGTGTTGCTGCAGGGCTGAGGTTGGGGGTGGCTCTGGCTGTGGCACCTGCACCAGGTGAGTGGCATTGTCCTCATGGCTGTGTGACCCTCTGTAAGGCACAGCCACCCTGCGAGGGCAGCACCTGGCTGCTCCAGGCCAGGATGTGTGTCTGGGGGTGTACCTGTGTTCCTCTGCTGCCATGAGTCCCACTCAGCTTTTCCCTGGAGCTGGCTGGAAGTGCTGTCTCTTGCCCATTGTCAGGTACTTCAAGTTGGGGAAGAAAATCTTGTTCCTGGGGAGAACATGTTTATTAAATGAGGCATATTTGTATCTCCCTGGAGAGGAAGTTTGTGGTTAAATGTCAAGGTCCATGATGGATGGCTGTCCTTTCTGATGGATGGCCTCGCAGGCATGCAGGCAAGCTGTATTTCTCAGTCAGAAATTCCTGAGTGCCATTATAAAGTTGTTGGGACACCTGTGGGTGAAAAAGATTGCACTGGACGGTAGAAATGACAGTTTGTGGCTTTGCATATAAAGCAGTGGATTATACTGTTTTTAAAGTGGTCAGCAATGCAGACTGTTGGAACTTTTCCCCAGAATGAATGAGGTTGCCTTGTAAGTATCAACACAAGCATCCTTTAGACAAACAAAAATTAGTGTGTAAGAGAAGTGTGCTGGATAATAAGGATGGGCAGTTTGTTATTCTGTGTTTGCCTTGGCTCCTTCTTGTCCTTGTTCAGAAATTGCTTGAAAATACCTGGAGTAGTCTTTGTGACTTCAGTGGAAATATTCCTGGGCGCCTTCTCCCTTCCTCTTCAGAACCACTGCTACATTAAAATACAGACTGGAAAGGCAGTTACTTAGTACCACAAGTGGTAACTCTTTGAAGGCCTCTAAATTGAAAAGCTTTAACATTTATTTAATATTTTTTGTGGATGGAATTTTAGTCTTGTTTTTTAATCTGCTCTGAAAAAATATGACCGTTCCTTCTTTCAGAACCACATGTTAGTTCTATTGCTAGTTCAGCGGAGGAAAGTGCTCAAGAGGCTTGGGTGCTTCTTAAATCAGGAGGAGAATTCTGCAGGGGATTCTGGATCCTGTGTGAATGCAGTGTCTGGAGGCAGTCTGAAACTGAGACTCGAGGTGTCTGCTGCAGGGCTGGACATCCTCTGGCAGCAGCAGTTTGTTGTGTGTGCTGAGGGTGTGTGGGCAGCAGTTTCCTGGGAAGAGCACCCAGGGGCCCTGCCCAGGAGAGCACCCTGTGCTCGTGGGTGCTTGGCATCATCGCTCCCAGCTGGGTTCAGATGCTTTGTGCAAGGTCCTGATTGCTCTCTGCTCCTTGTGCTGCTTCTGTGGAACCTGGGAGCTGTGGCTGAGGCATCTGTGAGGCCAGCCAGCCCTTGGTGAAAGCTGCAGCTCCTTGTGCTCTGATGGGACTGTCTGAAGAAAAGGCTAAAAATAATTTTGAACTATTTTTGCAGGAGTCAGACTGTGCCACAGAAACTTTTTATCCAAGCTCTGACAAAGTGTGACAAAATTCCTTTCATTAAAGGTGTATAAAAATGTGGTCAATTTTCTTTATGATTTGATTTTCTTTCTGTATTAAGCCTTTTGGCATGATAAATGATGAGGGCCTACAGTTGCTATTAGTGGCCATATAAACTAAATTAATTAGTTGATATTTAAAAGACAGTCAAGTTACTCACTGGCAGTAATTGGAAGCTGCACACCTGGAACCACATTTTGCTGAAGAGCTAAGCCTGCTTTTGGCTCCAGGAGCCTGCTCTGCAGCATTACCTTCGTTATGCTTGATTCCAGTGGTATAATTCAATCACTGACTCCTAAAAAGTTGTGAAATTAAATGGCAGCTGAGGGGAAAATATTTGCCTCTTCCATTCAACAAATGAGTGAAATAGGAATGGTAGATACAGTTTTAAAATGCAAGAAATATCCCTGGAAAAGTATTTTGAGCATAATCTGTTAGCTGTTGGAAGATAGCTTGCTGAATCAAATAAAATATTTTGAAATACTGGTGGTTTGTGTGTGTTTAATTACACTGGACAAAGGTTTGTCTAAATGCAGTTTATAGTGAATCTTCAGTTAAAAATTAATCTTGAGCATCATATTATCGTGCAAAAAAAACCTAAAATGCTGACCCTTAAGATTTGGTAACCTGTAGAGTTAAGTCTGTGATCCATGAAGATATCCAGACACCTCTCCCTTATTGGTTAGTTCTGCGTAGAAGCCAGGTGTCTGATTACCCTGTAGATCCGTGCCTGAATATATTCTGAGTAGTCAGTTTTTGGTTAATAGCAGCTAAAAAAAATCATAATAGTCTTGAGCTGTAAGGCTAAGAATAACCATGAAACAAAATACTTTGTTTTGTTTAGTACCAGCGAGTTCAGGCACTCCCCACTTGGCTTTCATGGGACAAATCTGCATGGACTGCATCTTGCTAGCAGCTTCCTTCTCTTGGAGGGAGTAGGAGTGTGGGTTCATATATCACTATGCTTTGTACAGTCAAGTTGGTGACACTTGTAACTTAATTGAAAAACCCAGTTCAGCTCCTGTGTACCATGGTTCTGTGTGTGGAAACCCCTCTGTGAGCACTCAGTCACCCATGTATGCCCTGGGATGCTGTTGGTGAGTAGCTCCAGCTCTTCAGGGTGAAAATAATTGCAATGGTTGAGTGTGTGCAGTGCAGGACTAGTAATTGTTATTTGTCACTTCACAGTGATTCTTGTCACTTTACTAAAGTTCTTCGTTACTGCTGAGCACCTTAAATAGCAGTAGCTCTGTGGTAAGTGTAGGCTTTGAGGCCCAGTGTAGGATCTGGAGATAGCTCAAGTGTGTTGTTTTCTCCTGGAATTTGTTAAACTCAGGAAGGTGAGTTGCAGTTTTGGCTTGATTAGTTCAGCTCCTGAGCAAAGGAGTGGCAAAGCAGCATATAGCTCACTGTGAAAATTGAAATCAAACTGTGTTACTAATCAGGAAAGGACATTTTCATTCTCGTAATGTGAACATCTGCTCTCCCGCTGCAATGTTTACGCATGGTGTGATTCACAGGAATGAAAATCCAGACTGATCAATTCTGCAGTGCTCTTAAACAATGTCTGCTTCTGGAAGGACCCCTCAGACAAGTAATTGTGGGTACCATTAGCATGAGGCTTTTGCAGAAGCATAATTCAGTGGATTGTTAGATGCTGAAAACGTGTGGTAGCCTACAGGTGAATGTCAACAGCACTGTTACCCTGGTGAGTACTTGTGTAGAACTGTCTACATACATCTGAAATATAATTCTGTGCTGTTATGATTTCTGGAAAGTCAGAAGTTTAGTGCAGCTTTTCTGAAATCTGATCTAGATTTAATTAAGCACAGCCTTTTCTGATTTTGGCTCTTTTACTAAGTTGTGATGTAACTGTGCAACTCCCTGGGATGTTTAGAATATGCATGCTATGAATAATGGATCTGTGCAGGTGTTCTGTGAATTGTCTGAATAGGGTGCTAAACTCAGTGGCCTGTGTGGCTGTGGCTTCAGTACTTTGTACTAGCACAGATCACATGACCTCTGCTGCATTTTCAAAAGAAAACCCTGACAATATGAAAACTTCTGAAATAGGTATCAAATGCGTATGGATGATGCTGTGCCTGCAAAGCAAGTGTTTACTTGAGAAGAAGAAGAAGATGACTAAGTTAGGTTTTTGGGTCCTGTCCCCCTCATTGCCTGTAGAAGTAGGATGGTGAGGCAGCAAACTGGCTGCACACATTGTTCCCTGTTCTGAGGACGGAGAACTGAACCCTAAAGTTGTGGGGTATTAAGTGCTGGTCAGATGGCAGGGAAGGAGGCAGTGTGTGGGGTGGAGTGCGTGGTGTTGGCCTGCCCCACACTGCAGGTTCTGCAGTGCTGCTGGGGAGCTCTGTGCTCTGCTCTGGCGCTGGGCTGGCCTGATGGGGGCAGCCCCAGAGCTGCAAACATCATCCAGGTGGGAGCAGCCAGTCCTGCCCTGCAGGGCCATGTAAGGTACCTGTTGGACAGAGTTAATTTTCCACCTAGGAGTGAGTGCAGTTGTGTTTAACCTCCTTTTCTTAAAATCCTTAAGAATTGGAATAGCACATGTTTGTAGCCTTTCCTACTAAAGATCCTAGTTTAAAATGGTGCAGTTGTGTTTAACCTCCTTTTCTTAAAATCCTTAAGAATTGGAATAGCACATGTTTGTAGCCTTTCCTACTAAAGATCCTAGTTTAAAATGGTGCAGTTGTGTTTAACCTCCTTTTCTTAAAATCCTTAAGAATTGGAATAGCACATGTTTGTAGCCTTTCCTACTAAAGATCCTAGTTTAAAGGTTACTAAGGATCCTAGTTTAAAATGGTTTTAGACCTTTTTAAGGTCTAAAACCATTTTAAAAAGTGCCACATAGATTATTTCTTCTTACCCTCAGAAGGAGAGTATGGAAAGCTGATGAGTTACACTGCTTTAGCATTCAGTGAACTGACCTTTGAGATAGGCAAGAGTCTTCTGGCTACTTGCAGCTCTTTGTTTGCAGAGAGCTTCTGTGTCTAGAGTGGGTTGAAGCTGATGAGCAGAGGTGAGTGAGAAGTACCTCGGTGCAGGTGCAAGTCTGAAGGATGGATGCCTGAAAGAACCTGGGGAAGCTGAACAAGGGGGAGTCCTCTGAGGTGGGAGGTTGTATGGTCACCATCAGGCAGCAGTGCCATGTTCATCCTGCATGTGTTCAGCTCTAAATTTTCACCTGATGGTAAAGTCAAGGACAGGAGAGGGTTCTGGGATGTGCCAGTGAGCAGCATGGCACAAGTTGGAGAGGAGTTGCAGTGAAGCCATGCCCATCTAGCAGGAAAGAAGTGAGTGACCCTTTTAGTAGGCAGATGCTTGGACAGTGCATGTAGATACTCAGGGCATTACTCAGCACAGGGAAACCTAAGAGGTTGCAAGAATTGCATTCCATGGGAGTCAGCAATTGGGTACAGGTTCCTCAAGTGGAAAAAAGGGTGCAGAGGAGCTGTGTGGTGGGCAGCCATGAGGGAAAAGAGAGCAAGGAGAAGGAGGAATGCATGTGTGCAGAAATCAGGGCAGAAGCAGGGGTAATAGGATGTTGCAAGCAGCCTTGAGAGGAGAGGGCTGGATAAAAGCTGAATTTGTTTGCAAAAAGACAGGCTGATACCTTTGGGGGAAGCTGTTCAATGTTGGGGGGAGAGAAGGATCTGTGGCATGGAGGAGGAACAAAGAGTGTGCCAGGGAACCCTGCAGGTTAAGCTGGGCCTCCTCAGTGCAGTGTCTGTGCGAGGCCTCGGGCAGCCCCTGGATTGCGCCTCTGCTTCCCAGTGTGAGCCAGGCCCAGGGGGCAGCGAGATGGCAGCATCCTGGGAGGGCATTTCCAGGCTGGCAAGTGGGACACCTGCAGCTGTTGGCCCTGCAGCGTTTGGGGAGGGGGTGGCTGCTGTGTGCACAGTCTTTCGTGTGGGGCTCTGCAGGGCAGGGGGGTCTCATCTGCTCCCTCAGGATAAAGCCACAGAAAAGCTTGGATGGGACTGGGTTGTGGCACTGCAAACCAGATGACAGCCCCTGGGTATCAAATGAATAGGGAAATAAAGAGGTACAACCAGTAGCAGCAAATCTCTTCTGTTAAGAGAATGTAACTAGGATAGCTGTGGGTCTTGAAAATGTTGAAGGAAATAATGTGAAATAAAGAAGAAGAAACACAGTTTTTATGAGCAGGCTTAAATCTGCCGTCCAGGCACCTGTGCCAGCACTGGGAAATGCGTGTGGTGGGAAAGCCTTGCTGCAGAGCTGCTGACACTGGAGCTGTTCTGCTGGATTCAGCTGAGCTCTGAACTATGTGCAGTAAACACAGCACTGTACAGATCTGTACATTTCTGGGTGTGTGTTGCGTGGAAGCAGAGTGTAGAACTCTTCCTATTTTCTCACATGGATATTGTTTTGCTTTGCTATCAGCTGTCTGTAGCCACCATTTCCTAAAGGAAAGGCAGCAGAGGACCAGGTCTGTGACCTGTGGCAGGCTGTGATGCACAGCAAGGTGCTGCCTTCCTCCTCCTCCTCAGCTAGTTGGCTCTGCAGGCACGGAAGAGAAACAATTTTGTGCACGTGTGTTATAGATGTACTGAACTTCCTGTTTGGTTTTTAAGTTCTGCTGAGGAGTGTCACCCCCTTAGTTTCACTAGGCATCCTTTCTTGGAGCCATGTGGGACAAAGGCTGGAGGAAAATCCCAGTGTTTCATAGTTGGCTTTCCAGTGCCTCCAGTTCAGACCCTTAAGTAATAATGTTGTGATGGGGCTTCTGATGACCTCGGCTGAAAATAGCACAGCAGATCTCTTAGCTATCTATAGATTGGATTGTGAAGCAACTGAAGGTTGATTTGTTTTTTCATAGTTTCAAAACCCAGCAGTTTTCATTGTGGAATACATGAGTTGTTGCAATGGATGATTTGCTCTGTAGCCACAACCTGCAGGTCTGGTGACTGTTTCTATCTTTATGCTTTCAGTGGGACATTTCTGAGATGAAATTTCTACTGAAATAATCTTTTTTGTTATGTTTTTTTGAGATTGTAGATTGTTAGTAATAAATACAGAAAGCATCTCCTCTGAAGTCATATTATCTTCCCACATCCTGTACAGAGGGCACTGCATCCTTGGAACAGAATCTCCTGCCTGAATGTAACAATATGCCCTGATTTTAATTCAGAGCAGTGCTGAAAGAACCAGGGTGAGAGCTGTGTAAAAGCATTTTCTTTGTCTCTTCTCAGAGTTCATTACAGTAACTTATGGCAATATACCGAATTTAAATAAATGTTAAAAAAACCCCAACCCCAGGAACTTAAATGACTGTCTTGTTGGAATAGAGCACCTGGCAGTGTGTGGTTGTTGCAAGTTCTTCCCAGTTATTTTAAGAATAGTGGAACAAGCCTTAAGCATTGAATACAACCAGATTTCTTCAGAGAGCTGAAAGAGATGTTTATAGACCTGTGTTTCAGACATAGGTATTCTGATGTCTGCTGGCTGATTATTTCTTGGCAGTTCATTACAATGGGCTACATTTGAGACTTGGGCATTTCATTAGCAGCCTCATCTTCCTTCTTTGTTCAGCTGTTTCTGTAGTTGGCTTATAGTTATTTATACTCATAAAATGATCATAGTGTTAGAAATGGTGAAGGGATTAAATTTTTATTCTCTATGAACTATTTTAATTGCATTTATTTTAGTAACAAGTGTTGAAGTCACCTGTTTGACACACTTTAACCTGCATTAACTTCAAGGCGTGCTGAACCACTATGTTTTTCAGCACTGTGATATAGCATTTCTCCTTCTTATGTCTGATGGGAAACTGGTTTAGCTTATTCTCTGGTGAGTAGAAGGAGGTGGGTTAGGTTACAGGGAGGATGAAGTAGTTACAGCTCACCCTTCTTGTTGTGCTGTTTTATTGGCTTGCTGAGAGTTTGCCTCCTGATTTTGCTGAGAAGGGTGGTTTGCCTGGGATTGAGGAGGAATCTGCTTTCAGACTGAAAGAGACAATATTTACCAGTTGGTGAATTCTTGCTTTGTTTACTTTTTGAGGCCTGAGAGTTGGACACTTTTCTGCATTTCCTCTATTTTTATACTTCAGGGAAATAGCGATACTTCATGTGCTTTTAGGATGCAATTGTGGTCCCTGTGGCTTTTATATGGAATAAATATATATCTGCATTTGAATCCTGAAAGACCGAATTTGTCTTGTATTAAATGTTTTGCCGCTGTTTGCCTGTGTTTGTGGGAGGCTCGAGTGCCTGGTGTCTGGGGCAGACACTGGAATCGCCCGGGGGAGGGAGCAGTGCAGGCAGGGACAGAGCCCCTAGGTGGCATCAGAAGCCACCTGATTTTTGGCTGCTGCACGCCCGGGGGTGAGAGGTGAGGCTGGGAGGGGGTCCTGGCCCTGGGGTGCTGGGCCATGCCTGGGGGTGCTTCTCTTTCCCGGTGCCCTGTGCTGGAGCTCCTACGACATTAGCTGAGCAGTATGGGTAGTCGTCATTTTGCTAATTCAAACAAGTTTCAACCTTGTGCAGCTCTGCTTTCTAAATATTTAATTGAAATGCTTTTACAGCCATTTTACTTCTTTATCACAGTGAGCCAAGCCAGACAATGTAACATGGCATATGTTAAGATGTTAATTGAGTAGCAGCGCACATAGGCGGCTGTTTCATAATTTTCTCCTTAGATGATCCTTGGCTCCAGTTTAACATTTCTTTGTGCTTCTGAGTGGAAGGTTATATAAAGATATATTTAGAGCTGTTAGTCTAAGAAAGAGAAGCATTAATTCAGTAAGATTAAGAATTAAGGGCTGATTGCTGCAGGCACTGCTGGGACACAGTGCTTGTCGTGGTAAGGATGTGATAATAGTACCTTTCTGATAGTACCGCTTACTGTAATGGGCTTGGTAATCCTTTTATTGAGTGGTTCCTCACAGCACACAGAGTAAATAGAGATTTTTGTTTTCTAAATGTCACCTGATGTCATCAGAGTAGTGGAATTCAGACTGAATCTTTCCAAAAGGGTATGTGGTCAGTTTAATAATGACCCTCCCTATTTTACCAAGGTTTTCAGAAAGACGACTTTGCCAAAACTGTCACAGTTGGTACTTTGTAGTGGACTCTGTATTGTTTTCCTTGGGAGCTGAAGTGGGTTTTTGCAAGAGGGAAAGGGGCAGCGGGACATGGCACAGGTGGAGGAGTTCTGGATGCTGTCAACACCCAAATGCCTCCGGTGCCTGGCAGTGCTGCTCGTGTGCTCCTGCTGCTGTCAGGAGCAGCCCTTGCAGAGAGCCCCTGTGCCCTTTGCTAAGCAGTTTGACAAACAACCTGTGGGGAATGGTGTGGGGCAACAGCTGATGCAGTGGGAAATGGAGGCTTTTCAGATCACAGTAATTTTTGAAAGGAGATGCAGCCAAGACTCTCCTTTGGCAGACAGCTCTAAGTGTTGTCTTGGGTATTCTTCTCTTGTGGAAGGCTTGTTTTCAGGTGTGAGTAAAATACCAGGGCAGCAGTGTCACCATGCACTGTCAGGGTTGTGTGCACTGCACGTGAGCCACTCAGAACTGTCCTGTGGCCTGAACAGTCCCTGGTGGGTTTTTGGTTTTCCCGTTTTTCCAAAGGACGTTTGCTTTATAACTTTGTAAACATTTTCTCTCTCAGTTGGCTGTGAGAATGGTTTGCACTCCGAGGTGAATAACTAGGTAACTGTGCCCATGGTAAGTAACTGCACAGTGGGGTTTTCCATTTTAGTTGCAACTTTTTGCTGTAAGTCCTGCATGTTGGGTAATAATGTAACTTAATACTCTAGTACTGGAAACTGGGACCCTACAGAGGGGAGCCCTTGCTGTCTGATCAGGAGTTCAGCTCTGCCTTCCTGATGTAAGTCTCAGTTATGAGCAGTGATGGAAAGTGGTTTCTTTTCATCAATTGCATTATGGTTTGGCAGAAATTAATGTTTTCTCTAGTCTGTCCAATAAGTGCCAAGCACATGAAGCACAGCTATACAGAGGCTGGTTTTGGGAGGATGTTTCAGTTCATGCAAATACTTGCAGTCTTGGGCTGAATGGGATACAGAATATCTGTGGCAATTTCACAGAATGCTCCAAACTTCTGATGAAAAAATCACTCTGGGCTTCCCACATGTGACCACCTACTCAAACCATTATTAAATTCTGCACAACAAATTGTAGCTCCACTTGTCTGCTGAGTTTGGTTGAACTGGCTCTGTTGTTGACATCCTCCTCCATTTGAGGGATGAGTCCTCTGCCAGTGCCTGAATGGTGACAGCCATGTCCTGTGTGACTTTTGGGGCTGGGAGGTCTCCCCTGGCTGAGCAGAACAGCGATGTCCTGGAGGTGCTGCTGTCCCCCCTCTGCCAGGGACCCAGCCCAGGAGCCCCTGTGGCAGTGTCAGGCTCTGGACATGTGTCCCAGGAGAGGAGCTGTGCTGCAGGGGGGGGTGTTCACTGTGCTCCCACAGTGCTGGTACTGCTGCTACCTTTCATGGGGGCTGGATGCTCTCAGCTGCAAAGCTGCTAAGGGTTAGTTCAGTGCTGTGCAGGCTTTGGGAAGGCTCAGGGTTAACCAGGCAGTGGCTGATAAATTCAAGGGCTTTCTTTTATTTCTCTCAACCACCTCCCTTTTTCTGGTCTCACAGACATGAGGATTCTCTTATTCCTTGTGGTTATATGGCTTCTCTTATTTGCAACATTAAGGAGGTACTCGTGCTCAGAGCAACTGAACTCTGCCACTTCTGCTAATACAATAGTCCCATATTGCTCAGTACAAGTCAGGTGCCTCTTCCTGAAAGTAAAGGATTGCTTAATTAGAGGAAGGTTGGCAGCATCGGGTTTTATGCCACTTAGGAAAAAAAATTGCATCTCTTTGCCTTATTCTTCTGCTTTTTTCCCCTCTCTCTCCCTCAGTGCAAAGTAAACTCAGCTGTTCACCTGGGAAGAGAACACACTCCTCATTCTGCCCATGCCAAGTCAGGGCTGTTCTGAGCAGAAATACAGAAATCGGTCAGGGAAAACAGAAATGCATACTTTAGCAGAAGATAGAAGAGCAGTTTGAGGAAATACTTTCATCTGATTTCTCCTCATCTCATTCTCCCAAAGAAAATTTCAGGAGTTTGTCTTCAGCCTTTAGAAGCTTCGGTCACTACAGCCTTTGAAACTTATTACCTGCAAGAATCCTTCAGAGGTCTTGGCCCTTCCTGTAAGGCTTTTTGCTGCAGACCCAAAAGAGCCAACACATGATTCTCTGGGAAGTTTTAGGGTCTGGGGTTCTCCATGACAGAATCCACAGCAGCTTTTGCAGGGAGCTGCCCTGTGCTGCTTCTCCAACCACAGCCTAAGAAACCTCCTTTTCTCTGCTGTTTTATTGATTAGTAGAAGCTGGGTGCATGTTTTTGAGTGGCTGGTGAGTAGGTGACCAGAAGTGGCCAGGTTGATCTGCACTGGTCGTGTTCAGAGCAGAGCTGACATTTTTCAGCATTGCTGTAGACAGTACAACAGGGTCCCTCTTGAGTCACTTGTGTGCCTTAACTTTGAAACAGTCAGTAGGATGGCACCCACTGAATAAATGCCTCTTGGTGGTTGGGATACTGTCTGTATTTTTTGATTGGAGAGGAGCACATACAAGGTTTTGATATAAAAATTTATGCTCCATGGTTATTGTGTTGGGTCATTGGGCACAAGTTGGCAAATCCAAGGCAGCTGTAAAAGCAGCCACATTTGTTGTTGCTCACAAGAGACAGCTACCCCCAGAATCACAAATCTTGTCCTGAATAAAACTGCATCAAGTAAGTGAATTAATTTAACTTGAGGGATACTGTCATCATGAAGAGCTGTGAAAGAGAGAGTAACAGCAGCTGTGCTGCTAGGTGGGGTGAATTGCAATGAGCCTCCAGGAGGGGCAGTGCTGGCTGTGGGCTTTAGGTGCAGTTTTTGAGTTTCCAATGGGCTTAGGTTCCAAACAGATTCAAATGGTTATTTTCATTAGAAAGAACATAGTTCCTGCTGCTCTCCTGCAGCTGCTCATGGGTAGCAAAAATATGTGGGTAATGGCCTCCAGATGTTAGAAATGGCTCTGTGTAGGGCCTGATTCAGCCTGGTTGTTGAGATTTTTGGTTGCAGGCACTGTAATTGCAATAGTAATTAGATAAGGGACGCATTTGACAGGGACAGAAGCAGACTGACTTACTTGTAAATGAAACTTCAGCTTTCAAAGCATGTATGTCCTGCTAGAGAAGAAGTGGGGCAAAATAAACGAAGGTGGCAGGCGTAACTGGGATGTCTGTCCCTTTGCCACCTTTGTCACTTGTCCTTCTATCTTCTGATGAGCTGGGGATGTATCCTGCAGTGTCACCAAATGGAGTGTTTCTGTGCAGTGCTCAGGTCCATGAGAAGGTCACTCCCAGTACTGTCCCAGTCAAAGGGCTCATTCCTCAGGGTTGCCATTGCTTGACTTGGATTGCCTCTGCTGGAAGGGAAATAAGCATTTTTGTCATTAGGTACAAGCTTTATAAAGTGAAGCAACATTTACCTGTGCTATGGTTAAGAAGAAAGAAACCTCAGTTTACCACTAACAAATTTTAAAGATGTCCTCCCAGTATACTCAAGAGCGTGGAGCAGGAGATGGAAAAATTGTTTATTAAATAGGGATCACACTTACCCCTGCTGAAGCAGTGGGACCTTTGCCTTTTACAATGTCACAACATCTGTTTGCAGATTGGAGGACATGAATTTGAGGGGGACATGAACTTTCCTTTTTGTGCCACCAGTTTACAAAAAGGAAACATAGTGAACTCTATTTCCTGGCCCTGTTATTGCTCCTCTGCTGCAGCTTCTCAGCGCTGTTGATCGGTGCTGTAGGAGCAGAGGTCACAACGGGAAGAGCCTGAACTAAATTTGAGAGTTTACATTTCCTGACTCAGACTGATAGTTGGAGATAAAAGGACAGCTCTAGGGATCTCCTACCCAGCTGCCTCCTGGCAACTTGCCTCTTTCTCTTTGCAAGAAGAAGATGTTAATGCAGATGGGCATGCTGATGCTCAGGTTGGCAGGAGGGAAGCTGTGCTGGCTGGAGTGTGCTCTCCTGAAGAGCCCAGTGCATGGTGTTGTCTGTAGAGGCTGTTTGGACTGTTTCCTGTGTCTGTACCCTGTCTCCCTTGCCCTCGATGCACCCTTTCTGCATAAGCTGTCATGTGGAGCCATACAGGAGGTTTGGGTACAGGAATGGGTACAGATGCCTGATTCCTGTTTGTAGGAGAGACTGTTGTAGGAGAGGCTGTTTGTCTGTAGCAGCACAGGGACTGTGGGACCTTGCTCAGGGCTGGAGCAGTGATGGAGTCCAGGGTGGAGAAGTTCTGCTGGAGCAGCTGTGTCCCCATCAGTTTGCTCAGCTTTGGGTCAGATGCACTGGCAACATGCAGCAGCAGCAGGTTTCCATGCTTAGTGCCCTTTGACTTTCTGGTAAGATGGTGATTTTTGATGAGTGAGATGATATTTAGGTTCCCTTCTTCAGTTGCTGCAGTATATGTGAGCATCTTTCCCAAGGCGAGGCAAAGCTTCCATTTTACCATCCGTAGCACTCCCTGTTCTTCAGAATCCCCAGCAGCTCTGCTCCTGTCTCCTTGCGGTTCCTGTCTACCCACCTGATGGCTTCTCCTACACCAAGTCAGCTGAAGTGGATGTCTGCTGATGGATCTGTCTCAGTGAACTTGTCAAATGTTCTTACCTGTTGAAAGCTTTTATTGTATTCTGTGACTTTAACCTGAGTGGTTCTTGTATGGGAAGGGACATCAGTGTTAGCAGCCTCTACAAAAGAGATTTTTGGACTGTCTTGTTTCAGAGTGGAAGTGGTGTAACAAGCAGGGCAACCAAGTTCCTGCCTCTGGGCATCTGATGGAACAGCAGATGCTGGTTCCTATCACCACCAGACACCAGAGCCATTTGTTTTGCTTGTTTCTAACTTATAGTTTTAGGAGATCCATCAGGTGCCTGACTTAGTCTAGCTTTTTTAGCATCTGTACAGAAGTAAAACAGCTTCTATGAGGTGTTTTGTTGTTTAAGGAGATTGAATTATGTTTTATTTTACCCAGGAAAATAATTGCTTTCTGAACTCAAAAAAAAATTGTTTGATGCTTGTTCAGTATGTGCTCAGGCTAGGGTTTTCTGTATGGGAAACCTCCTGCTCCTCTTCAGGGCAGTGATAAAATGCCTTTAACTAATGCTGTCAGAGGAAGCATGTGAAGTGCAGCACCCTTAAGAAACACAAGAGCTGCTCATGGGTGTGTTTATAGGAAGTATAATAAGTTCCATACTGTTTGCCCGCCTTGGCACATGCACTGAGGTCATTCCTGGCATATTTCTATTGAATCCCCACCCAGTGCAGTCTTAATAAGCCAGCTGGGAGGTAGAGAGACTAACTTGGAAAAGTCCAGAGTTGCCAGTGGAATAACAGCTATGTGCCTTGTAGCAGCTCTTTGGAAAGCTAGAAATCCATGCCTTGAAGTGGTGGGATTTACTGAAGCATGGGGAGAAGGGGATGTTAATTGTGTTTACAGATAAACAAGTCAAATGCATTTGAATTGTGTAAGAGCTACAATAAAAGTAGTGACATCCGTCCTGGCTGCACTGCAGCTTGGGATAATAGTTGCAATGGTATTTCATTTTAAAAATGCAGTTCTTATGTAAAAGAACAAGAAGCAAGAATTCTAACAAGCAGTTAAGTTTGGGTGGCTTTCTACAGAAAAATTCCATAGACTAGCAGGATATTTCAAGATATAAAGCCTGTAGTGCAGTGATAGAAATTCTAATATGTAATGTTTTTGTCATTGATTTTAGACTAATTCAGTGTTTCTCTTCTCTCTCTCTTCCCTCACATCTAGCAAAACTGTACAATCTAAAGTGGACTGCATTTTGGTAAGTACAACTCCAGAATGCTTTTCAATATTTAATGAGCTGCAAGACCAAAATAGATGGCTCTGGAGACTGACAGCTATTATGAAGCCTTTCCTTAGCAGTATTTGAAGGTACTACCACTAAATGTGATCAAAATGAGTTACCATCTCAGGTCCCTTCCCAGAAATGTGCAACACTGCAGGTCCTTTTAGCTCTGCTGTGCTGCATAAGGCTGAGAGATCATTTTTTGGAGCAGGAGGGCCCTTGAATTGCAAAGTCTTCATCTGTGCATGAAAATAACAGGATCTAGTCAGTGATAAGATATTATTTTTGGGAAGCACTAGTTCAGAAAGAGGTTTTATTTGTTTTTAGTAGTGAGCGGGTTGCAAGTTTTTTTTAAATCAGAGTCTTGAGTTAATAAATCTTAGGACTGGAAGGGATTGCTTATCCTGACTTGCTACCTTCAGCACTTCATCCAAAGGTACCAGTGGATAAGACAAAAAAGTGTCATAGACAGCCATCTGGATCCTATCAAATAGTATGGCTGAGCTAACAGAGAATACTCTTCCAAGTCACACTATCAAAGGCTAATTCAAGTGGTACTGAATTGTCTTGCCATAAAATGTTTTAATTTATTGTTGTGTAAGATTTAAAGCTTTACTGTGTTTCAAACAAACTTTGGACCCCATTTAACCTCTGTTTAAAAGTTCTTGGATGCACCCAGTGGGAATAGGGATGCAGAATGTAATTTTTGTCCCTTTTATTCCTTGTTGACCTTTGTGAACACCAAACAGATGCCTTAAGATCTTAATTTTGTATGTGAATCTTCAGTGGTAAAAGGACAGATTGCAAAACTGCATTTGTAAAACTCTTTTAACACCAGGTATTTCTGTAGAAAAAAAATTGGAGTTGGGGTAGGTGTTTCTAAGTAGCATGGGAGAGGGAGTAAATGAGTAGGAGGCTTACCAGCCATCTACTTTTGGCAGTCTGTTTTAAGAAAATGAAATTACACTAGGACTATTTTTGCATTAAATTCTGCAGATTTATGGACCTTGTGTACTGAGGTAGGGATTATCAGTTTGTATTGAGGGTATTGGGTAGGTCTCATCCACTGGATTGGCAGAGAAGTCTTGGACACAAAGCAGTCTCCATGCTTTGACCTGGAATGGAGCAGCAGTGTCCTGATGGTCTAATTTTCTGTTCCAGATGCCTCCTTGTCTGTCCTGCTGATGAGTTCAGAGGAATTGTGTCAACAGTGGAAAAGTCACTCTAGGTTAGCAAAGGTAGATCTAATGCTGTTCAGGTTTTAAAAAGAGAAATCCAAGATCAGAATAGCTTGAGGAAATCAAAATTTAGCGGAATTCTGGCAAAATTGTTTCAGTGGTTTTAAGTGCTTTGGAAAGCTGTGAGCTGCAAGAGAGAATCTAAAATTGCATGTTGGACTGAAAGGCTGTGGCTGTGGAGATCTGAATCCCCCCTTTGGTAGCACCAGTCACAGCTCCCATGTGCAGAGCTGCACATGAATGTTCCTGGGCTGCCAGGTTCACGCAGCTCAGCAGGGAGAGCCCTAGGAAGGAGCAGAGGTGATGGCAGTAGCCTGGTGTGGAGGGCTTTGCAAAGCAGGCACTGTAAGAGCCCTGAGACTGCAGCTGCTCAAACAAGAGTCCGGAGTTACCTGCCTTCAACTTGTTACACTGCACCCCTCACATCCCGACACACTGTCACTTTCTGGGAGATCATAAGAAAATCATTGTGTGCTGTGCAATCCAAAAAAGATAATTAGCAAGAATTGTGGTGTAAACAGTCATTAAAAATTCATTATAACAGCTTTTTAACTGTAGTAAACATGTCTAGCAGTAGATTCTCTTATGATTTCACTTGTTATATTTGTAGCCACATACGAAGTGAACTTTTGAACCCAATTTTTAAAACGGTTTGCTCCATATAATCACTCAGCAAGAAGGTTTCTTTCCTTAGTGCTCTGAAAAGAGGTCAGTGCTGGATTGATGGGAACCAGAGCTGCTGTGGGGTGTGCTGAGGCAGTGTCCGTCAGTCCTGTGGCACCAAAGGTGCCTCTTGTCTCTTGGGCCCTACAGCAGACAGACAGAAGCTCCAGGAAGCCTTGGCAGCTGTGCTTGGCCACTGTCAGAACAAAGCTGCCATGTGTTTTTAGGGCTTGTTTGGAGTGTTTAGCACATGAAATATGTTCCGGATTCTGCTCAGATAAAGCATATCAAATGTATTTATTAGCTGCTTTCTAGAATTAAAAAGGTGGTTTTAGTATTAGTTATTTTCTGTCTTGGTGATATTTCCAACAAACCATCTGACCTAGAGTAATTCACCTTTGCTTTTTGTTTCTCTATTCTTAGAATGGGGAGATGATTGCTTGACTACTTTGCTATTTTTAGTTCTGGTTGTTAAATAATAGATATTTGTTCTGCTGAAGTATGACAAATTTTAGGGCCTTTCTGCCAGTAGGTGCTGGTTACATTGCCATTGGCACAGCCTTTTTCACTTTGATTAGAGTATGGTTGTCTATAAATAATCAAAATGTGGAAGGAAATATTAAGAGCAGTCTATGCTCTCTAAAACAGTGTCTTGCATAAAGCTTGCAGAGTGCCCCTGGCCTTCAGCTCCCCTTATCCAAACTCGAGGACAGAAATAACCTGTAATTCTACTTTCATTATGGAATTTGAAATAGTTCAAATTTGAATGACATTTGCACTGTGTACACTACAGAAGTAGCAGCTCTTCTGATTGTTCTTCTTATATTCTTCTTCTATGTTATTTAAAGTTTGGCCTGACTAGGTAAACAATCCAGAAAAAGCACAGTTTTTTTGCTTGGAGTTTTCCTATGGTAATCCCCTTTGACAACTTTGAAATCAAGCTTGACTAATGTTTGTGACCTGTCAGTAGATCAGCAGTCAGAGAAAACCAGGAAGAGAGAACCAACCCACCAAGGTCAGGAACCCTGCAAGATATTCTTTGATTTTGTTCAGATTCATGTTCAGATCTCTAGGTTCTCTGCTTCAAGCAGAAACATGAATAAACTCTGTTTCCTATAGCACAGATTAGGTCCTTAACCTCATTTTGTGCCAAATAAATCTTTGTCTCTTTATGCTGCAGAAACTTGCAGTGGCAAGTTAGTGTCTCCCAGAATGGAAACAGATATCAAAACCTGCTATTTTAATTTCAAAAAACCCTACCCCACATAATTTTGGTCATCCTGGTTTATTTCACAGATGTTTTATTTTGCTCAATCAAAATGCCTATTAAAATGATAAAGTTGTATCTGTTTCAGTGAAAATCTTGTTCTAGGTCTATCTTAGGCAGCAAAAAGACAGATTCATTTGGAGCAGATCTGTTGGTTTAATTTGTTTGCTACTTATTTTGTGCATTTCTGTAGTTACCTATCTGTATTTGGTAACTGTCAAAACAGAAATAGCAGAGATGTCTGTTCTTTTATCTGTTACTGAAAGTCTTTGCTTAGCTGTGACTTGAGGTTTTTAATTCTTTGTCCTTAGTTTTTCTGTCTCAGAATATATGATCATGGAGGTATTTTGAGTGCTTGATGATTTTTGGCTAAATTGAAGCCAAGTTGCAAAACTTAGTATGAACACTGTCTGCTCCCCATCTTTGAATCTTCCTTTGTTTTATAAGGTTCCAGTTGCAGGGAATAAAGGTAATGCGTGAAGAGCAGAGTACCAGAGGCAATGCTTTGTGCTGCCTTTACACCTCAGTCCTGCAAGAACTTTAGCATGCTTGTGCATTTTGCTAATGCAACTTCAAGAAATATGGTTTATAAATAGCCTTTGGAGAATTAGACCATCTTCATCTGATGTGATAGAACCAGTCAATCAAGGTCAGGATACTTCAAGCAGGATTTTTATTTAGATCTTTTTAAGTAGCAGAAAAGGATTCCCCAGACGTTGCTCAGGCTCTGTGGTTTTTAGAACAACAGTAGCATGAGCTTTAACAGGCTGCACAAAGGGGAGTTTGTCCAAGGTGGTGCCAGCATCACATTCTTCCTTTTGATGCCACTCAAATGGCATCATTCCTTTTCTCTTCCACTCTAATGACCTATTTTTTCCACACTGTTGACCTGTTTGGGGATTGGGGTGGGAATTTGTAGACTATTTTGTGTTCTTGTTTCTTTTTATTTATTTCCATATGCATCCAACCTAGCACAAAGGATAACACAGAATGAATGAACCTTTTTCTTCTTAGTCAGCTAGTAGAGCAGCTGAAGTGCTCCTCCAATTTCTCAAATTCTGTGATTCTGACTGCATGAAAAAATTGTAAATTCTTGATGCTTTGAACAATTGCAGTAACAGCATCTGCAGTTATTACTGGATTCACCAGACCTTTAGCATTGAGAACTGGTGCATGTCAGCTGAGATTGAAGAAGAGACTGTAGTTATCAAGACTGTAACCAAGTTTTGAGGGTTTCAGAAATACGTTGAGAAAACAGCCTAAACAAAACACTGTTTAACAAATTTTAACTGAACAAAATGCAGTTTTTTCCAAATCTACTTGCACTGACTGTCACACTCCATCTCCTTGCTGCCACTTCTTCAGTTTTAAGATGATTTTCTCTAAATAGATTCAGTCTCATCTAATAAGCTTAGGTTTATCTAATTATCAGCCAGGTAGGATTACCTCTGTGAACTGCCTGTGACTTCTTTTAACTCTCCCATTCTGAGGAGGTCCTGCCTTCCAGGGCTTCCCTGCTACTGTTGCTGGAAGCTGAAGGAGTTGTGCAGAAAGTGCTGCCTAGGGCCAGGCATGGAGAGGAGTGGGGTTTGAGTGCAGACAGTGAGATAACATCACTCCAGCTGCCTCTGCCAAGGATGGGAGGCAGCTGTAATCCTCAGGAGCCTCAGATGTAGGGATGCAGTTTTGTTCCTGGGAGAGTGACCAGCTCACTCACATCCTTTGGAAAAGGTTCTGCTAACACAGTCCATTTTTTCCTCTGTTGTTGGGTTTTTTTGTTTTGTTTTTATTTATTTAGGGGGGTTGGCAGGTGGGACCCATGTAGCAGAGTGCCTCAGACAGGGCCCTTCCACACAGCCCCTTCCTCCTAGCATGGCACAGAAATGGCCTCTGCTGCAGTGTATTTTGATGAAACGTTTAATATTTCTTCTAAAACCTTGCCTCCTGTGTTGCATAGAGGCATAGATTTGGAAGGGAGAACTTGTCTTTCACTTCAGTGTCAGACTCATGGGGAGAGGAGGGGGGGATTTATTTTGCCTGTGATGCTTTTGTCTCATGGACTAGTGCTTACCGTGCAAGGTAATCCCACCCAGACAGTGCCCTTTGGTGTGCTGCTTGGGCTTTTGCCATTTAAAACAAAAAGAGCTAAGTTCCTTGGACAAGAGGATGTCTAATAATGAAATGCACTTTTTCCTGTTAAATTTCTGTCTTCTGAAAAATGATTAATTTTCTGCAAATTCTTTCTTTGGAGAACGTTGACTTTGCAATAACGAGCTTGCTAAAGGAAAACCCACCAATTTAAATGCTGTGAGTCATACAGGAAAGGCAGAACAGAGAATTTGACAAAATGCACCTATTATTAAGAAATACCTCTCTGGATACTTGGTGGTCTGAGCACCAACCACTGCTGTGTAAGCTGCTGTAGAGCCACACAGAAATTGGTGTCAGCAAATTTCAGGAGTTTGTCAGAGGAAAAAAAACCCAACAAAATGTTGTGGTTTGCTGCAGCTTATAAAAGCAGCACATGCAGTGTCTGTTGCCTGTGAGCTGCTGGAAGGGTCTCTCTTAGCTCTGGGCAGGTCTGTGGCATCGCTGGTGGCCCCGTTCTGTGCAGCCCTTCTGGGGTGGGGTTTGCTGGCTGGGATTATTGGGACCCTGTGCTCTGCCAGCACCCTTCCCTGCACACCCTGTCCCACCAATCCTTGTGCAGGGGCTGGGTCAGGCAGGAAGAAGTGGAACCTCCTCTTTCATGTGCTGCTCTCAGTTTTGTGCCAGCAAGGTTGGTCTGGATATGGCTAGCTCTGGTAGGGAGCCCCAGTTTGAAGTGAAGTTTAGGTTTTTAGTTTCCCCACTCCCCATTCTGCTCATTGCTGAAGTGAGCCAGGTCTCACTGCATGTTGGTCCCTCCTCTTTTCTCTTCCTTCTGGATGATGTTACGTTGGCAGTAAGATACCAGTAAAGACAAAGAGAATTAGCAGTAATCCAGAAGCTGTATTCTGACTTTAAAAAGGATCATGTGAGTCTCCAACTCTGCTGGTGCACCAGCTCAGGCAGTGCTTCTGTAGCATCGTCCCAAATGAAACGCCCTGCTTCCTGCTGCTGGGCAGACCCTGAGCAGCTTATCACTGATTTTCCTGATTTTGATTTTTCTGATTTTCCTTCTATTTTGAAGTCCATGTACTGGTTTCAGATGACCAAAAGTCTCTGTGTAGCAATCACTGGCTGCAGTCACCAGGTAAAACTCCCCCTCATGTCTGATCCTCAGCTGGTATTTCTGGAGGAGGGGTCTGGCATAACTGAGATGGATGTTCACTGAAGGGCTTGTGTGCAGTAACAGTTTCAATAAGTGATTTCCAAAGGAAACAAAAAAGTACATATGTACATAGGTAGAGTTTTAAATGGCTTAATGAAAGTCTATGGCTCTTAACTATTACTGAATAGAGTGGATTGCAGGGTCACATCTGGCATTCTGTGCTGTTACAGCATAGCTGGTTGTGATTCTGCTTTCTCAGAAGTGCTTCTTGTGTGCTCTGACAAGACCAAGTTTTCATGTTACATGTCTGGTTACAGAAGCAATCCATTGTTAACATTTTTCCAGATTCTGCCTTTATCGCGTGTGAATTTTGTAATTGTAACAAGTGCTTTCTGGTGGGTGAGGGTGTGCAAATAAAATAGGAAATCACATTTCCAGTCACATAGTGCTCACAGTCATGTTCTTTCACATAAATAAATATATTCTTGTTTGAAATTATATTATTTAGGATATACTGTCAGATAACAGTTTTTAGCTGTCAAGCTCAACTATTCTTACTTGCTTTTTCCTCTCCTACCTCTCTCCCTTATTTTTTTTTCCAAACCAAAACACCTTATTTAGCAAGAAGTTGAGAAGTTTACAGACCTAGAGAAACTCTACCTCTACCTTCAGCTGCCTTCGGGTCCCAACAATGGAGACAAAAGGTATGTGTGTGAGTGTAAAAGTGCACAGCTAGTACTGAAAACTTGCTTTACTTCCTGTGGCACTTAACTGCTGAGGAATCATTCACATCATGTTGGTAGCAGAAGCAACCTTTATTAAATATTAAGTACTCTTTTTTCCCCTGAAGATCAGATGTTGGGTTTTTTTAAAACTTTAGAATATTTTATTGCATGAAAAGCTTGTGATTATAAATATCCTGAAATGAAAGAGTCATCAGAGAAAGTGTTTCACAGTCTGTGTAATTGTTCCTACACTGTTTATGTATGAAGTCATAAAATAGCAACACCAATGTGATGGTGGATGAAAGAAAAAACTGATGGTATTTCTGGTAACACTCATTTGACTAAAGGAAGTTCTAGAAAACCAGCCTGCAGATCAGAGTGTCACAAAATAAACCTCTTCCAGCAGGATGGTTATAGCAGGCAGATGCCTATAGGAAGCACACTATCTCCTGGGAAAACTTGATGTTCCCAAAGGACAGCTGGCAAACTCAGTGGGCAAAAGCTTAGAGGTGGCCAGTAAGGAATAATAAATTTAAGAGTCACTGTGTACTCACAGCTGTGTATCAGTCAAGAACTGAAGTGTGGAGTCTGTTAAATTGTGGATGAAAGAGGGAGAAACCACTGCCCAAGGCTCAAGGAATAGGTAAATCCCTGAGGTGCAGGCCCTGTGTCTGTGGTGTCTCTCCCCCTGTATGGGCAGACAGTTATGAAGTCCTCCACAGAGGCATGTGCTGATGAGCCCTGCTGGTTGTCTCTGCAGTGATCAGCTGTCCATGTCGTCCAGCCGTGCCCAGCAGATGCACGCCTTCTCCTGGATACGCAACACCCTGGAGGAGCACCCCGAGACGTCCCTGCCCAAGCAGGAGGTGTATGATGAGTACAAGTGAGTGCCCTGTGTACAGCTCTAGCTCTGTGACACTGGCTCTGCAGGTCCCCCACTGCTGTGTGGGACACGTGATGGACCATGCTGCTGTACCTGAGAGTGCAGTAGCTGCTCTGTGGCAAACTGTATTCATTGCTACTGCCTCTGGAGATAAGACTGTGATGTTTAAATTGTGCGTTACATGTACAGTTGCTGAAGGAAAGGTACAAGTATTTCTTAATGAGTGAATATCAGTATCAGGTGAATGAATGAATATTGGGTTTGTTTTGTGCAGTGGCACAGGTAAAAAGCATCAGTTACTGTCTTACCATGTGTGTTGGTCTGCTTGTTTACATACCAGTGTGACTGCCTTAACAAGGGTGAGGGGTTGAATTGTTCCCCATAGATGCAGATGTTTTGCACATATGATCTTGCCCATCACACCTTTCTTTCCAGAATAATGCATAAATATTGGACCTTCCTACAGCAAACCTGATTTCTACAGAGGCACAATATATCTGAATATGTATGAAACCAGTAACCAAGGCCACTGTGAGTCTGTGTTGTCAAGTCTCAAAGCTACCGTGTAATGAGAAAGCGATTAGAAGCAAGGGAGAGGGAGCTGTCTGATGAAAGTTGGATTTGAATTCATTTACAGAACATACCCCATGGGGGAGGGGGAAAGAAATAATCATCCTCAGCCCAGTTGCCTGAAGATGAATAACAGATTTATGATCTAGTATGAGTATTTCCATAATCTGAACGATTACTGTAATTTGCAGGGAGCTGAATCCCTTCACCTCCTAAATGCCTACAGAATTCACCCCACAGTAATTGTTATTGCAGGGCTGCCTTCTGCAAATACCTCCTTTTAATGAACTCTCAGTGCTGAGGTGTTTTACCGTGATTGAGCTGAAGCACGATGGCGCTGGGGTTGATAAACAAGCACACACCTATTTGTGAGCTCCGCAGGGCCGGGGCGGTGCCGCAGCCGGGCAGCGCAGCCAATGGCACAGACACAGCCCAGCGGCCAATCCCCGCGCAGCAGCGCCCGCGCCCACACAGCAACAGCGGCAGCTGCTGTGCACCACAGAGATGATGGGAGCCTTATTCTTAAATATATTTCTTATTTAATAATTTATGGCCTGCTTCAGCAACAAATCTGCTTGGCTTCCATGCTGTGCCAAGCTGCAGATGCCCGGAAATATCATCATCTACAGATTGTGGAGTGTGAAATTTGGATGGCTTTGTATGTAGCTGCATCAAGTATTTGTGTATTGTATTTTTTTTCCCTAACAAAATAAGGGTGGTAAGCAAATATTCAGGAAAATATCAAATGTTTGGAATCTGTTCTCCTTTGAAAGCTTCTGTTCTGTTTTTAAAACATTCAGTTGCTTTGAATATTTTCGTGAGCTATTCTTACACACAAAAGGAGAAGTAGTCTTGGAGTGGGATGTGGGGAACAGGCATATAAATATGTGAGTTAGTTTTGATATGTCCTTTTTCTTTACCTAAGGGTGCTAAGACCTCACAAAACTCAGTTCTCTTATATTAACCAGTTACCATATCTCTTTTCTGTGTGCAGAGATGGATCTTGCATGACCTCACATAAGCAAGCTCATGCACTCTGCATGTGTAAATCAAAAGTGCCAGGCTTCAGAAGTCTTCTGCATCATACCAGCATCTTCATTCCTGCCATAAATTTTGGCTAAAATAAATCTTGCAAAACTACCAGCCTTCTGCATCACCTTCCATATTGTTTTTCTATGAAGAGGGAAAGACAGAAGCTTGCACTGCACAAGTGTTCACCATTGGCAAGTGCTCATAGTGCTTTCAGCTCCTCCACATTTCAGTAGCCCCTTCTCACTGGGCTTATTCACTACAGTGACTCTTCTTTCTGTTTTGTTACTCTTCAATTTAAGTGTGAATTCATGTTTCTATCTGGATAAAAATGAGTGGATTCATCTTTCTTTTGAAAGGGGTAAAATAAATTTAAAATTCATCACAATATAAGGCAGTAGCACTTGGGAAGGCTGAGAGCTTGCAGCTGAATTTTAGAAAGGAGGTAGAAGGGAGCTGGTTCACCTCTTGTTGTGCTGTGATCCTCCTTGTACTGACAGAATACATTGAGCTCTAAGAGGCTGGGTTTCTGTCAGGTGCTCCAAGTTCTTCTGCCATCTTCCTCTGGGAGTTATGTGGGAATACAGGCTGGAAAGTGTGGGAGCTCAAGGGGAAGTGCCCAGCACATTATCCAGCCTGCAGTCAATGGATGCTGCTTCCCATTAGATCCTTTCAGTGTTTTCATGTAAGTCAATTTTACTTGGGTATCTTGTCCCTATTAGAAAACATCCTTCTGCATGCTGCCATGTGTAGATTTAGCTGAGTTTAGAGAACTAAGATTTCAAATCTAAATGCAGTCCTGCAGTATTTATGCAGACAAAATCCTTACTTGCCCACAAAATGATTTGTTGAGCTTTCAGTAAACACTTGAGTTCTCTTATCTTACTTCCGCTGCCGTGACGCAAGGGATGAAAGTCATTCATATTTAAGTTTGGTGTCCTGAAGATTCACTTGATACACTTAATATGGATTAGGAGGTCTTTGAGTCATCCTGTATCTCTTTCCTTTAGTCTGTAAATCATTAATCCTTGCTTTACTGGCTGCTAGGCCACTGGGTGCCACCTGATGCATAGATTATAAGCACTAAGTGTTAAGAATATTAACCACCAAGTTAGAAGAATATTCAGAAGCTAACACAGAAGAGGCAGTAGGTATAGATATACCATGTCTGTTGAACACATCAAGGACACAAGGTACATACTAATCTTGTTGGGTTGTGCTTAGCCAGGGTTTTTATATAAAATTCCCTGATAGGAATAGGATGGGACCTATTGTGTTGCGAAGTCTAGTCCCATGTCTTAAGCAACTACCCGTAGAATTCCTTTGGAAGCCAATCGAACTCCTCTTAAAACAGTTGTTTCTCACTTCTGCTGCTGCTCCTGGGAGGCTGACCTGCAATTTCATTTCTCTAGTGGTTTTCAGACATCTGGTTTCTATCTTACCTGATTATAAGGACTCATTTATGTGCCAGCATTATTTGTCAGTCTAATGAGAGCCTACATCTTTATGAGGTTCTTGACTCTAACCTATTTTTGGAGTTGTTTTGGGGGTTGGATAAACCAAGAACTCTGTTTTGTTTCATTCAATAGGTTCTTTATCATTTGCTATTCATGCTGATTTTTTCTGCCCAGGAAGCTGTGTAAGCTGGGCTGCATAGCCTCTCTTCATCAGCTTCTAGGTTAATTTTTTTGTGTGTTTTAATTCGGTGTATTTTATGTCTGGAGTACATTCAATTCGAAGATTTTACCCCCCCAAAAAAAAGCCTTTTCTGCTTATCATGATGGGGAGCTCTGTACAAAGGAACAAAGCAACCGCATGTCCGTTGTCATTCCTGTCTCTGCCCAGACCTTCCCTCCCCCCCTCTGTTTCCCACCCACACTTCCAAGAGCAAAACAGCTCCTGGGCTCAGCCATGTGCCAAGAGTGCAAGGAGCAGAGAGAAGAGCTTCAGG
Organism: Geospiza fortis; assembly: GCF_000277835.1. Classification (NCBI taxonomy): domain Eukaryota; kingdom Metazoa; phylum Chordata; class Aves; order Passeriformes; family Thraupidae; genus Geospiza; species Geospiza fortis. The sequence continues at coordinate 6,282,507 of NW_005054313.1, read as the reverse complement.
GGAGAGACTCCTGCTATGTCCTGTCAAGTCAATGAGAGACCACAGATGGACGTGGAGGGTTCTCCACCAAGCCAGGAGGGGGAAGGGCCATGGAGGATGATCTGTCTGAAGGCTGAAATTCCATGATAATACTGATAGCTCAGAATTTACAGGCTTGCAGGAGCTTCCACTGTGGATATGAGGGGACCATTTAGACTGTATGTTCTTGCTGCTAGGAAGTGATTGGCTTACAGCAGATGTGCTAGACTTGAGGAATTGATAATTTTATTCCCTTTTAATTTATTTATTTTCTCTTAAGGGGGAAATAATGTTAACTTTGAAGTTAACAATAGGTCCCTCATCCTGGTCTTTTGCTAGTTTGGGTTTTTTTTGTTGTTTTTTTTACTTTATTTTGCTGACATTGTTGAGTTTCAATCAAAGATACTGCTGTCTATGGCAGAGAAATTCAGAGAGTCTTCCTTTGAATGATATTTAAGATTTAAAGTCTTGTAATCAGCATCAGTAAGCAACAAAGACCCTCCATTCAGGAATTTTCAGACTGAAGTTTGAATCCATGGAGGCCTGGCAAGATGCTAGGGACAAAAAGCACACAGAGATCTATTTATTAAACATGGAGCAATGCCTGATTCCTGTGAGGGTACAGTGAGGCAGCGAGGAATTCCTTTGTAATAACTTCAAAGGGACATATCTGGAAACCAGCTTCTGTGAGTGACATATGTTGAAATGAAATGTGTTGGTATAGAAATTGCATATAAAGCTTCTTGATGTTCCATAGAAACTAGACTGATGCCTGACTGTGTACCAGTTGTAGGCATTGTCTTCTGGTTTGGATGTGGTGAGGAGGCTCTGCAGGGGAGTGTCAGCACCTAAGAGTGTAAATGTTGCTGTTAGTCTTCATCAAAAACATTAAATTTGTGGTGGTACTCTCCAAGTGGAGGATACCAACATACAGCCAGGGTGAAAGCAGCAGATACTTGCTCTGTAGTAATCAATATTTTTACTGAGAAGGTAAGGTAGTGGAAGTATCTCAAGAAATACATGCAGCTTTCTACAGAGCTACAACTTGAAGAGAAGACATTTTGACTGGCCCACTGGGATGCAGATTGTTCCTAGGTGATGCTGGGGGTGAAGCATCTGTTTCAGACTGCTGCTTTTGCTTTGCATCTGCCTGACTTTCTGAGGTTGGTTTGTGTGTGTGCACCTGATTAGAGGCAGCTGTGGGCTGTGAAGTCATTGTTTCTCTGCACTCTTGGTGGTAACCACACTGATCATGTACAGTCACCTTTTCAGAGGCAGGTTGGTTTTGTGTATTGCTGGTAGGACTTCTCACAGGAAACGAGGTCGTTGCTATCTCCTGTTGATGCTGTGGCTGTTGGGAATCTCACTGAGAAGGTTTTTTACTGGTGCATTTTAGGCCACAGCACATTAATGTCTGTGTAACAGTGCAGGGAGTTGCTGTCTTCGTGCTGCCTTAAGCACTTCCAGAGCAGGTCCTGGTTTTCTCCTTTGCCTTCTGTTTCTGATTTTCCAGAACATTCACCTTTTGCAGCAAAATCAACAGTTCTTGTTCTCTGCCTCAAGAACGTATTTTTTAAATGTCTCATGTGCTGAAACAGAATTCCTTTTGCTGTTTTTGAGAAGGGCACTGTTACCTGCCTTCCAATTTTACTAGAACAAGTAAAGATAGCAAAATAATTACATTTTGTTTCTTTATTGCCCTACATCTTCTCATGTTGTATACTGAGCTGCATGGCAATCTTCATTTGCAGCAGTTGGAATCTCTGTTAATTTAGGACAGTTAAATAGGGTTATCTATAATCAAGCAGCTCATGGTTCAATAGAGCCACATTAGTAGGAGGACTGGGTCCTCAATATGTGCTTATGTTACACCTATAAAGCTGGTTCCCTGGGAAGGCATCTTTTAAGTTTAGTTCTGTTGAGGTCTATTAAATAGAAGTTGTATATGCAGAATCTTTCTCTGGACACTGACACATCTCTTACCTACTGCTTTTCAAATATTCCTGCAGGCCTTACCACACTCAAGCTGTGCTTCTGGCTAGAACAGGGACTCTGCTTTATTATGTCCTGAAATATGTGAATTGAAACGTATGCTTCAAACCCAGACGTGGAGTAAATCTCAGCTGTGCTCTAGATAGTGCCACTGCTTGTTATGTCTCCACATGACTTGTCTTTGAACTCAGTAGAGAACAAGGCAAAACCTATGATATTAATAGCTCTGTTTATACATTTTTAATGTGTTCAATTCGTTGTGGATAGCTTCATTAATGTTAAATGTGGTTCTAAATATGGACGGGGATAAGTGTTTCTTTTGAAAACCTTTGGAGTCTAGCGTGTAGGCTGGCCTCTTGCATTAACTACGATTCCATTCACGCTTTCTTTCTTTTTGTTGCAGGAGCTATTGTGACAATCTTGGCTACCACCCATTAAGTGCTGCTGACTTTGGAAAGATCATGAAAAATGTCTTTCCAAATATGAAGGCCCGTCGTCTAGGCACAAGAGGCAAATCAAAATATCCTTTGCTAGAACGCTTCTCAGAAACTTGTTCAGCTCTTGCCTGGAGAACATCTGTCGTTGTGGCTTAACTGCCGGCTAAATGTAGAAGTAATGTTGAATAAAAAATGCCGACACTTTTCCAACGTTCTTTAAAAATTATTAGCTGCAGTAGTGTTCGGTTGCAAGATGTAACTTTGGAAACAAGTATTTAAATTTAGGTTCTGACGCTTAGTTGTCACAGCAGCAAGACATCAAAAAAGTTTTATCATTTAGTGCAAAGAGAGATATTGGAATAAAGGAACAAAAACTGTTAGTGATTTTTAAACTAGTTTTTTCATCAGTCAGAATTTTTTCTTTTCTGAGCTGAGAATTGTACCTTCCCATGAGAGCCCATAGAAGCCATGGTGAAATAATGCCCTACCTGCTGCATTCCCCAGGGCTGGCTCTCACTGCATCCTGATGTGCTGGGTGGGCAAAACCCTTGCAGTAAGTGGGGGAGGGAGAGCATGAAAAGGCTAAAAGGCATTGAGGTGCTCGTAGGCCCTAATTAAAACCCACTCAAAAGAAGTAACAGTAATGATATGGATGTGCTGTGATACTGGCCTTTGCCAGGTCTCACTTGAAGCATGCACTTAGGCAATTAAATGCTAGCAGGCAGCCCAGAATTGCTTGTCTTCCATTGAGGGGAAAAAAACCTTCCATGCTGTAGTAAATGGAGAACTTTTGTGTCAGTTAAACTGTTTCATGAAATACAGTGTTGGATTATCTAGCAATGAAATCTGAAACTTAGTGCTCGTGTTTGGATAGAGCTAGAGAAGTCTTAAGGAAGAACTCATACGATGTAATTGTAGCTTGACCCAGGGGATCTCTTTAAGTTCTATTTTCAATGTTTCTAATTCAGAATGATGAAAATGTGACCTTGTCTCACACCTACCATAATTCCCAGGCTCCTTAGATTTCTTTTACTGTAATTATGCTCCATCCAGGTTAATGCAAGCAATTGCAAACTACATGACTTAGGAAAGAATCCAGACATGTTTACAGAATGTGAAAAATTAGTGATCCTGGAAAGGATTTTTGTATCATGGAGAAAAGACACTGTGTTTGAACTCCCAGACTGATGCTGTGGATTGGAAATAAAAGGCTGATTTGATTTTTAGACCTATAAACAAGTGAGTACACATAATAAAGGGAGCATATTTTTGTGTACCGATTTGATGAGATCGGTGTAAGAAAAAGTCTGGGTCTTTATATTTTCACAGAAAAATTATTATGGCTGAGGAGAGAGTGCATCAAAAATAGTGTGAAATCTTAGGAAGAAATGCACTCATTGGGCACTTTATTTTGTCCTGGGAAACTTCAGTTTGAGGAAGTCCTTCAGGAGAAGGAAACAAAGTAGAACCTAAGTTCGAGAATGCATTTTTTAATAGTGATTAACTATTTTTCTTTTTTTTTCTTAATTCTCCCATCTTGTTTTAGAAAGAGAGTTTAGTCAAAATTCATGTTAATGATTTGAATGTTGAGTAGCTAGTTGAAGCTGCCTGGAATGGTTCAGTGCTTGTTCTAAGTCATCAAATGAAATGAATCGTACCCAGCATCTCTGCATGGATTGAGAAACCCAATTACCTAGCCAAGAATTCAGCCATTGATGGACTTTTGATTCTCACTGGCTGTGAGATCATGCTAATGACAGGAATTCTTAGTTCTGTGTTGAGTTGGCTTTTGAAGCTTATGAGGGTTATCAGAGGAATTACTGCTCTTCTTTCCTATCCCCCAGCTAACAAGCAGACAATGTAGACCTTAATTGTTGCTCACATATTGCTACAGTGGACTGAGGAAGAAGGCTTTTGTGCATATGCCAACACTGCCCAACCTTGACTTTCATAAAACTGGAGATGGGGTATGATATATATTTGCTTATTTATATCTATTTCTGCAAGTTAGCATTTATTATGCTGTTTTTCTGTCAGAACTTTTCAAAACAAAGTGAAGATCTATGCAGCTTTTAAGATTTTTCTTTATGTTTCTTATATTCTTTATGATTCTTATTATTTTTGAGTTGTTTAATTTTTTTTTCTGTAAAGTTCATGATGAATTGCAATATTCTTAAACGAATTTGAGAGGTGAGGTAGATATCCACAGTGTTCCTATCTACCATATACATATTTTAAACTCTGATTCTGTTTTGCTTTTACTGTATTTTTTTTTAAGTCAGTGCTAGGGAAGAGATACCCCAGTGAAAGAAACAGTTCCTGGGTAATAGTGACTACTGAGTTGACAAGATTCTGGATACAGGGGAAATGAATTGTTGGTGCTCCAAATATTAGGATTCTGTCTGTGATTTTCTTCCGGAAATGTCAATTCCATATAATGCCTTTGGGAACAACCCACAGATTATTGTTAAGACATTTAATTTTGAAAGATACCAATGTTGTGATCTCATTTTCATAATTTCATGTAAAATTGGAACACTACTCCAGCTTCTGGTGTGATTCGGATAATAATTTGTGTTCTGTTTTTGTTTTCGTGCCTTAATGACCCTTGTTAATGTAAGTAACCTTTCCTCCTTTGTTTGTTTGGTTTAGTTGGATGGAGCAGAGCCGTCGGGGCAGCTGCAAAGTGCCGATGAGGAAGTCGTGTCTGCAGCCTGCCGCCTTGTTTGTGAATGGGCCCAGAAAGTGCTGAGCCAGCCCTTTGATACAGTCTTGGAATTGGCTCGTTTCCTTGTCAAAAGTCACTATATTGGTACCAAGTCAATGGCAGCTTTAACAGTAATGGCAGGGGCACCAGCAGGTAATGAGATAATGCTGAATGGTGAAATGGGGGATCTTCCTGTGGAGAGTAGTAACAGCTTGGTTTGAGAAAGCACTTCTCTACTCTTCAGGGTAAACCTTAACACTGACTCTGAGCATTCAGCATTCATTTATGTGATTTTAGTCACATTGCTGAAAATTACTGTTCTTGCTGGTAGTCTGGGTAAAGATCTGAAAATCAGCACTGGTCTCAGGTTTAGGTGGTGATCCTCCCATTCCTCTGGTGAGGATCCTGGTCTTTTAAAGCACTTCAGGGTGTGTGAGTAATTGTGCTGAACTTACATACTTGGCTGGAACAGGAGTTTGGTACTGTTACAATGCTGGTTTGTAGGTAGACTGCTGGTGTAGCTGTGTTTCTGTCTGCTAACTTGCTCTAGTTTGGAAACAATTTTCTGTCAAGAGCAGATTTTTTGGTGTGGTTTGTTTCCTTCTGCATGCTCAAAATCAGTCAATCATTTAGTGTGTTTTGCTGACTGTGGATAAAATAAATTACAAAAATGAAGGATGAGAAGGGAAATGCAGGTGCACAACATGCCCCCAGACTTGCCTCTGAGAAGTTCTGACTAGGCCTATCAAGCTAAATATAAATAGGCTTGTCTTCAGATCAAGGCCAACCTCTTGAGACAGTTTTTAATGGAGAGTGGTGTTCAGGTGATCCCCTTCTGGATCATGTTCTTTTTCCTTCCAGCTCTTTTTCCTTTATTCCAACTTGGACCTGACAGGTGCCAGTGGTGGGTTTTGCTCCTTGTGTGCTCCACTGTGACCTAACACCTTGGCTGCATTTGTTCTGCTTGCCATGCTGCTAGAAGGGACACTTGGTATATGGACAGCTCTTCAACTCATGTAGCTTCCCCTCCTTACTTCCTTCAAGGAAGATGGTTTCCTTCAAGGAAAAGGGCAGTTACCTCCAGTGCATGCCTCTATGGCTTGGATGGTCATTTTAGATGAGGTTCTTCCTAGCATGACAAAAACAATTCCATTCCTCTTGTAGGGAACTACAGTGTCTCTGTGCACTAACTGAGAAAAAACCAACTTTTACCCTCAAAAGAAAAGTTTGAGGGTTTTTTCCTTATCAATATTACTTGCCCATATAGAAGAACTGTGTGCCAGTAATTGTAATATATTTGGGCATTTCACTGCTCTGTGAAGAAGAAATTGTGGAAGTGGAAACATGTTGTGACATTGAACCTCTCATGGTACATGCCAGACCGCTGCTGAGAGAGTGGGCTTCCAGATCACAAGTTCCTAAGGATGTGCTGGCCATCAAAACCAAATACTTGGGTTTAGTATTGTAAAATTAGTATCAGTAAAACTAGTAATGTAGTTAAAATGGTGTTGATTAATTTATAATTAGGAGTAATTTTAAAACTCTCTAACCTCAAAGTGTGAATGAAATTATGATAAGCATTTCTAAAGGGGTAGTTCAGCAAGGTTATTTGGTCTCTAAAGAGCATGCTAATCCTCTTGATTGTTAATAAACAGAAGATTATAAATGTGATGTGATTTTGTGAGGGAAATTAGTGCTAGCTGCACAGAGGACACTAAGTCTGTTTTCTCCATGAAAGCGGCACTTGCCTACTTTGTAATCAGCAAAGTAATTTCTCCAGAAAAAAATGTTCACCCATTCCAATTTCCATTGTTTTTTGAACTTTTTCTTCTTTTTTTCTTTTTTTTTTCCTGAACACTTGTCCTTTTGCCATTTTCCCCCATTATCCCTGGTCACACAGAGGTTTGCATCCATTCTGATATTAGATGCGTTGTATTTAATGCCTTGGCCATTAGATAATGTCATATACTCAAAGCTGCTCCTCTGTGACACAGACCCGTAGCTTTCTGGAAACGTTTTTCATGTAAAGCTGCCTTAGAACAGGTAACAAAACCACGGCACGTGCTGGATTTTAAAGGCTCATCTGAAGCGTGCCCGCCGCCCTCTGCTGCCCGTTCAGTGAAGTGCACCGGGCTGAGATTGTGCTGACACACAAGGTGCCATTTCACATTATTAGAAACAAGAGTATTTTAGCAGCTAATGCCCAGCTTGTCTAAAAGACAGAGGTTTTGTCACAAATGTGGGAATAAACTGAAGCTGAATAGATTTAAACATTAAGTGGATGGGAGCAGTTCATGGAGGAGGTGTTCCCAGAACGGTTTTGGAGATGCGTGCCAGATAATCTCTGTTAGATGTAGAAGTGGCACCACAGCAGACAGGATATGTTTGGTTGTAATTCATTCTCCTTCTTTTGTTTTCAGGAATAAAAGGGATCCCCCAGCCCTCAGCTTTTATACCTACTGCTGAAAGTAATTCTTTTCAACCACAAGTGAAAACTCTGCCATCTCCTGTTGATGCTAAGCAGCAGCTGCAGCGTAAGATCCAGAAGAAGCAGCAAGAACAGAAACTGCAGTCTCCTTTGCCAGGAGAGTCTCCAGTAAAGAAAACAGAAGGCACTGCAACCAACGGTGTGACCAGTATATCTAATGGAAGTCCTGCCATCCTGTCCCCTCCACCTATTGGCATTGTTGTGGCTGCTGTCCCCAGCCCCATACCGGTAATGCTCTCCAGCAATTCTCTAGAGAATCCACCATGTGAAAAGGTTGTACATTGCCAGTAACCAAGCAGCAGTGTCAGTGGATTAGAACAGTTTCCATTCAAAGACTTGGGTGCCTCGATGCTTTTCTGTCTCTGTTGTGTTATAGCACGTTAGTTACAGGGTTGATACAGAGGCAGCAGAATTCTGATCATGTAACATAGGGCAAGTTCATCTTTGAAGTCATTAAAGCAAGCCTTGACATGAAGTTTAACCAGATGAGAGAGCTGACGCCACTTGTGTGGGTCACTGAGGCCCTAATTTGGAATCTAAATTGCTTTTCATTGGCGCAGTGCATTTAGGGACAGGTACAATTTTATTTTGAATGCATGTCTGTAGTACAGAACATTTTTTGTCTTTCAGCCTTATAAAATTGGGCTAGGGAGTACAGGAATGTTATTTGGTGTTAAGATGTTCGCTGTGCTGTTCATTTTGATGGGTAAGCCATTTTTTCTGCCTGATAGTGAGTTTGTATTTAACTCACTTCTGAAACCTTAACAATGAGCAGTATTTTGAACACATCCTCTCCTCTTTAGCCTTTGTATGTCAGTCTTTTTGTCCCAGGTGGTGAAGGATTGTATGAGAATGACCCTTTCATTAGCAGAAGAGCAGTGTATACACCAGTGCCTCATGCCTTAAAAATAGGAGGCATATGTCTGTCTACCAATCCTTAGGCAGAGAAATATAAATTATCGACAAGTAGAAGAGCTTATTTTGTTTCAAACTGATATTCACTAGCTTTGGTGTATTGAGCTATGTTGTCTTTCACCTTTGAAATGCCTGGGGCTGAGGTCATGTGTGGGCTTGGGGACCTCTCACTTCACCACACCTTTCCTTTTTCTCTCTTTACAGGTGCCAAGAACCAGGCAGTTGGTGACTTCTCCAAGTCCTATGGGATCGTCTGACAGCAAGGTCCTGCCGCTCAACGTTCAGGTGGTCACTCAGCACATGCAATCAGTCAAGCAGCCACCAAAGACTCCCCAGAACGTTCCTGCTAGCCCCGTTGGTGACCGCTCTGCCCGGCATCGCTACCCACAGATCTTACCCAAGCCAGCAAACACCAGTGCTCTCACCATCCGCTCTCCCACCACGGTGCTATTTACCAGTAGCCCAATCAAGACTGTTGTGCCAGCTCCACACGTGAATTCCTTAAACGTGGTAAAAATGACAGCAATATCTCTCGCCCCAAGCAGCAGTAGTGTGCCCGTCAAACAGACACCTTCAGTTAGCACTAGTGCAGGAGCAGTGGAAGAAGGGAGGACTGGTCCACAGATCAAAAATGGATCTGTTGTTTCACTTCAGTCTCCAGGATCCAAGCCTAGCACTGCTGCAGCTACACCTGCAGTCAAGATCAAAACAGAACCAGAAGCATTGCTGGATGAGAACTCTGCACAGGGCCAAGAGAGTTCTGACGTGTCCAAATCCATAAAGGCAACCCCTGACCTGCCTCCTGCACAGCTAATTAATTTTGAGGTTGCAGCCTTGAAGGTTTCAACGGATGATGTCATGGAGCTAAAACCAGGTAAGGGCTGTGATCAGGAAGCTGAAGAAGCAGGGACCAAATATAAGACACAGTCTGATGAAATCACACCAGTTTCTTCAGCAGGCAATAATCAAAGCACTCTTAAGCTCACAGTTGCCAGTCAAAACTTGTCCAGCACCAGCATCAATTCACCTCCTACTGTTGAGTCTATTATTAAAGACAAAACATGCACTAAAAGTCCAAGAAAGCGACAACCTTCCACACTTCAGGATTCCCAGTTACCACCTGTAAAGAAACCACTAGTGGAGCAGTTTGCAACTGGTAATGCCGTGGAGGGTCAAAAAGCAAACAATGTTAAGAAGGCTCTGAAGGTTGGATCAATAGCTAACAGTGACAATACAGCAACGCTTGCTCAAGTTCCCATCAAGGTACCTGTGACCGTACCTGTACCTCCTACAGCTGCTGCAAACTTAGCAACAGACCTTTCTTTGAGCACCAATTTAAATACCTGTGATCCTGCTTTAGAACAGCAGCTTGCATCAGCATCATCTCCAGATATAAAAGTAAAATTGGAAGGAAACTTGTTTATCATAGAAAATGATTCAAAATCTGATGGCAGCTTTAACCCAAATACATGGCACCATATCACCAAAACCTCTGATTTTGCATCTGTGAATTGTGATCAGCAGCAAGATATCAGTGTTATGAGTATTGCTGGGCACTCTGGCTCTGGTGAGCTACAAGAATCATCGTGGGAGCCGGTGCACTGCGAAGGTATGCAGCAGGATGTGTACAGCCAGCAGTTACAGAGCCAGATCCAGGACTCCTTGGATCAAATACAAGCACAGTCTTCAAATCAGTTACCTCTGCAGTCTGAGCTGAAAGAGTTTGAGCATACAGTCCCTCAGTCAAATGAAAACTTCTTTTCATTTGATGACGACCTTACCCAGGACAGCATTGTGGAGGAGCTGGTGCTCATGGAGGAGCAAATGTCCATGAATAATTCCCATGCTTATAGTGGTTGTCTAGGAATGGCACTTCAGAGTCAGGCTGCAGCTCAAGGAGCTCCCGTATCATCTCATCCAAGCAGTACGCACTTTTACCATTCGATCCATAACAACAGCACTCCAATTCACACTCCCACCCCCACTCCCACCCCAACTCCCACTCCCACCCCGACTCCAACACCCACCTCCGAAATGATTGCTGGATCTCAGAACATGTCTCGAGAGAGCCCTTGTTCAAGGCTGGCTCAGACGACTCCCGTAGACAGTGCCCTCGGAAGCAGCCGGCACACGCCCATTGGCACACCCCATTCCAACTGCAGCAGCAGTGT
>NW_005054313.1:6257280-6271769 GCF_000277835.1 Geospiza fortis | reverse complement strand
ATTTGCATTTACTCCCATCAGCTCTAGCATGGCGTACCACGATGCCAGCATCATATCAAGTAGCCCTGTGAAGCCAATGCAGCGGCCTATGGCTACCCATCCTGACAAAACCAAGCTGGAGTGGATGAATAATGGCTACAGTGGGGTTGGTAATTCCTCGGTTGCCAACCATGGCATCCTCACGAGCTACCAGGAGCTGGTGGAAGATCGCTTCAGGAAACCTCACGCTTTTGCAGTTCCCGGCCAGTCATACCAGTCTCAGCCGCGCCACCACGACACTCACTTTGGTCGCGTGACTCCTGTTTCACCTGTGCAGCACCAGGCAGCCCCTGTCAGTAGCACTACCAAGCAGGAGGGCTTTGCTGTTCCTGCTCCTTTGGACAACAAAGGAACTGGTTCATCTCTCAACAACAGTCTGAGATGCCGGAGCGTGAGCCCTGCTGTCCATCGCCAGCGTAATCTCAGTGGAAGCACTGTTTACCCTGTGTCAAATATACCACGTTCTAATGTGACACCTTTTGGAAGTCCGGTGACTCCCGAAGTTCACAATGTATTTGCTAATATCCATGCAGACACCAGTGCCAATAACATAGCACAGAGAAGCCAGTCAGTCCCGTTGACTGTGATGATGCAGACGGCCTTCCCGTCTCTTCAGAAACAAACAAACACTAAAAAAATAACCAGTGTGTTGTTAAACAAACTTGATTCTGATAGTGATGATGCAGTGAGAGGTTTGGGAATGAACAACATGCCCTCAAATTACACAGCCAGGATGAATCTCACTCAGATTTTGGAGACATCCAGCGCTTTTCCTAGTGCCAACCCACAAAATATGATCAATTCCAGCACTTCAGTTTATGAATTCCAAACACCAAATTACCTCACAAAAAATAGCAGCACCGATCAGATCAGTTTTTCTTCTGGAGATAACCAAGCACAATCAGACATCGGAGAGCAGCAATTAGATTTTAGCAGCACTGTAAAAGACCTTTTAGGGGAGGACAGTCTGCCAACAAACCAGCAGCTGGTGAATCAGGTGGCATCAGATCTCAATAACGTTGCATCTGTCTTTCCCAGCGACATCAGGTTGTCTTCCGAGCTCTCAGGCAGCATTAACGATCTGAACACTTTAGACACAAATCTACTGTTTGATCCAGGTCGTCAGCAGGGACAAGATGATGATGCTACACTGGAGGAATTAAAAAATGACCCCTTGTTTCAACAAATCTGCAATGAATCCATTAACTCAATGACTACATCAGGTTTTGAGTGGATGGAGAGTAAGGATCATCCTGCTGTTGAAATGTTGGGTTAATCTTGTTTTATAATATGTATGTAGCACACTGTATCTAAAAGACAGACGTATTGTATTTGTCTTAATGGAAGTGCCTCCCGCAGCAGAAACACTTGCTATGTATTGTGGCATTTTAAAAAAAAGTTTGCTGTACCTGTTGCTCATTCTTCAGTAAGGAAAAGGCAGTCTTACCAATTTTAAACAAATCTCTGAAGGTGATGGGCTATCAAAGAGCCAGTATTAAAATTTGAATTTTGGAGTGTTTCCCATTCAACATTTCTTGTTTTAGCAAATAAAGAAGTGGTTAATGGCAGCCAGTGATGACAGCTATGGTTGATGCTTTGGGAGGGTTTTAATTCAAGCTTGTTAGTAGGCTTTCCATACTTTGTATTGGTTGTTACTTCTTAGTAGGTGATCTTTATTGACCTTTGTCATCCAGGTTTGAAATGCAGGGTGCCTGCAGGTAGGTAATGTGGTGGGGAGTGGGTACAAGTGGACCAGGTGACATGCAGATGCCCGATCATTGTGTAGCTGTCTGGAGCACTGCTCGATGGTGAACTTTGGGAAATCTCTGTAGCACTGGTGCCATTGGCATCTCCAGTAAAACACAGAGATGGGAAAAGCTAACAGGAATGATCAAGGAAAAAGATGCACTAAATTTTTTTATTTAAGAGAAATAAATCTATGTAGTTATTTTATCCATTAATATTCAAGACATACTTGATATTTTAGTTCTCATGTCAATGTTTTTATATTAGGTAAAATTAATGCAAAAAGATTTTGAGCACTGAAATTTAATCTAGGCATAACCCCCATATTTTAAAGTGATAGGTACTGTGTATCAATGCTAGAGAAGGAACATTATATTTTCCCTCTTTTTTTACTTTTTTTTTTTAATAGAGAGCTGCTGGAGCTCATTAAAATACTGTTTCTAAAAGCTTCTTTTTTTTAAAGTTTTCTCTTTCCCAACCTAGTGGAGGGCATAGGAAGATGTTATTTTTTTCTATTTCAGTAGGTTGAGTCTTTCTGTCTTTCTTGCTCACCCTCTTTCTCTCAAACAAAAGATTATTAAAATATTAGAAAATGTGGTTAATCTAAAAATATTTCATACAGAGCCATAATACTGCCAGGCACTTTACAGATAAACAGTAAGACATGTGATCATTCTTTTGGTAAAATTTATTTTAAAAGTACTTACTGTTTTAGAAGCCTGAATTCAGTTTTCAAAAGTGATTTGACAGGGTTGATGAATCCTTTTTTTTTTAAGGAAAAAAATGCTGCCCCTCTGGAAAATGAGAATTGGACTTCTGTCTCACTGGTTCACTCAAACCAAGAAGACCTTTTATTTTATCAGCATGGCATACATGGATCTCTGATGGTCAAAAGGGAGAGGTATTTACCCGGCTATGGCCTTGATGCTAGAAAGAGGACTTGCAGAGGCAGATTTTTACAAAAGTGGTGCACTGAGTATGCTACAATACTATCCCTTAAGCCTAGTATAAAATGGACTACTTTTCCTGTGACCTGACACAAAGCAGAAAGTAGAGCAGGAAAAATTTTCTTCTTTTGCATTTCTTTGATGAGTGGTCATAAACTTACAAAGGGGGAGGTTCAGTAAACCCTTCCCCCCTAGATTTCTCTAATGGGAAGATGCTCGGACTTTTCATGTGATTAGTGTTTTTCTTTAAGTGACTTGGTGGTCTTCTGTTTCTTCAGTTTTTGTAAATGACTTGAGATCCCAGTACTGGTCAGTTTTTTTGGCAGTGCTGATTCAACTTGTGCTGCTGCATTGGCACTGGAGGTGCTGGTATATCATGGCTTCTCTTGCCCTTGCCCCAGTTCATCACCAGTTTATGGCTTCTTCTGGAAGGACAAACAGGTGTGCCAAGTAATAGCACCTTGTGGGGGCCTGATTTCACTGTGCTTGCATCAGAAGTTTTGCCACTTCATCAGGAGTGAACCTGGGGAGTTCTGATCCCTCCTTGAAGCACAAGGATGTTGATTTGCTTTAAGACCAAGTGGCTCTTCCAAGGTGATGGGGAGGAGACTAAAAGCTGCATAGTAACCTTCTGCTTGTTGTCCTGCCAGGTGTCTGTCAGTTAGACTTGAACCATTTTTCTTGTAGACTGAAGTTGCTGAAGGCAGGGCTTGAATCCTATACTTGCCCATGGCCTTTTGAGAGGATGTGTTGAAGATGCTCTCAGCCTGGTAGGAGGATGGGTCTGAGAGACGCTCAGCACCTTTTTGTTTCTGTTTCCTGACCCTGTGTGAAGTGCCAGCACTACTGTGAATAGGTGAAACCTGCTTCGATGAAGGGGGAGGGTCCTTCCAGCTCAGCTCTTGTGTGATTCTGTGACTCAGTGGCAGCTGCAGGAGGAGCTGCCTGGGTGCTGCAGCAGCCCGTGTCCCACGGTGGGCTGGCCTCACCTCGGGTCTCAGACACTGACAGAGGGGCGCCTGGGGGAAGGAAGGTTTAGCCTAACTGCTAGTTTTTTTAAGAAGATTTCTCATGAAAGCAAAAGTAGATTTAAAGTTGATGCATTCTAAATTATGCAGCCATCACCAAAGGTTTTTGAAAGTGCGTTTAAAATTCTCTTTAAATGCAAGCATTACATTGGGCCTAACGTGACTTAATTAGCAGAAATATTCTATAATCAGTGGGTTTAAAGCAAATATATGTTTAATTTTAAAAGCATTAAATTTGATAAGAATTATTTCAAGTAAAATCCAAGGCACAGGCACAGCTTTGTACATTGGTATGTATCATTCTAGAGATGTTTGTGTGTTGGTGTTATAATTAATGTTAGGTCCCTGTACTTAGTGCTAGTTAGTTCTTTATGATACATTGAGACAGAGCACTACTGCACACCAAAGTATGCAATACCCAAAGGAAAATTCTGTGATCCTAACAAATGGAAGCCTGTCTTTGTCAGATACTCCAAAACTTTGAATTTGAGACAGTTCTGACCCCTTGTTTACATTATTGGCTTCCTACTAACATAAGAAATAAATTATTTTGATAGCAGTTTTTGCTAAAGTATATAAACTAGTGAATTTGTACCCTGTGTACAGTATTGCAGCAAACACTTTAAATTTGATTGCTTGGTTAGTCCAGCAAACTTTCTGGGTTCATATATTGCACTAAAATTCTGTTGAACCTGTGGCAGGCACATTCCTTAGGATAAATGCAACAAATACGGCCCACAGATTTAAAAAAAAGGCAAAATGAAAAAAAAAAAACTTTTTAATGTGTTTCATTATTAAAAGGCAAAATGTCATTAAAAGTGACAGGTGAAATTGTCTTATGTAGCAATGTGCATTGATCTCAATGAGATATTTCTATTTTTGATTCTCTTACATGAGAATATTGCAGCAGGAAAAATTAAGTTTAGTTTGCTTCACCATGTTAATACATGATCACAAAACGTGCATGAGTGTTAATGACTTAATCTTGTACAGTACTAGATATATTCCTGTAACCACTTTTATTTTTTTTATTCTTTTGCTGTATTGAAGCTGGTTCAGTGTTAACCAGGTGAGCATAGTTATTCACAAGTTATTTACTTTTTTATGTTAACTAATTCAGCTTAGTTATTGTTGAATATGTTCCTTTCTAGGATTATTTTTTATTGTTCTGGTGTTGAAAAACATTTTTGCATCATTTTATCATGATAAGAATTCATGAAGTAAATAATTTGCAAATAATTGCAATAAGCACTGACTTCCGAACTGAAAAGAAGGAAAGCGTTTCTTGTGCAGTGCATCTGAGGATCATTTAATAGTCTTGTACTATACTGTGCTTTATTTACTGCACCATAAGGAAAGAAAAATCCCTGTTCCACATTTTCATTTAGTGCAGGAAATCCAGTTTCTCCCTTCTTCCCCAGTGTTTTGTTGTCTGTTGTACTGCTGAAACTACAGTAGTTGAATATTGCAGTAGCATTTCAGTTATTTTTTTTATTGAAAGTGCTCAAAAATTGTTTTTTAAATGTTTTCAAAAACAATAAAAACATTTTGTATTAAAATTATTTCTGGAGTTTTTTCTTTATATGGAAAATGTGCTTTAGGGCTGGCCGAAAATACAGAACTTTATTGTTTGTGTGATGACAGGTGACAGCTGCCCAGTTGAACCTTGCTGCAATTGCTGAGCCCAGTAAAGCTGAGTGTGACGGTGAATGTTCCTCACTGGGGTGCCTTGGTCAGACTTAGTCCAAGTGTTGGTTTCATGCCTGGTGCCAGCTCTTGCTGTTGTGACATACAACATCCCATTGCTGGTGTTGCCACTGTATTGGTGCTTGCCTGGTTCTGCTTTCCATATTCATAAGGCGCTCTTACAAGACAGTGTTAGTGTGGCTTGAGTTGCTGACATAAAGGGGAAATGTGTGCTTTGATCTATGGAGTCCTGTATTTGGATTGTAAAATGGCATGTAAACCCATCAGTGTGCCTAGCACAGTCTGAGTGAACAGGATGGAAAGGCATTGCCACAGAGTAGGAACTGGCTACAGAAAAATGAGAGAGGATAAATATTCAGGTTTTCATGCCAAAGAGATGGCACTTGTTCAGACTTAGACTACATCCCAGACTATTGAAGTGCTGAGATGAGCTGGCAGGTGACAAGATTTGATGTTTGCACAAAATCCCTTAGGCTCATCAACAAAGAAAAAGAATTATCACAGAAGCATAAGACAACATAAATGAAAGAGAATCAGAAAGATAAAAATACTAACATATCATGCGAGGAGATACTATTAATATATCTCACTGCATTCTAAACATGCTTTACAATGAGTTCTCAATGAACAATTGACAGACACCCTTTATGTTCCACAGTCATAAAAAATGCAAATTAAAAACTCCCAAGGTATGAGATGGAATATAAGGTAGGAGATAATAGAAGGATACTTTAGAAATTGCTCATTCACCTGAAGTAATAATGGGTTTTAATTGGAATCTCTCAGCTGTAAATTTGAAAGAATTTGTCATAATGGTTAGTAAAAGGATCCAAAGAACAAACAAATCTGTGAATGGAAATGTCCTAAGAAGAAAGATTTAAGAAGGTAGAAATCTTCAAATTGAAGTAATGAGCTTTGTAGATGTCAAATTATTAGATGCTTATGTGCTTGATAAAGACATCCAGAGGAAGTCCAAACAATTGCTTTGAAATATTTTCACATCTCCAGAAGTACAAATCTGTATGTGTGAATGCAGCTGGTAAACAGAATTCAGCCTCTGGGGTTAGGGATTGCTGTGCCAAATGAGGCAGTGGTTCATGTAGTCCATACAGTGTTACTGGCAACTGATACCTCTTCGCTAGAGCAGACCTGCATTATTACGTGGTCACAGAATAAATGGCTCTTTGGAAACTGTTCTAGACTCAAGAGACAGAAGCTCCATCTGAAGCCAGTCAGAGTTAACCAATGCTTGGATCTTGCTGCTCTCCTCCCTCTCTTAAAAATGGTACAAGTTAAGCTTGGATAAGGAGACAAAACTGAAGAAAAATATATAGTGAGGCTTACAAATTGGAGCAACACTGGGAAGTTATTCCAAACTTAAGGAAGGAGCAGGGACCTGACTGTATGCTTAAGATGTTTCTAAGTTGGGATCCACAAAATAGTTAACAATTAACCTGAATGTGCCCATGCCTGGGCTATGCTGTCCTTGTGCTGTGCTGTGTTTGTTCTCTGGCTGCAGGAAACCTTGGCCAGGTAACCATAACAGAGGAGCTGCAGGCAGCTCCCACTCAGTGCTGGCAGTGATGCCACTTGGATGTCCTTGCCTTTTATCTGAAAGTGCAGCTGGAAGTTCTCATGTGAACATCCTTTCTGCTTGACCTTTGAAGTAGTGAGCAGAGCTGTTTTCTGGTAGGAAAATTCTATAAAAACTCAAATAAGGTGGCCTTCCATGGGCAAGATGTGTGTGTGGATTGGTGGCCCGTTTTGCTGCACAGTTGGGGGATCTGAAGGGATGTGAGACTGTCTGTACTGTCCTCTCTTTGTAGTGCTCACTCCAGCAAATGGCATTTTAAGCATTACTTCACAGGATCTGAGTGCCTTTGTTACTGCTTTTGTAACAAACCAACACCTTCTAGTGCATAGTCAACATTACCTGATGAAATTGCAGATCTTTCTGTTTCTTTTGTTTTTCTTACCCAACTTGTTAAAAAAAGAGTAAGGCATGACATACAAACTCAGGAAAGCCATATTAATTAAGTCAGAAGTGAACTGAGGACATGGAAAAATTATTTAGAAAGCATTTAGTGCTAAAAAGACAGCTGTTGCAGATTACAGTGTTTAAATACCCCAAATAAAAGACTGTCTTGATATTATGCAGAATACATAACCGAATTATTTTAGTTCGTGATAGGTCATAACATTTCTGCCATGTGTTTTGGATATGTCGGAAATATCCTACTGGTGATGTAAATACTTGAAATGTGTTGGAACATTTGCATATCTATTCTCCAATGGCTTTGTCGTGCCTCTTCCTGAGTCTGTTCTTCCTGGGCCTGCCTACCCTTTTTCTATATCTGGTAATACCTCAGTTCTGATATCATTCAAAGGCTCCATTTTTGTCCCTGTGGCTCATCTTTTCTCTGCTGTGAGCTTCCTTTTAAATAAACTGCTTTTATATGGATTATGATAAGTTATGTATCATTGGAACTTTGCCTATCCACACTACCTAATTAGATGATGCCTATTAGAATAAAATTTCAGTGGATCTCAGGCTGCTGGTTCAAGTAATGCTAGAAGTATCTCCTGATCCAAAGCACAGGCTGCTGTTTGTGTAGGGGGGTTTTGAGTCAAATGTTAAAATTGTACTTGAAAATTGGCCCAAGGACTGAAATGAGCCTCAGTAGCTTGTGAGCTTCATTTTAACCTATCTGTGCATAAAAAGAGCCACTTCTTGGTGGAACTGTTTTTAAAGTTGTGTATATATTATACCAAATAAGCTAAATGTGCTTTTAAAGCCTTCATATGTGGTGAAGGTTGGAAGAAGAAGATACATAGGAAACTGGAAATACATTTTTATTTCTTCAGGGGTTGATAGCCTTATGTTCACTTATTAACTTGTTGGTAGTGGCTTTTTGTGATGACTAAACAGAACAGGGCATTACCTGCCTGCTGCTGGAGCTGAGTGCATCTGTAGCCTCAGGTTTTTGAAGCTCTGTGTGGAGGAGGTAGCTAGTGGGCATCGAGAGAAGCTGTCCCTGCAGCCTTCCTCAGGTAGCCAACCCACCTATGGCTTCAAATCAGTACTTCTCAACATACTTACTTAGAGAGCTGTTGGGCTCTCTTTTTGCAAATATTCTTTTGTTTCTGGTATGGGTGGGAAAACACAGCACTGTAATTTATCCTACATTATAAATTAACTGATAAGGACTTCGTCATCTCCTTTCCCTATCAAGAATACCCTTGAGTGTTCTATTTGCCTGCTCTGTATCAGTACTTCAAAAGGACACTTGTTCCAAGGGCTATGATAATCATTTCCCAGAGGGATCATGCCCAAATCCTCCTTGCTCTGAGACAAGAACAGGCATTTTGAAACATGTTGTTTAAAAAGCTGTGTATAAGCAATGATTAATTCTGACTGGAAAAAAGATCTCCTTGATTCTATTTCAAATTGCTTTGAAAAATTAAAACCGTCTTTCCTGCTACATATGTATAGATGAGAATGATGATGAAGTGCCTGTGTCTAAGAGGCCCTGCTCAAAGGTTCTTGCACCAAAAGCATAACTAAAATCTGCTCTGACAAGGATTAATTGTGGACAGCAAAACTAACACAGGGGCCTAAAATGGCTGTCTCCGAAAAAGCAAAATAGCAGATCTCAGTGCTTGCTAATAAGGAATTGCTGGAGACCTGTTATTAATTGTCTGAGGTTAACTTTTTATCAAAAACAGTAGCTGTATAATAATAGGA
This sequence comes from Geospiza fortis, assembly GCF_000277835.1. NCBI lineage: Eukaryota > Metazoa > Chordata > Aves > Passeriformes > Thraupidae > Geospiza > Geospiza fortis. Next base: position 6,262,557 of record NW_005054313.1, on the reverse strand, counting down.
GGATATTTGCATTTCCCTTTGCTTTTGGCAGAGGAAATACTCTAATCATTAATAAATATAATTTTACAGCATGTACAAAGTTCTACATTCTTGTCAGTCAGCCTGGTTTTTAGGAGAACTTTCTTGTGGGATTACTTTCTATGCCAGCCAGACCTGAAGATATGTGCACATTTCTTAGATGGTGTGCCATTAAGTGTAGTTTGGTATTATCAGTAATTAATTCCCAGTGACAAAACTTTCAAGATCATTGGAAGCCAATCAGTGGACCAAGGATAACACATTGAAAATCTGTGTACTCAAAAGTATTTGAACATTAAAAACACCTCAGAAGTAATTCAAACCAACTAATAACAGCAATTATTTACTATTCCCACTTTCCTAATGAAATAAGAGAAAAACACTATAAGAAGGAGCATCTTGTGTGAAACTGGGATGTGGGAAGATGGAAGTGCATTAGTGATGCTCAGCCACACACCATATCAGAACACAGCTTCTCCTGGTCTTAGCAGTGTTTTAGGCACTGGCAAAGAGGATACAGCACATACTACCTCATACACATATGGAGAAGGATACTCTCAAGGTATTTAAAGAAGAAAAGCCCAAATATGTAATCCCTGGAAAATTCTTACTTGTCTAACATTGCGATGGGTTGAGCTGTTAGCAAAAATATCCATAAGTAGTGTGTTAAACATGGGATCATTGGTGGATAATTAATCTGGGAGCAGTTGACTGGAGCTCATCACTTCAGGGTTTCTGTTCTGGCAGCTCTCCTCCCCCTCAAGCTGAAAATAGAGAGAAAAATATGACATCTGAGTGGTGGTGATTCAGACAAGTGTTTACCATTTCATTCAAATGCATATGCACAAAATGAGTATGACATTCCACCTCCACTATAGTTGCTCTTCCTACTATGCAGGTTTGCTCATCAAGACAGAGATATTTCCAAATGAAATTGCTTGTAAATCGTTATACAAGTCACAAAAATTAGGAAAAACATTTTTTATATCTTTCTCTTCTACCCTGTGAGAGTTGGAGAGCTCAGCATCTTTCCTGGGAGGCATGGAAGAAGGGAGCTGGCCCAGAGCAGGTGCTGGTGCCTGGGGAACACAGGCCCATGCTTGGAGAGCAGCTTTGTCTGCAGGTTGCCCTGGAAAGGAGCTACTTGGGCAGAGAATTTCTGGTTCACATCTGGTCTGTCCCTGGGTGATGGTCACTCCTCACTGTCATCCTGCAGGAGTATGTAGAGCTGCAGGGCTTGAGACTGCTGGAGTCAGTGGCTTGGCTTCAGGCAAAGCACATGTATCCAAACAAGGATATGTTGCTTTTAAAGGAAAGAAGAAAAGCTAAGGAAAACAGAACCTTTGACTTTGGAGAACTGAGAGTGAAAAGGAGTAGGAAGGGGCTGATGAAAACCTGCAAATGAGCTAAAAGCAGCACAGTTGCAATGCAATGCAGAGACAGCTGCCAGCCTGAGTGACTACCAGACAGAAGAACTTGCTTACAAAATATAAATATAAGCCTTCATGTTTGGATCAGTTTTGCATCTCGTTGTCATGGTGCTTGAAATCAGTATTAATTGCTAGGATCTGGCCTGCATTTAACAGTAAAGCCAACAAGAGTGTTAAGTCTTGGGCTCTTAACTACATCTCTGCATTAGTCTCTTTACTGAGACATTGCCTTAATAGTAAAGAAACTGAGATTATTAGAATACCAATAGATATTTACTTCTCTTAGTCATAGCAATGACTCATGACCAATATAATGTTTTTCTATTAATTCCCTGTTGTACACAGTTTTCCATTTACCTATCATTGTGACATTGTGAGTGGTTCATAACATTTTCTATTGTATGACTCAGTAGAACAAAAGACAATAGGACAAAAAGCTGTTTCTGCCATTTGCATGGCTTTGGTTTTTTTGTTTTGATTTGGTTTTTTTTGCTGTTGGGTTGGTTTTTTTTTTGGTTTTTTGGCAGTGGTTTGTTGGGTTTTTTGTTTGTTTGGGATTTTTGTTTTGTTTTGTTTAGTTGCAGTTAAAATGACTTCTATTCCTTTGGTTTAAAGGAAGACCAGCAAAGATAATGTATCCAGTTTGATTTAAAATCCTCTGTAGCAAAAGTGTATGGTACATTTAATAAGTTAAAACATACTTTGCTGTTACTTGATGTCCTAGCTTTTATCACTTAACCATCACTATAGTTAACATATATTCTTAAATCAAAGGCTATTGTGATAATCCTTTGGAATTCTGAAACAAATGTCCTTTATCCATATAATTTCCTCCTTTAAAAGCAAACACTGCTTTGTTGTTTTTTTTTTCAAAGTAATTCAGTATTATGGTGTACAGATTCTCTTTGGCCTAGGAAAAGCATTTATGATAAAGGAAGACACAAACCATATTACCATAAATGTATATAAAATTCAAACCACAAATTGGATCTATCAGGATGAATGCCTTCAGCTTAGAGATGGATTTTTTTAAAACTTTGTAAATTTTTGATCTTTCATGGGACTGAAGGTTAATTTAGGTAGCAAGAGAAGTCAAATTTGTTACCAGATAAGAATTCACTATTGGGATGGACTAATGAGGTAAAATATTAGCAGATTTTTAATGGTATGGATATACAAAGTGTTCCATTGCACTTAGATGATCCAAATTCAGGTTATTCTCTGCAACTGAAAATCAATTATTTGCTTTCAGAATAGCTCTCTTTCACTAATAGTTTGTAATAGCATACCACCATAAAATATTAAATGATGGAGATATATATCTAACATAAGAACTGAATGTTTGTTAACAAACATATCATGGTTTATGTTCCTCCATTTTAAAGTAAAAGAATAATCTGGGTGAAGTGATAGATATCCTGCTGGAATACTGGAGATAACTATTGATCCACTGAAAATGCACGTAGACCTTACCTTAATATATGGATGCCTCTGGGTATCAAACCCAGAAACACAAGTTCTGTGTTTCAGACCTGATCATAGCAGGTCATCTGCTTATGGATTTGGGCATTGACTGACTAACGCCTATTCTCAGTCAGTGGTCTTTCCACACAAAAAATGAGGCAGGGCTGTGTTACTCTGCTACTTAAAAAACGTAATATAACAAAATGAGTATGTTAATGTCCTGTTGTAAGTTTCAAAAGGGCATTATTTTAAATTTTAAAGTTATTGAAATGACACATTACTTAAAATTTAATGTTTGAGTTTTGATGTCCTATAGAAAAAGCCCAATAAGTAATGCACTAATAAAATATTCACAATAAAGCCTTTATTAAACAGGACTTTGGGATGCTTTTCTTATAGCCCTTACAGTACAGAAAAGCTGAGCCTGAGACTGCAGAAAGGCAGGCAGAGTTCTGGCTAGTGACTGTAATGTGTAGTGAGATATTTATAGGGAGAAATAAAAGAGTATCTTTTAATAGACTACAATTATGAAAAAAAAATTAAAAAACCTCAGCTGTGAGCTTTTGGGGCTCTGATGCTTTGACTTGGTTTGTACACTCTAGCAGAGTATGAGACAGCATTGCAAAACCCAGTGTTGGTGTTTGACAGCCACAAACCCACATGCTTTTTCTAGCAAGCTGTAACAACAATTTACTAATCATCGTTATACTCAATCCCAGAAAAACCTGGACCTGGAAGTCATGCCTGTTGTAACTTAGGCAGATTTTCCTTCCTTGGCTGTTACTCAGAAACTTCAATTGAGACACAATTTAACTTGTGCTGGAAGACTGATGTAGGCAAAGCCGAGCTAAAGGAATCTATCTAAAGGGTCTATTCAGAAACAGAAGAGGGCTGTTTATTTTGAAATACCCAAAAACTTTTCCAGGTCTTATTTTCCAAACTGTCTTGGTTGGTCTTACAACGACATTGTTTCCCTGAGTAAATCTACCAACTCATGAAGCCACTTGCCCAGATGCCACTTTGTCTGTTTGTAAAACAGACCTGAATTTTCATAGCTAACACCCTACACTGATTTTGGGACATGCACAAACTGATGTTGATATTGAGGCTGTGTTTCCTTGGAGCATCTGGTCAGCCTCTGGAAGGAGAACGAGTGTGTGTGTGTGCTAATGGGCATGGGTTTGCCTGAGTCTTTCTGAGGAGGTGTTACCTGTGTGTTCTGTGGTCGGCTTGGGGCACAGTCCAAAGAGCTGAGCCTGGGTCTGTGTTTGTTTTGGAAAGGAAAGAGTTTCTCATCAGATGATGATGGCAGAAATAGGTCACTCAGGGCATGAGGGGCCAGGTTGGATCAGTTGAAAGGTGGTGAAAGACCCTGGTTCTGTGCCAGTACAGGTGCTGCCACATTTATTTGTTGTTAGCGACCAGTGATTTTCAGCATGTTCATCCTAAGAGGGAGGTATGTTCTCTGCACTCCCAGATTGTGCAGTGCCTGGAGGAGTTTGGCCTAAGCTTGTAGTAAGGCTTATGGTTACAAAGCTCAGACTAAAACATTCTATTTACTGCTTTTTCAGCACAGCTCTTGCTGTTGTCCTCTGCCTGCTGGAAAGATGGATGGACAGGGACAGATTCCTGAGGGATTGAGTCACAGGCTTGCATGGGGGGCAAGCAGATTTTTTTTCTCGAGAAAAGTCTTGACAACCTCGTTGTTTTGATTTCAGACATAGCTTTTACAGTTTATTTTTTTCTGTCCTCTGGCATTCTCCTCACTTGGATGTTATGTCAGGTCATCTCCTCACACAGCTGGGACTTCCTTCCTCCTCAGAGCACCCTGGAAGGCAGCAGTGCTTCATCCTGGTGGGGAAAGTCCTTTTTTCCTCTCAGTTTTCCCCACATTTTTGCTATTTCAGGTTCCCCGAATATGAGGGGTTAGGCAAGAGCTCCATTACTTGCGCCTGGCCCTCAGAGGTGCAAAAATAATCTCAAGCTGCAGCAGGAGAGGTTTAAGTGAGACATTCAGAAGAATTTAAGTTAGACATTCGGAAGAATCATAAAAATGGTGATTAGATACTGCCCAGGGAGGTTGGTAGAGTCACCATCCCTGGAAGTGTTTAAGGAAAGACTGGTCACTTGGTGTCATGGTCGAGTTGGCGCGATGGTGTTCGGTCGTACCCGATGATCTTAGGGGTCTTACTCAACATAATCGATTCTGTGATTCTGTAAAGAAAGACCTCGACAGCGTAAACCACCAGGAAAATATTTAGAAAGGCGGCGTTATCCCACCGCGGCCCTGGGTAGGGCTGCCGAGGCGGGCAGGGCGGAGCACGGCGCGGCTCCTGAGGGGCGCTGGGGCTGAGGGCGGCGGCCG
>NW_005054313.1:6223734-6256885 GCF_000277835.1 Geospiza fortis | reverse complement strand
GCATTCCTGTCTTCTCCCATTGGAAGCTTTGGAGCCTCCTCTATGGACGGGGGGGTCCGGGTGCGCTCGCAACTTCCTCGTGACGGAGTGAAGCGGGATTTCTTCTCCCCCCGCTCTCTTCCCGGTACCGGAGAATCGCGCCTTTGTTCCGGGCTTTGTCACAGGCGGTGTGACAGGAGCCGTGCGTGGATTAGAGCGATGCCTGAGCCATGGGGCTCATCCCAGCATTGCCATTAGCGGGAGTGTGAAAACCTGTCTGCGTGTCGGTGTTTTTTGCAATAAACCCGTGGGTGACTGAAAGTGACTCCTGCAGTGGCCTCTGTCCTCAGGTCGTAGTTCCTGAGCACGTGAAACTTTGGAAGGTGGCTGGGGCTGTACCTGTTACTGGCTGTAAGTGGCAGACAGGTGGGGGTGGCTGTTGCATTGTAACCGAGGCTTGTGCGTGGGCCGGAATATTATGGAACTTTATCAAGAAGAAGGAAAATCAGGTTTTTTTTTTTCGATTGCAGATGCAGGAAGACTAAAAGCAGTACCTCTGAAAGCTGTTTGGTGACCTGTGTGAAATGTCAGTGGTGTTGTCTTTGAGCCAACAGGATATTTTACCAAGATTGTCTTTGATCAGTTCTTTTTTTGTGTTCAGGCAGTGATGAACTCTTTGTCGATGCGTACTTGTTGCATCCATAATAGGAATTCGGTTTGTTAAAGCTCTAAAATACTTCTCCTTTTCTTGTTAGCATAGCTCTCTTTCTCAAGTTTTGCTTTTTTTCTGGAGAAGTAACTTAAAAAGCTCTTGAATGACTTTTTTTTTCTTTATATTTGAATTACCTAGGATTTTTAATACAAAATTAGCACTCCATACTGCAAGGGTTGCATAACACTTCCTATTGCAAGATCCTGTTTTCATTTGCTAGTAACTTTCTGAGGCTATGTAGCTGTACTAAAAGATTCCATGCCTTAGGCTCTCTACTTTTACATTGCTAAGCTTTGTTCAGTTTAGCTGCTTTGTAACCTCTATAGCTATGGTGAACATGTTTTGAAATCTGCTTAAAATTTAACAATTCTGATCTTCCCTCAATCTTTTTGAGCATAAATATGTTCCTTTGGAACTGGGGGAAGGGGGGAAAAAGCATGTACAAAATCCATTAGATCTAACTTCTTCTGTAATTCAAAACTTAGCCAAACTTTTTCAAGTGACATATGTGAAGAGTGCAGTTTGTTTATGCTCAGAGACTTTAATATTCAGTGAGTACATACTGATTTGTGTGTAAAGAGCTTGCTCAGTTATCTCCATAGTTTATGAGATTCTGCATACACAAATGACAAAACGAATGATCTTAGGGTCACAAGAAAACTGCTCTGCTAGCTGCCCTTGCCTAGGATACAAGAATGGAAAATTCTTTTGTCTTCACAGAGAGTCTGGAAGATTGTGTACATAAAAGCACAAGAAAAACACGGTCAGAAACCCAAGTCATATTGAAAGTATCATCAAGGACTTTTCTGTTGTCCCCCCACATTGTTTTGCAGTCTTGTCATAGTTTGTCTGCACACTGCTGCTTTCCCAGGGCTGCTCTGGGGCCTGTTCTGCAAGATGGATTTGCTTTGGGTGTAAATCAGAATTGTCTAAGAAAAGAAAGCAATGTTAACTGCAAAACCTCTTGTTACAGCTTTTGGAGATGATCCTATGGTAAATATAATGATTATAAATAAATAGCCATTCAGGAAGGCAGGTGAGGAGAAGCTGGTGTAATTGCTGAGGCTGTTGAATGCAGTATTAGTGTGGATTCCATCACAACTCAGGTTAGGCATTTATGACAGGTATCTTTGTTAATGGCATATTAATCACTTGGGCTCAATAAAGGACTGCTAATATGATGTTGCTGGCGCAGAAAGAAGCTGGGATAAAAAAGAAGGTGAAATTGAGGTTATTGTGTATACAGTGGGTTTGTGTATATGCTGTATGTAGGTATCTGAGTTGCAGTGCCTGAATCTAGCAGGTACAGTTTTCCTTAGTTTCTCTGGTTCCGTTTTTCTTCTGTAAAAGTATCCTGTCACCCACAGGACTTATGGCTTAGTTGAGTATTGAAATAATGAGCACCAGTAAGGTCAATGTGGAAAAAGCAATAGTTCTGTATTCAGAGCAAGGTCTTAGCAGTAGAAAAGTAGATCTCAAATGGGATAGAAATAAGAACAACATGTTGCTTTTTATCACCCTAGTAACTTTTTTTAAAGGGGAAAGGAATGCGATAAAATGTACTTCCTCCTTCCCAGCAGGTCCAATCCTCTCGCAGCGCTCTGTGCCGCAGGCTCCTTGGAGCCCTGGAGGAGCATTCCCTGCTGCAGCCTGAGGCGTGCCCGTGCTGGGCGAGCCCTGCCTGCCCTGCCCTGCCCTGCTCGGGGTACATCTTCCTCTGAGTGCAGGGCAGGTGATGTTCACACCCACAGGTGCAGGCTGACACAGCTGCTGCTGCTGTTCTTTGTCACAGCAGGGTTTTGGAAGGGGGGCTTTCTCATACAAAACTTTCAAGTCGTTAAGACTTGGATTTCTGTAGGTTCATCACTTTGATCAAGCATTTTCTAACAAGATATTAACTTCCATAGAATATATTTTTGTGACAATTGACTGCAGTACTAAGTACAGTATTTTCTAACAGTCATTGTGGAATGCTCTTTCAAAGATGGAAGGAAGAGTTGTTGCTATCTTAGCTAATGCGCTGTTATTTCTTTGGTTACAGAAGGAATTAAATTTTTTCCAGTGGTTTGCTGTGTTAAAAATGTAGTTTTTAGAGAATTGTCTGGTATCTATTTCTGTTTTCTATTATAATACCTGCTTGCACTGTAGGGCTTTGGAATGGCATTCAATAAAACAACGCTGATTGTCTATATACGTGACTTTGATAGTTTATTGTACAGATGTCTGTATGTCAGAGTTCCTACACTTCCAGCCTGAATCAAAGACTTCTGATTTTGTTTGGCTCTTTTTATGTTGCCCAGATGACATTCTAAGTTAGATAGGTTTTTAGATCTGTAGTATCTATTATGTGGGGTTGCTTTCAGGGATGAAACTAGAAATGGGAACTTCTCACGGGAAAAATGCACTTCCTACTTGCATGCATTTGCCATTTCAGCTTGCTCAATCACTCGAGACCTGTCCTGTGTAGAACAAGCATTCTTGTTTACTGCAGGTTGCCCAAGATTTCTCACAGGCATATGGTATTTCATTCTGGAAAGCTTTAGATATATTATTTTGTTCCTTTAGGACCTACTGCTGGAGTAGGTTGTTTATGGTTATTTAGCTTGTAGTTGGTGAGCTGAATGTCCAGGATACATGGTTTGTCTTCTTAGCTTCTGCACACCTTACCCCACAACTCTTCCCGTATTGCTGTCTTTTGAAGGTGATGCTGATGACTAGAAACATTTCAGACATGACTTCAGAGACTGGCATGGACTAATCTTCTTTTTGATTGCCTCTGACAAAGCTAATAATGTTGTTTGGCTCCTTTGTGCCTGAGCTGGAGCTGCCCAGTGCTTCTGTTCCTGTTCAAAGCCTGTGGTCTCCCCAGTGCCTCTGTACAAGGTGTATGCAATATCTGACTGTTCTTATACAGGCACTCAGACAGAAAAAAACAGACATTCATGTCCCTGGGCTTTAGAAAGGCTCTCAATCTTTTCTAGGCTGTGAAGGACTTTACCATGGCAAGGCATGGCCTAGAATCCCACATATCTGGGTTAGTTGAGACTTGTAGAAATAGTGAAGCTTGCTGGCCTGTAGTCTTGAGAATTTCCTGATTTTGTTTGGAGTTGGCTTGCATTTTTTTGAACAGCAGTGTAATTTGTGTAGATCGGGTGGTTTCCAGAAGCTATTTTATGTCCCTCTGTTTGTTTTGTGTTGTTTTTTTAAAGCCTTTCCTTTTACACGGAACTAATAAACACTGAGTGGGATTGTTATGGATACTGGGTTGCACATAGTGAAAAATTGTTTGGTGGTTGATTGGGGGGGTTTGGATTTTTTTAAAATTCTGTTGACAAATTGGGAACTCCATTAGTGGACTTCTGTTGTCTTGAATATCTTCTTTAATTTGTAGTCAAATGCAGCTGTTAAATACAATCTGTAGTAACAGCCAGCATTTCTTAATGGATGAGACTTTTGTATTTATGAGCACAAAATGCTCACATGGTACAGTTAAATTCTTCTAGTGAATTACTAAGACTGATCTTAGACTGAAAGACTAAGACTGGCAAGAGGAAGTTAATGACTTTCATTATGTTTAAAAGACCAATTAATGTAGTTTTGTAATAGGAATCTTTGTGAATCTAAAACTTTGTTTTGTAATAATTTCTTTTTAAAAAATGGTTCAGCTCTGTTGATCACTGTAGAGGGGACAGTGTTCTCTGGCTTGAGAAGGCAGTGGTCAGATGGGAAAGTCTCCTTCCCATTTTCCACCTCCTGGTGAAATGAAGTGACGACGCTAAGAAGGACTTGCTATCATTTGGATGTCACCTAACACGTGTGGCTGCCTCACTTGAGCAGTCTGATTATTGCAGGAAGTTCTTTTCTCCACCTAAGGCTCCCCATTCTGTGGGAAATACTTTCTTTCAAATGGGAACTATATGCAGACATGACACGAATCTTAAGAAAGCTTTAATACATAGTTCCTGATATTGCCAGAATCCTTCAAGCTGATGCTGCTGTACTGTTTTATTGTTGTAATCAGCTTTGGTCCTCTTATCTTGGCTTCAGTGGTAGTTGATTCTTGAGCTATCTAACAGGAACAAAAGAATAACAGGATGTTATTGCCTAGAGGAATTGTTTACTACCAAGTGTTCCCTGTTAGACCACTCAGTCATTTTTATATTGGCTTCCTCAAAAAAAAAGCTATCTAGTAGTCCAGCAGATACTACCATTTTGTGTTTTACATTAAATGAACCATCCTGGCTTTGGCTGTAGTCATCAACATGTCACCATTTCTTGATCTGTGCTGTAGTCATCAACATGTCACCATTTCTTCATCTGCATCTTTTTTCTCACTCTTTCTTCCTGCTTATATTTTTCTTCTGTTTTCTGCTCTCTTGGACTTCTATCACTAAGGCAGGACTCATTCTCTCAGTTGTCTTTGGTGTTATTCTCCTACCATGTGAATTTGGAAAGGATGGAGGTGAGGATGAACAGTTTGTTAATAGCTGTCCTTTGTAATCATTGACTGGAAATGACTGCAAGCCAGGCAAGACCATTCCAGTCTGAAGGTTGTGAACAAGTTTTGAACTCCTTATAAGGTTGAAATTTCTTTCCAAGTGCTGTTTTCATGTCCAAAATGAACAGTTCAAGAATGCCTCATCTTTATGTATATTCATTGAACATAGGTAGTTTCATAGTGACTTTTGTGGAATGAAACTGTCTTCTTCTGCAAATGCCACATTATTAGTTTGACACTTGCTTTGCTACTCTGAGAACACATTGTACAACTATTTTAAGGCATACATAAAAAAGATTTCTGTTTTATTATCTGTTCACAGAATCACAAGCTGGAAAGCATTGCCTTTAAAGCTTTAAGTTACTGATTGTCAACATACTGGCTCAGAAACCTATTTCATCCCTTGTTACACAGTATCTGTTCGTAAATAGATTCATTATTAGAGATGGTGAAAATGGTGTGGTTTAGTAGTCCCAGCTATTTTGTCTAGCATCTTGAACATGTACTTTAGAATATGCTAATATGATTAACAATAAAGTAATGATAAAACCTGGAAGTTGATAATAAGATAACTATCTTGCTGACTCAGCTCGGAAAAGGATGTTTTGTCTTACTTAATCAGACCAAGACGTTTTGAATAGTTTAGTTTCTGTAGTATGTCTTAACCTTATTCCCTACCCCAAAGCTTTAAAATACTATATAACCCCTAAAAACAATTTAAGCCTGAATTTGTTGGGAGCAGCCTAACTGATACAGACTGTGTACAGCTACTCCCTGGCAGATTCAGTAGTTTTAACAATATTTCTTCTATTTCCATTCGCTGTTTTTACCCGATTCATATTGGATTACTTACATTCTCAGAGGGAACAGCTTAACAGTTCAGTTTTGACATTATTGTATTCTTTTTTTTGTTTGTTTTTCTGCCTCCAGCCTCTGGCATGGCTGGCAGTCAGAAGTTGTCAAAAGAAGCTGAAGGTCCTTGTTCCATCTGTACAAACAATCCCTGTGCAAGGCTGCGCCAGAGCTGCTGCCTTTGAGGGCTGTTGTGTGCATGTCTGTGTTACAGAGCAGCTGGGTACAAGGGCACTAAACCTGGACAACTCCCTGTGTGTGCAAAGCAGCTGAGACTGCTCAGTTTCTTTAGCTGTACAGACAGAACAAATTCAGATTCACCCGTTCAGGTTAATGTTAGAAGCTTGGGTAGGCATTTATATCCAGGAAGAGACTCTTGAGGAGATAAATTGGGCTGAGGGAGCAGTCTCTTAGATAAACTGCAGTGCTGCAAGGCATTGCTGGTGTGCTGCTGTTTACTGGCTAGGAGCCTGTCCCCTCCTGTGCCACCAGAACCACTGGAAGCATGGCAGTGGTGTGAAAGAGTAGCAAGGCAAGCTTGAGTGTGTCTGTAGTCATATGGAAGAGTAAAGGTACAGGCTGCAGCCTGTGTATTTTTTGGACTACAAAACCGCTCATGTTGCAGCTGCCTGTGAATCTACAGGAGTTACTGATCCACAGTTTCTTGTATATAGCTATGAAGGAGCAAATAAGCATCTCCAGAGCGAAGGTGAATGAAGAGGATGAGGTTCAAAAATTGCCTTTCAAACCATGAAATTTTGATTTTGAATCTGTTCCCAGTGGGTGCCAGAATCAAGTATCCAACGCTTTGTCTCCGTGCAGAGCTTGCGTGGCCTAATTTTTATCTGCATGAAATGAGCTTCAAAAGGTCCTGGACCTCTTTGGCCGTTCACTGCTTTGTGGGATCAGTGTGTTTGTGGCAGCCTTTTTGAGCTATAGCGGCAGTTGCTCAGTAATTCTGCCATCACTGAGTGAGGAGGAGAGGTTGTAGGGTCACAGCGCTGTATCCTGTCAGCAGGCTTTGCCTCTTCAGGATGTGTGGGGTCACAGCATAATGGCTCATTCCACTGTCAGGCCCTTCTGCCTGTGTTTGCATCAAGCTGGCTGAATTTCACGCTGGCCTGACCAGAAAATGGGGAAGCTCCTACGTTGCGATTGTGTATTGCCCTTGCATGTTGGAAAGGAAGAAGTGGACCTTTCAGTGTCACCTATCAGTTTAAAAAAACCAAAAAGGGGTGTGGTGGCTTTTGACAGTGAGAGTGGTTAGTTGAAAAAGTGCAAGTGAAAATGGAGATCTGTTGGGAAGAATGTTATGAACAATTCAGGAATTTTTAAAACTGTTTCCGTTAATCTAGAAAGGTATTTCTATGGGACATACCTTTTCATACCTTCATGGCGGTTTGGTTAGTTGTTCTGCTCAGCTAACTAAAATGCTGTAGCTGTCCTAGTTTGGCACTCACCCCAAATAAATAATAACCTTTCTTTCAGCAAGGCATGTTTCAATAAACCTTCAGCATGTCAGCATTGGGTTTGTGGCTTCTGGTTTCCTGAGGCTATGTGCAAAGCAATTTGTCTTTTTGTAAAATAGCTTTCATATCTCTATTATGATACAAGTAAACAAACCATGTGATTAAGGCAACTTTAAAATCTCAGGAGCGTGGATCCTATTTTGGGATCACCCCTGTGTGGACTATACAGATGCACTATTAAGGCTGACTCTGGGATGCCTGTGCCCAAAAGCATCTAATTGTCTTTGCTTTTCTCATGCTTGAATAATGGAGCAAATCTCATGGTCTAAGCAACTGAATTGAATTGCAGAGACAAGAAAACCTATTTGTCTTTTAGGGCTGTGTGTCCCACATCAGCATTGGCTCTCGGTCTTTTTCTGAGAAGGAAAAGGTGGGGTTGTTTGCCAAACTGATTTCTGTCATTTGGGTCCCATGGGCTGTGACTGAGGACCATCCTCCTGTTGGAAAGGGGGTCAGGGTGCTCTGGTGCAGTGCAGAGGTGCTCAGGGAGAGGGGAAATGCACACATGGGACTCCTGAATATCACAGAAACTCACTGATGTTGAATGCCACTTGAAGCCAAGTAATTGGTAGAAGACAAATTGGACATTGTTTTAGAATGTAAGATGGGTGGATATGTTAGGATATTTGTTATATATAAAAATGACAAATAGCTCTTCTTAATTTGATGCCAACATAGTTTTTTTACTTACATTTTCTTAAATCTGGTCAGTTCTGTTGTTGTCATAAAACACATGATAATGTTATGTACCTTAAAAGCCTGGTCATGACTAAGGATTTTGGAAGCTTAGGCCACTTTCAAGTGGTCAGTGCTGGGAGGGGTTGTCTGTTGGTCTTCCTTTTCTTAGAGTTTCTAGTAGGAGACAATGCCCTTTGAGGTGAAGGCTGAAGATAGACTTGTGACTTGGCTGGAATTGACTTGGGCAATTGATTGCTTTGTCAGTGGACGTTGTAGATGTTCATCTCAATTCCCAGGAAATCACCTTTAACTGTAGAGAGTGGGAGAAACTTGCTTACTTTTTTATAATTTTGTTTTTATTTAGTGCTCTGTTCTCAGTTTTACATTCTTAGCCAGTAGTTCCTGCCTCAGTATTAGGGTGCAGTTCTCTCCATTGGCTTTAGGAACCATTCCAGCTGGGGTTGGGAGACCAATGATAAAGCATTCTTAGTGCTTGCTAGGAGTCTCCTTTAGAAAGCACTTTCAATAGTGTGTGGAATTCAGGAAGGCCCCAGGGAGAACATCTCCTGCTTCACCCATTGCTCTTGTATCTGTTTAACTCCTTAACCTAGATTGGATCAGCTTTCCTCACAAGTGTCTCTGGCCCACCATCTCCTACAAATAGCCCTTCATCTGGAAAGCTTTTTGCTTTCCAGAGAAACAACAATCATTTGTATTCCTCCTCTGATACTGTCACAGCTGTTGGGAATTTTTTTTCCCCTCTTGAATTCAGTTCCTTATCAGATGAGCCATGTAGGACTGTGCAGCTGTATTAATTAACAGGAGAAGTGCAATTACTTATGTCACTCCTGTGAAGCTAATTTGTATAATGTGTAATTAAAGTATTTTTTTGTTTCTTATAAAACTCATACCCTGCTGGCAGGTCATATCAGTAATCCTGATATTTTAAGTATGACCTTCCTGTGCTGTTTACTGAAAATAGATGCAAGAATTTTTTTCCCTAAATTTCTTTCCAGAGTTTATTACTGATTTATTAATCTATTTTGATAAATTTGATACCCTTTTTGTTCTTCCCAGGAAATAAGTATTGTCAGAGTCTATTTCCCTCCCTCTGATGCATGCCAAGATAACATTAGGTGAAAACTCTGTGGTCCATGCAGATTTGTCTGAGTGTAATTGATAGAGCTCTTTCTGTCAGACAAAGTAACTGCATCATTTAGTCTGTAGTTTTCCGTGTGAATTCAAAATTATGCCCATAATTTCTTTTAGCTTTATTAATTGAAAATAGACCTGAAAAAGAAATGTGAATGCATCTTGAATATGTTCCTTTGTTTTTAAGGAGAACACACGAATTGTCCGAGTGAAGGTCATAGCTGGAATTGGCCTGGCCAAGAAGGATATCTTAGGAGCCAGGTAAGAATATGTTGTTAATGTATTAAGGGACAGCTGCTTCTTTATTGTCCTTCTACAGCTCTTTAGTTCTCAGTAAATTCTTCTGTGCCTCTTGAAAAAAAGAATCTGAACTCCTTCAACTGGCAACTTTATAAAACTATTAGAGACTATATAAACATGAAGATATCTGCTTTCATAGCCAACAGTGACTTGGACAAATCTTAAGTGCTGGCAAAACAAAGTAGAGGAATGTTTTATTCTCTGCATGATAAAATAGCTCTGCCATGGAGGATAGATCCATGTCTGTGTTTCACTTCAGGTAGGCTGCAGCTAAAATAACTACAGTTAAAATAACTAGAAGTTAATTGTGGTTAGAGTTCTCATCTGTGCTTGAAAGACTTGGAATGAGCACAGTACTAAACACTGGTGGGTATGAGACTGTTTCAGCTCAAATTATGTGCAGTAGCTTAAAATTTAGCAAAGGAAAATGATCAGACTTGTGAGTTGGTAATTGAAATGCTTTTAGGATCTTGTAGAGTTGGCAAGTGGCAGAATGCATTTTGTGCTACAGCCACTTTTGCTTCTGGCCTTTGTACAAAGGGTCTAGAAAAGTATTGATGGGTTTAGTACAAGTTCTGCTGTCAGCTGCCTTGGCATATGTGCAGGAATGTTGTTATTTTAGCGCAAAATTGCTATGTGACATCAGTTTAGCAATAGAAAAAATCCTCTTGTGAAATTTGTATTTTCCCTAAAGCTAGACGGTCTCCCTTAAATTTTTGTTCATGTACAATTTTATTTTTTTTTTACTTCAAGCAATAATAGATCAGCTTTTCTCATCATAACTTAAATATGTGAAAACCATATGCTCTTTAACTGTATGGCAGACAGTCTTGGTCACCTTTTGTTACTACTCTGAGCAATTGAGTGCTTTGATTGTTCATGAAAAGAAGATATTCATATAATATGTTGGGTTTTAGTACCACAGGAAAGGAAAAGGCAGTAGGACATTTTAAGCAGAAATATTGGGACATCTTCATTAACAGAAAAATTCAGGTTAAACTCAAACTTGGTCAATATGACAGAACATTTACTAAAATTGTTACATGTTTGAGGAAGTACCTCATGTTCCAGGTGTTCTAAAGTGTTAAAGATACTTAATACTTCAAGATTTTTCAGTCACAACTGATTTTTTTCATGCTTGTCTTGTTGAAATGTGAGAGGATTTATTGAATCTGTTCTCCTGAAATAACTGTGAAAGAGGACAGAGAGTCATATTGTACTGATACACAGAATGGCATAGCTAATATGATCATTATCACTACTAGTGTTTATATTAGTTTTATCTCTAAAACTGTGCAGGAAATGATTGTAATTACAAATCTCTGTGGTATTTGTAAAGTAATTGTAACCCCTTGATTACATAACTGCTATTAATTTAAACCTTTCAAAACCTGACTGCTGATAATGGTGACCAGAAAGGGCATAGAGCAGCATACTACTTGTTTGGTTTTTTTCCCTACCAGTGACCCATATGTGAAAGTGACACTGTATGATCCAGTGAATGGAGCCCTTACCAGTATTCAGACAAAAACTATTAGAAAGGTTAGTCATCTTATCTGTGTGGGTGTGGTGGGGTTTGGTTGGGGTTTCTGGTATTGTGTTGAGGTTTTTTTAAAACAGACTCCAGAGGAAAAGTTAAAGCTATAGGAAATGTGAGAATTCATGTATTTGAGTGAATGGATGTGTGGAAAGGAGTGTTCCATGGTCTGCTCAGTTTCTCTGTTTGTGGCATTATTGTGGTATTTTCTCTTCAGAAATTTTATTGAAAGGTAGAGGAAAAACTGAGGAATATAAGGTGAGTACTGATTGAGAACTACATCATTAGTGGAAGTGCTGGATTGTTCTGGTTTTCCTGTACTGCTAACTCAGTTTAGCTAAAATGAAGAACTGTATATATGAGAGGGAAAGTACCCTTCCAAATTGTTGTTCTCGGACAGTGACTCTGATTTATGAGATCACTCATACATTTTTCCTTCCATTTTGATAATTGTTACATTAAACTCTCTGTAGTATTTTTTAAAATAATCCCAGTTCAAAGATGAGCTGAGCTGAGTGAGTTATGCTGCGTGTGGCCCATCTGTGCCTGGTCTGTGTAGTTGATGTTGCTTAGAGATTTGGCATTCGCTAAGAGCTTGCATGTAAGTAATGTGGGTGTTGAACTGAGAGGAAGGCAGTGATTATTACTGAAGGGACATACTCTACACTAACTATTTTCAAGTGTCTCATGCACTTTCTCTGCATCCATGGCTTAGACAATAGCTCACAATACCTGCATAAATTGTCTCCATTCTGCACTGCATTAAACAGTACAAGATTCCTTTGATTTTTACCAGCAATGTCAAGCTTAAAGGTACTTTTTTCTTAAGTGGATTGTTACGTGGAATAAAATGTGTAGTACATCAAAAATTATGTACAGAATTATCAGTATAACTAATGCTCTCTTCTTCTTTTTTTTTTGTTCCTCTGCACATAGTCCTTAAACCCAAAATGGAATGAAGAACTCTTATTTAGAGTAAGTGATTTTGTTTATAGCCTTATTACATGTTGGATATATTACACATTGGGAAAAACTACTCACTACTCTCCCCCCTTCAGAACTCTTCCTTAATTCAGAAATAACTCCACAATTAATGTTCTAAAAGGCTCACAAACTGCTTTCCTTAGAAATACTTTTGTTAACTCTGGGACAAATGTCAGATTTTCAGTCTTGGCATTGCCTTCTTTATTTTGTGAATGTTTGAAAGCATGTGCATGGATTTAGAAACAGTTTGGGATAGTACCAGTTATGGCTTATTGGTTCTAGTAGAAATGCATTGCTTAGTAGAATGGCAGCAGGGTATAAATTTGCTGTTTAATAAAGACCTCTGGTATTTCTTTCCTCCTGCATAAACACAGAGATTTTGATGAAGACTAGTGCTGGAATTCAGTACATATGTTAATTATCACTGTACTTCTTTTTCATAGGTTAATCCTCAGAAACACAGACTCCTTTTTGAAGTATTTGATGAAAACCGTTTGGTAGGTCTTTTTGTGTTAACTTTGCAGTGTATTAAAGACTTGAATGAAAGCAAGTCCATCAGGATTCAATGTGGATAAAAACTCACTCCAAACAACCTTAATTTCTATAATGAAACCTAAAGCTAAAGGCAGACCTGATTATTTATTATAACATTACCACACTCCTGAAGCTCTGAAGCAGTTAC
Source organism: Geospiza fortis (assembly GCF_000277835.1). Lineage (NCBI taxonomy): Eukaryota > Metazoa > Chordata > Aves > Passeriformes > Thraupidae > Geospiza > Geospiza fortis. The sequence continues at coordinate 6,243,982 of NW_005054313.1, read as the reverse complement.
ATCATTACTGTAATCTTCTAATGTGTTTTAACTCATGAAAGCATCATTCTTTCATAGTGCTGTTCACATGACAGGACCAAATTCTTTGGTGATATTGAAAGCTCTGCATTGGATGTTTAGTTTTCCCTACAAACAAAGCAGTATTGAGATGTAGTGTGAGAAGCTTCTTCAGTGTGTGAGGAGTAGCATCAAAGAAAGCATATATGGATTTTCTTTGGAAAGCTCAAGAAGTGAACAATGGACTGTGATCTTGTAGATAGGTGTCACTCTGAATGGCAGGTCACTGGTGAGATAGGGCTAGCTTGTGCTTTTATCTCAGTGAAATCAAAATTCCTCCTCTGACCCAAGCTCTCATTTTGTGTCCAGATGTCTGATTACCTGTGTTTGTTTGTGTGTTTCATTGTGAGTAAGCTTGTAGCAGTACAGTCATGACACTTGCATCTGTTTCACTGATGTTCCTTGTCGCTAAGATAGATACCTTTCCCTTCTGCAGGGGTTTGGAACTAATGGGAGGAATTGAGTGCTCTTGCAGGCCAAACACAGTTTCATTCCAAAGAAAGGATCTCTTTGTGCTTTGTGCTTGAGTAGTGTGTTGGCCATGAAAAACATTCTTTCTTAAAACGCATGTGTTAAGTAAACCATTGTATCTTCTGTGAAGGTGCTGCTCTTCTGAGGTTGGGAAGAGTGAAAATGTGTGTAAATATAAGTACAAACTGCCTAGAATAATGAGATTTAAGAAGGAGGAGGCTTGTTTCTTGGTTATAGGCATTGCTTAGTCCCCAGGCCACTTACTACTTAACTGGTGATATTACCTGTCCCAAGTATTCAAAATATGATGTCTCGGATTTATTTAAAAGCAGTGTTAAAGGGAATCACAAACACTTGTCCCTGCATGGGAGGTTAAATGTGGTTTTTCAGGATGCTCAGATTTTCATCTGGACGTAGTATTATGGGCTAGAGCATATCCCTCACCACGGCCAAGTACTCTGTCCATTGCATGTCTTGTTAGAGCATTGCTGCCACCACCTGGAAGCCACGAAGCATGATCAGAAAGCAGGACTCTTGATTTTTTGGGGGGAGAAGGCCAGTGTTTTCTTTCTGTTTTCCAATAGAACTCCTTCACATTCTTTCTCTAATCTAAATATACAAGTTGTTTGATCTGTATGCTTATGGAGAGGAACCAGTTAAACATTTTATTGGTATCAACTGGGAAATGGTGCTTTGTTTCTCGTGCATGATTATATTTAGAGATCAAAGTGTCATGACCTCATCAGTCACTCTATAGTTCTAGTTTATTAGTAATAAAATCCCTGTATTTTTCATTGTTTTCATCTCACTTGGTGACTGGAACAGCCCATCTCCCAGTTTCTCTTTAGCTTGCTCTCAGAAATTGTTTTTATCCCAAATCTCTTGGGTTGTTTTAAGTAAGACAAATTGTTGCCTCAGTTATGATTGTTATTTAGTGTTGACAAGCTCCCCCACTTCTATTAATTCATCCTCACATGTCAAAAATCATAGGTGCCTTGCTAAGTAGCTATGATCAAAAGGTGTTTCATCTTCTGCTATTTTAGTATTTTATTCTGTTATTTTCAGTGTGCTTTCATCTGCCTGTTGGATGACTGTTTAAAGTCTAAATGTGAGCAATCTGATAAAACTGAAATATTCTCATATTTGTGTCCTCCCAATGGTTAATTTCCTCTTTACAAAATTTTCTCTCAAGTGCTTTTATTCCCTTTAACTTTTAGGGGTAAATGGAAGTTAGAAATACCTGCTTGTTTTTAAGAAATGTTGTGTTCTTGAATACCAACCTCAAAACCTTTCTTCAGAGTTTAGGTTAAATTTCAGGTCTTGCTGCATTGGTTATATCACCAGTAGTCAGAGTTTTGAAATCTTCTTGTAATAGCTTTAAAATTTTCAAAAATCACTTGTCTTGGATTTACTAAAGGAGTGCTAAATCTAGTTTGTTCTTCTGCCTTGCAAATTCGTGGTAGAATAAAGGGCTTGAGTGGTTTGCAGAGTCTTTAATTAAGGTTGTCTTTAAAAACACACTAGAAAAATGTCAAGAAGAGCATTGAGATCACTTAGGAGATGAATCAGTGAAGAGACCACACCTCTTGCTATCTGTCTTACAGTACCTTGCCACAGTTTAAGTATATTGCAAACTAAGTGCCTAAATCTGTTATTGATACTGAAGAAACCGATGATATTAAGCTTTGAATGGAACTATTGGTATATTTAAAAATGCTAACTTTTAGTTTATTTTTATGCCAACTCTAATTCAGCAACATTGAATTTAACACTTTAAAAGCCATTTTAGATTGCCTGAGAAAGTTGTAGTTGGCTGGCAATACCTAAACAGGTATAGCTAAGGAAGAGAGACATGTTGAGAAATTTTGCTGGAATCTTAAGCCTTGAGTTACCAAATTATGTGAGTTTATTTTTTTTTTAGGATTTCTTTAGTAAAATTGAACAAAACATTTCAGATCATCCACTGGGGGAGAAGGTAATGCTTTTATTAGAAGAAACCAGCACCTCCAGTAGTTGCACTTCACATCGCACCAACATGTTACAAACTGTGCCACTAATATATTTTTTCTTGGGGAGAGAAGAAGCCTTAAGAAATGCATTTTTTACTTTTTGCTCACATATCTTAGAGTCACTTGCTGATGTTTTTGGGTTGTGTTTGGTTTGTTTGGTTTTATGGGTATTTTTTACTGTATTGCTTGAAGTACAAATGTAACTTTTTGAAACTGACCAAAAGAACCTTTCATGGTATTTTCCTTTCCTCTTCTCTCCCCATCCCAGTCCCCGTCCCCACCAACATATAACTTTAGAAGAAGTCCTGTTGGTTATAATGAAATAAATGAAGTGTTGTATTTGTTGGCTTTTTATGAATAAGCTAGTATTCATTTATTGCTGCGTTCTAATAATGGAATTCAGGTAATGGAGGTTAAGTAAGCCCTGGAGTATAATTAGAAAACAAATTTGTTTCTTGCAAACAAGGTGCTGTGAATTTGATTCTTGGCTCTTTTTTGGGAAGGAGGTATAAATGTTAATTTTACTGCCTTCTAGCTTAAAATACAGTAAAGGTTAAATAAATATGAAGCAGAAAAAACTCCTAGTAGTATGACCTATAAAAGTACAAATGGCCTAGTGTTCTCTTCTGTTTGTACTCTTTCAGCAGCACTAAGTAATTTCATGTTAGAGCAGTAGCATTCAGTACTGCATCATATATGGCTTATGTATTCAAAAGTACATTCATGGCCAAATGTTGGTGTTTTTCAAAACAAAACCCACAACAAAAATCCCACTTAACAGCAGGATTCAAGATTGTCTTTTATCAAAAGTCCCACTAGGTGCCAGCAAAGGACCTCTACAGATTATATGAGCCAGTGAAACATTTTGTAGGAATTCTCAATCGCTTTACTCTTGGAAGAATTGACAATATTTTAATTTCTTGACATGCTGATCATTTTCTTTAAAAAATGAAAAGAAAAATAGTTACGAATCCATGAGGCAGTTTGTGTGTACTTGTACAGAATAGCTTTCTTCTCTAATTCTGTTTGGTAATGCTTTTTATCTCTGTGTATACTTAGTTCAGTGTTCTAAAGTTTGTGTAGCTGGTCACATATCTGCAAATCACATTGAGCTGTAATGAATGTGTCCTTACTCTGGGCTTCCAGCAAATAAGATGAGGTAGTTAGATTTGTAAGAGTAATTTTGTTTCTTTCTACCTTTAACAGCTGTAGTTAGAAAAGGTCAAACTAGAAATAAAAACAAATGCCAAATTATTAACCAGCAAAACTTTTTTTGGCTCCTTTTCAGTTGCACCTCATTTAAAATTATGAATTTATAAGCACAGAGGGTTCTACTATGTGCAGATCTTTAGAAAATGTGATTGCTTAGCAGCATGTGGATTGCACAATAACGCCAGATTGCTTTCAAGTTTTATTTAAATAGTGCAGAAAAACATTTTCTTAAGGGAGAGGAGGCTTATTTCACTAGTTTGTGCATAATTCAGACCTCAGCAGTTTGCTAGCATGGTTACTATTTGGAAATTCAATCCTGGACTTGATACTCAATTATATGGGACTTCATTCCTACCAACTTCCTGTAATTCTAAACCTATGGGTAAAAATATTAGTAGTCATACGCTGCTGAGGAAAGTGCGGACACATTGACTCAGCTCGTGCAGCCGCAGCAGGCGTTGCTGTTTGCAGCTTGCAAGTTCTGGAAGCCTATTATAGCATTCATTTATGCAAATTCCAGGAGGTGTAATTGAAACAAGGTCAGTAGTGTTTGTCAGTGTGTCGCAGCTGAGATCCTTGGAACATAAGTGCTTTTTAAATGAAGGCGTTCTGACTGCAAGCAACCAACGACGGCCCAGAAACTACAGCTCAAGGAATGGCTGGCTTATTTCAAGAGGTACTTTCTTTTAAAATGCTAGTATCTTATAGGAATTAGGACAAAGACTGCAACTTCTATGGGCTTTTACTGTTGCAATGTACCAGCTCTGGGTTCTGTGCAGCTGCCTGTAGCCTTTCTGCTGAAGGATCTTTGTGGTTTTCATTTGCTAACATGCGTGGAAATGAGAACAAATGGCACGACGGTTAAGATTGCATTTTGCTACCCAAAGAAGCAACACAGACCCATTATCAGAAACCTCTGAAGATTTTTTGGATAGGAATAATTGTATGTACTTCAAAAAATCGCAGAGTTCTGCACCTAGCTTTACACAAGTGAAACTAATTCCTAGACAAGCTGCTTATGCACCTGTAGTGCAACAAGTAATTAATCCAGAGAAAAGCACAACTATTTCTTCACTGCAAATAAAAAAGAGCAGTTCACTGCACATTTCCTTGCAGTCTAGGAAGCAGAGTGGATGTTCTAGGTTTGGTGATGCCGTGGCTGCTGGTGAAGACCCTTCATTCATTGGTATTGGTAGCGAAGGGAGCTGTGGTGCTGGAGCCGTGTCTGACCATCGATCTAATGACAGCTTTCTGAGCAGTGCTGCTCTGGGCAGAGGCAGCCTCAGCAGCATTGCAGCAAGTGACAGTGGCTCGTTCAGCAGTGCTGGCAGTGACTACGGATCATGTGCAAGTACCACAAGTGATGGAGGTTCATATACTAACAGTGTCATCAGTGACAGTGGCAGTGGCACTCTTTGGACAAGTGACAGTACTTTCTGTAGTAGTGTTGCACAAGGTGACTCTTCATATAGAAGCACTGGAAACAAATGTAATCCCTCCAGGAGCAACTCATCTCAGGAAACACTGTACAGAAGTAATACTACTTTTGACCAAGATGCTTTGTCAGTGAGGAAGAAAACGAAAATTCCATTGCGACGTTGTTCATCACTGGTTATTTTTCCTAGGAGTCCTTCCAGTACTCCTCCAGCTTCTCCAGTAAGCTCAGGTCAGCTACCACACAGAGGCACCTATCAAACATCTCATAAATTAATTATTTCTCCTAGTGAGCTGGCACAGAATGAAGATCCGACCATTTCCAAGGGATTCCTTTCAACAGCAGTCAATGGGCTTAGACTGTCTAAAACAGTTTGCTCTTCTGGTGAGGTCAGAGACATCCGTCCGCTTTATTTGAACGCATCATTACAGGACAAAAGTCAAATTTTGAGTGGTTCTCAGCAGGCAACTTGTGAAGTACCTGATGGCTTCCCATGTGTTTCAGTTCATCTTACACAAAGAGCATTTGCATCAAGCAGTGAAATGGTTAATGGCTCTTGCAGTCCAGAGTTAAATCTGAACTCTGGTACAAAATACCCTCATTTAAAACTGGAACGTAGCACATCTGCATGTCTACCCTCAAAAACAGATTCAGAATATCAGATTAATATAAATGAACTAGGAAGACCAAATGCACAGATGAGCAAAACTCCCCATATTTTTCAAAGAAGTGTTTCCTTGGAAGGATCACGTCAAAAAGTTTCTTGCTGCTTATCCAGCCTTAAATACAAGTGTCATAGTGCAAGGACGTCTCAGTTGCACATACAGTTCAAAGCTGGGAATGAAGGAAAAACAACTGGTGTTAGGAAAAGATGTGGAACCTCTAAAAGGGAAATGTCTAGCACTTTGTGGAGGCCCCAGAAGGTGAGTGTTGTGGTTTATAGAAAAATGTGATGCTATCTTAGAGTTGAAATTTAGCTGGAAAGTAGTAAAAGTTTGCAACCAAGACTTAAGCGCAGTGATTTCAGTGTTTCCTAATGCTGTCAAATTATCACCATTAGGAAGTTGATTTTTTAATTATCTGTAACATTTGGGTTTTAGATTAGTTTCTTAGAATATGGGGCATAGGTAAATAGGTGTTGCTGTGAAATAAACGTATTTAATAGATTTTTAAACAATAGTTTGCTGTTTACATGAGCTCAGGGGGATTTTCTTGTCTAGTTATGGAGACATGGGACTCATTTAAACTTCAGGTTAAATTTTGTAGTTATAAATACCTAACTTTTCAGTAAATTAATAGCAGTTACTGAAGTTTGCATATAAAATGGGTAAAAATGAGTGATCTTTTAGTTTTGTTTCAGATAAGCTTTATTTTACAGAACAGTTTGTTGTATGTAGAATTAAAGATAAGTTGTATTTGAGCAGAGAAGCTGTAAATACCATTTGTTTCTGTATACACCCTGAACCACAGGAATTTTCAGTTTCCTCTCACTTTTTTTTTCCTCCTTCCAGCTACTATTTCAGCCTGAGCAGTACTGAGTAACTTAATACCTCTTCCAACAACATTGCTGTTCAAATTACAGTATTTGGGTCTAGAAGGCTTATATTAAATATTTTTTTTTGTAATGAAATTCATGTCCAGCTAAACTGCTGGTAGAGGTGTCTAATTAACTCTTGAGGTAGTTAGTAAAGCATAGGCCACATGGAAGGTAGATTTTTAAGTCTTGTTTAAGTAACATTGTGAGAACTTAAATTATCTGAATATTTTCAGTTATGAATGCTGATAAAAATGCAACAATTGATGGTCACTAAAATTGTTTTAAGAACTCATTCTCATTGATTTGACACTACTACCATGTAAGTAATATGTTTGTTTAAGCAAAGGGCTTTTTGCCAAAGACTTTAAATTATGACAATCCCTTTCTAAACTAGTAAGACACCTTGGAGGTGTTAGCCTGGAATTTTCACTCTTTTGTTACCCTTAGAGCAGTGCTTGATGATTCTACACATTGACTTCCTCAGTGTGTTTTGTTTAGAGCTTAAAAAAATTGCTCTTTCCTTCTTGGGAAACTGTGATTTATGCTTAAGATTCTTTATAAAACTCACAGTGGAATACAGATAATCATTATATATATTTGTATATATTATTTGGTGATTTTTCTTCCCCAAATCTCACTGTAAAGTGAGGGGTAAAATCCACAATAAGCACAAACAGATTAGATTCAGACTAATTAAAATGTGTCAGTTATTTTGAAAGTATATTGTGTAAAAAAAAAATGAGTCATGCACTTCAATTACATTTCTCATCAACTTGCACTGCTGGTCTCTGTGCTGAATGGCAACTGATGTGAAAGATCTTGTATTTTAATCCAAGTTCAGGACTGGACTGTTAGCTAATGTTTCCAGCAAACCTCCTAGGACACTGGACTGGCAGTAGTTTGTTTCAGTTCCCAGGAGCAGTGTTTACAATGGATTGACATAAACATCAGGTACAGAAAATTTTCAGTCCTCAAATGGTTATTTTCAGTTTTTATGTGAAACCAGTAAATAGGTAAATATTCTATAAAACATGTTATCAAATAATGTTAAAGCTTCCTCCACCAAACCAAGCAAAAACCATAGTTGACTTCACAGCAGTTCAGTAATTCAATGGAATAAAATAGATAAATACCATTGTATTTGTTATTAGTCTTTGTGACCAATACAACAGATTCTATGGCAATCATTTAATTACATAGTCCAGTTAATTATCATGGTGTATTGTGACTCATTTAAAAATAAACAACTCCCAAAATATTTCTCTCGACTCCAGTTAGTCTGGCCTAGTATATTGATATGCTGAGTCTGGGTTCAAATTTAACAAGTTGATACTGGAGTAGCATTTAGTAATGTCAGCTATCTGTACAAGGCAGCCATGAAATCAAATCAGTGCTGTGGTCAGAGACTCCAGAGGCTGAAGCAGCAAAAGGTCTATGCATTCTTTTCTTCCATGCCTTGCTACCAGCCTTCAGCCACCTCGGATCACATTTCCTGCTTTCCATAATCAACAGCTTGTTAAAGGCTGGCTTAAAAAAAATCAACACCATTTCTATGACAACTGGCTTTGGATTCTTTTTAATTAAGTTACAAAATGGAGAATGGTTGTGGCCAGTGTGTGACTGCTGGTCTTTACTGGAAACTTATTGAAGAGGTTCTCTAATAGATATTGGAATTTCATTTATGCGAAGCAGGAGAAAGAAAGAAGTCCATGGTTACAGCATTGAAGGTTGTCCTTGACTATGTATTTCTACTTTAATGTTTTGGGATTCTTCATTATTGTTTTGGGGATTTTTTTTTAGTGCATCTGTCTCTGCTTGGGATAGAAATAAATCTGCAACTAAAGCATTTTGACATCAGAGGTGTGGATTGGCAGGGTAGGAGTGAGTAAGGGAACAGGTTACTTGTCATCATACATACATAAAGTCCAAGAGGTACAGAGCAGGGCAGAAACAGTGAATACAGTTCCAGTTCTTGTAGCACATACACTTCGAAAAAATTAAAAGTTCTGTTAATCTCTTCTACTAGTGTAATATCATGTTGACATCCCTGTTGACATTAGCTGTTCCTCCCCATCAGTATCACTCTGTGTTGGATAATGTGAATATTGTAAATGTACGTGCAAGTCTATTTCAGCAGCTGTATACCTTTAAAATGATTTATTACACAACTGAGGGAATAAATTGTGTTATAGGCCTTACAAGTGATTTTGCTTGAGTTTTGTCTCTAGTTATTGAAATGACATATTTTGAAGCAAAAAAACCCTCAAACTTCAGAGATGGGGTAAAATAACCAAATTGGTTTTCTACTGTCAGATTCACGTAAGGGAAACCTTTTAGTTGGAACTCTTGAGCTTTTTTTCACTGAACTCTGGAACTTTGCCTTCATAAAAGATGCTATTTGAATCTTGCTTACTGAATTTAAATTTAGTAAAACAGTAATTTGAGGGGGATGTGTGTGAGGATTTCTCTCTTCAGTAACTTCCCAGCCAATGTGAAGATGCTGAGGGGACCAGAACCTGTGTCTGGAAGATTGTGATTCCCTTGATAAATGCTGCACCACAAGTTAGTGCTGGGTAGCCTGAGGTTGTTTTGTCTCTTGCATTCTCATTAGGTGTAGAGCTTCTCTCATGGCATAACTCCCTCCCAGAAAACATTTATCCAGCCAGGGAGAAGTGCCAGGAGAAGGGAAGGACAGCTGTGGCTCAGCTCCAGTTTTGCACATGGAGCAAAGGGCTGCATGTGTATCAGTGTCCCAAATCTGTGCAAGGAGGTGAGGTGGAAAAGGAGCAGCAAAAGCAGAAGATTATGGAGCCAATGCAAGGCAAAGCACCAATTGGCATCACTTTATGCTACTGTGCTATGGTAACCTCATAATCTTAACAACTTTCATATTGTTCAGTATTGCATATCTGGGAGGATCACATTACAGGACCATGTGGTGCATTGCTCTGTCATGGTTGGTCAGTTCAGTCGGGGAGAGTTGGGCTTGAAGGGAAGGTTGTGTCTTTGTGAGGAATTGTGGGGGTGACTACATTAGACTTCAGTCACATAGGAGTGTATGTGTTGTCTCTTGGACAAATTTTGGAAGCTGAAGTATACATTAATACATTGAAGGGAAGACAGTGGAAACTGTGTTAATCACAATAGTGAACAATTTATAATTAGTTGTAGGTAATTTCCTGCTTCTATGCTTTAATGACCTGTGGTGCTTTAATAGCTGGTACTAATTTCTTCTGGATTTCATCTTGCTTAAATGGAGAGTTTAGTTACAACTTCTTCTCTACCTTTCTTCATGCTTTAGCTTTTGATTAGCAGTCTTTCTTCAGGGGAACAAAAAGATGGCACACAAAGGATGGGATAGATCTTACAGCCTGCTACGTGGATGCATTAGGAAAGTGATGCAAAGGAAGTGATCAAATAACATTATTTGGTAATAACTCAATCCCTGAAGTTTTTCAGGTTTCACAGGTTGTATTTGGCAACTATGAGCCATATGTAACTTTCAGAATATCATCATACTCTAAGGAAGCAGATACTTGAATATACCAGTATATTAAAGCTCTAGCACTTTGCAGTCCTCAGCAAACATTACATATACATATTAAGGAGAAGTTTTATTTGATTGTGCTCTGTGGGGATTATGATTAGCCTAATTGTGTTTATAGTCTGCAGCTGAACTGAATTTGGGCAGGTTTCTCTTGCCAGAAAAAAAATGGGGAAACTAAAACTGCAAAACCATACAGAGCACGCCTCCTGAAACAGCTTATGTAAATATGTAATTATCCAGCCTTGAGGGTGATTCATGTCCTTTTAATCTTCCATGAGTGAGTGGGTAGCGTTGGTGCTGTGGCTTCTTTAATGTTGCCACAAGCTATAGTTACTCTGTTTTTTAGAATGTGGTATCCCTACAAGAATGTGTTAAAGTGAAACTTGTTCACAGGGCAAGCTAGAGACATTTTTCCTTTACTCCTCATTACCTGAAGAACTTGCAGGCTTTTAGATATGAGACAGGATCATTGCTTTAATTTTTTTTCCCAAATAGGCAATTTGGAAATTAGTGTTGAAAAATGCCAAGTGTTGCACACATGAAAAGCAGCTAATGATGTACCCTTGGTGATGGCCTCCAATACTGGTCAGGAAATGGTTTGTGTCATGGGGAAAGACTTGCTGAAAATGCCAGCTCACATCTTATTGACAGGCAAATAAAAGCTTAGGATTTATTAGGGAAGAAATAAACTAACAAAATTAAAACCACCATTATGGAATTGTACAAATCCACATAGGTGCATGGCATGTATATTTCTGGTGGTTCTTTTTCAGGAAGCATGGATAACAGAACTAAAAAAAGAAGGGTTGCAAGATTGGGGTGAGTTTTATGTGAAAAGAAACACTAAATAGGCCAGGGGTTTCAGCTTTGGAAAAAAAATGGTGGTATAGAGGGAATTTATAAAACTATACTTTAGGGGAGGTGAATTTTTCCATTCCACTTTTTTAGAAACATGTTCTTCTATGTGTTGCTGAGCAAATTGTTTCAAGAACTGCATATCAAAAGTAGAAATGGATTTTAAGAAGTTAGGTAAGTTGAAGAAAGGTCTATCAAAGGGTATTTTCAATATGTATTTTAATATCAGGATCAAGAGGTCCATGACCACTTACTCATTGGAAACTGAGGGTTGTATCAAAGGAAGTACTGTTCTTAATTGCCACTATTATTATTATTCCTTAAGCATCTGCTCTTGGCCATTACATGGAAAGGATACAAGGGTAGGCAGAGTGTTAATCTGACCCCCAGGCTCTGTGGTGCCTGCTCAGCCCTTGCAGCCACAGAGGATCAAGTGGTAGAAATGCTCTCCCCTTGCCCTTGGCAGAGTGCTCTTCTGTGTTCCAACACGTGTTTTCTCATCTTCCAGAAGTGGATGAATTTCACAGATTAAGCAAGTAAGCAAAACTGAGTGGCCTTTTCAGTCATTTGCTTATGACTGACTTTCACCCTTGTCTGAAGGGGACTGCCCTGCATTTCTGTGAAGTCTCTGTTTCAAGTGTACTTTTTTCCTTGTTCACTGTGACAAACAGAACATGCTGATTTGGGAATGCAGCCAGCAAAATGTTTGTAGCTCATTGCAGTGTTAGTTCATGGATCTATAATCATCTCTGTTTCAAGAGAGTGCATCATTCTTTTTTTCTGTCATGATAGTTTACAATAAACTGAAAACTCTACAGATAGCTGCAATTATTGTTGGAGACCCTGGGCTGCTTTCAGCTGTATCAACTGTAACATAAGCAAACAGAATTTAAGAAGGACATCAGCAAGTTCCTGGCTGAAATTACATACAAACTTAAATTGGAGTCATTGAAGTTAGGGCATATTAAAATGCAAATGAGATGCTCCAGCTACTCAGTAAGAGGAATGTGGTAAGAAACACAGAACTGGATTCTTTCAGACCTGGATGATTTCTCTGGCAATCAGGGATTTTCTTAGCATAAGGGAGATGACCTCTTCGGTAATGTCAAAGTACAAGGGCTTTTTAAGGAAAAGGAATTCCAGAATTTATCATGACCATTATTTTTCAATAGAGTTTTTACATTAGCCAGTTATTCTACTAATTGTTGTTTCCACTAAGTTTGTTTTGGGACAAATATTTAGCTTATTAATGAGAAATCTGAAGTGGTTAACATCTGGCAAATTGCAGGCTAATAAAACCGTGTCTGAGGTGGGAAGTGTAATATAACTTAGGTAATGTCGTTGAGCTTGTCTGAAATAAACTGTGATACTGTTTTGTTGGAAAAGTGATTGTGGTTGGATTATTTGTGTTGTGGTCACCCTTTGTCATTAAAGGTTGAGGTATCCAAGGTCAGTTCATGCACACTGGTTTTGGACAGGTGGGATTTATAGCTTGAGCACAGCAGACCTTATAACAAACCCATCCCCTGAGTTCTGCTCTGGCCAGGTCCTGTGTCTGCCTTTACACCTGGCAGCAAAAGGCACGGGCAGGCCTCAGCTGGTGTTGATGCTGCATTTGCATCGACAGTAGACTTAGGAATGCTTTTAAAAACTGCTGGACTGACTTTGGAGCAGGGTGAGGCCATGCAGCCTGCATCCAGCCCTGCTCTAGGCTTGTTCTCTAAGAAGTGGCCAGGTACCTGTAGAGCCCTGGCCAACTGATTGAATTTAGGGCTGAAAAGCAGCTTCCAGGTTCAACCTGACTTTGTCTCTATGTGATCCTGAACTGGATCAAAAGAACTTCACAGAAGTGAGACCATGATGCAGACATGCTCCAATTGTCTCCCTTTTGGAGAAAAGTAGTTTATCTTATTTTAAATTCTATTTCTTCCCTCTTGCTCTGAAAAGCAAAAAGTTGATTGACTGTATGAAGTCCTTCAGCTGAATGTGTTAATTAGCCACTGCAGTAAACATCTCCAATATCTGGTTTATCTGTTGTTACTTCTGGGAGCAAATTACACATGCAGTTTTAACATTTGATAGAGTTTGACATTTCTGTGTTTTAAGCTTTATAGTGTTAAATGAAGAAGGTGAGAGTGCACCTGGAATTGTTACTACAAGACTTTGTTTTTCAAACTTTCTTTGAAGTCTTATGATATGGCAAAAAAGCTTTCACAAACAGATACAAGAGTTTTATGTTTTTATACTATTATGAAGATAACTGACTTGATGTCAGGAATGACATGTTGAAATAGTACCTAATTAAATATTTGGTACCGTTTTCTAAAGTTTTTGTGGTGAATGTTGGCATGTTTAATACAGGAGGACAAGTCTGGATTGGCTTTTGACTTTTCATAAAATGTAATATACCTGGTTTTTATATGGTAGCTTGTTTGGCTTATGTATGCATCAAACCAAAGGAACTCAAAGTTCTGATGAGTAAAATCAATGCATTAATAACTTCTGACATGTTCTCTGTTTGTGTTGTCTGAAGTATGCTTTGGTTATATTAGACAACTTGCCTTCCTGTGAACTGTATGGAAAAAAAACTATCTTAAATTTCATTGTTAATAAACTTTTAAGGACAAGTTCTCAAAGCAGCACCAAATTGAGTGGACTAATATATGAATGTTGTTCTAAAAGTACTGTAAACTGAATATGACATTTAAAGAAGCGGTAAGATTTTGGTGCCATATAAAATGTGTAAGCTTTAAATGAAGAAACAGATGATGCTTTTATTCTGGTCTTTAGATAAGCAGTTGTCTGAAAATATCTTTGGAAGTGAGAGAGAGAATTAGTGAAAATAACCTCAGTGTCATTTCTAAATGCTGTCTGTTAAGCAGATGGTAAAACTGCTGAGGCATGTTGTGCTGACACCTTGCTGTTGAAACAGCCAGCCAGGGCTGAGGGTCCTGCAGAAACACATGTTGTGTAATAACCCTTGACCTAACAGTATGTATTCTCCCTATTTTGAAAATGCTGATAGGGTCTGATATCTCTCTGTCGTGGATGCCAACTCTAAAGAAATGCCTATGTATCATTAAAAAAAAAATCTCACAATCCACCGGTCTCCCTTAAAAATACAGGAGACTGAGACTGTAATGAATTCCATGCAACCAAGTATTTATTGCATTGCAAGATAGAGAAAACATTACTTGTGGAATCTGTGAATTTGGTACAATCTTCATGTCATAATTGAATCTTGTTTTTTTGAAACTGTAACTTTTTCATGATGAATAGCATATGCTGGCAGTATTTTATGGAAGAAAAAAATGCTCACTTTTTTCAATTTAGAGTTTAAGAGAACCAAATAATACACTCAGTGCAGCATGAAAAGAAAAATACTTGAATTTGCTGGTGTAGCTCACGAAAGTTTTTTTCATTCTCATCAAGCTTGTAACTGATGTTGATGTTTGGGTGTTTAAGCAAGAAGAATGTTGGTTTTATAAGGCATCTATTGAGCTCATGTTTTCTTAAGCAGCGATAGTCCAGATCACTGTTTGTTTTTTCAATTTGAATTGATACTTATGTTCCCTCCAATAAAAGCTGTATGCTTTCTTGTTTTGCCATACAGCTGTGGATTTCTGTGCAAAGACCAACCTGTGCACAACCAGCTGCCTGTTTATTCAGAAAGAGACTGGGAATATGCTTGGATTCTAATTAATGCACTAATACCACCAAACATTTGTCACAAAATTGGTAGAGAAAATACTTGTTATTTCAACACCCTGGTCTTATACAAGAGCTGTTTCAAAAGGCTGTGTGGTGAATCCAGCAATTAAGAAAGGCATTAAATGCAGTGACCCATTTTCAAACCTGCTAAATTTTGGGATATGTTCTCAGTACTGCTATTGAATGTGTGACTCAGATAAGCATGTCTGTTTAAAATCTACTTCAATTTCTGATGGGAGTTGCAGAAAAAAGGTCCAAAATCTAAAAGTTAATAAGCATATATTAATAAAATAGATGAAAATTAGTTTTGAACAGAATTACTGTCTTTTGGTGCTTTTCTTTGAATGCTTTGGCATTGCACTGGAGTTCTTCAAATGAATTGTATACAGCAGCTGTCTGTCCTCACCTGTTTTTAATAACTTTCTATAGACTAAACCAGTGAATCAGTAAAATACAAGGCCTCTCTGTTAGTGCAGTATATCATTAATTGAGGTTTATGCCAAGCAGAAAGTTTGAGTTCTCTGGCTGTTAAGAAATTAGAAGTTGACAAGAACAACTGACCCACTTGTGTGTGTTGCCTGCTCTGATGAAACAGAGATCCAAACAGTTTCAGCTCGGCTGGCATTTAGTTGTTCCTGTGTGCAATGTCTGTTGCTGCTCTGGCACCTCTTGGCAGGCAGTTAGTCAGCTTGTCATGGGGGGACACATTGCTGGAGATCATTCCTGATATCTGATTTATGTGTTAGTTGTTTGGAGGTCAACAAAAATCTCCACTCAGGGTTTTGCTTTCTGGCTGGAGGAGAAAGTACTGTTAAAGAGTTGGTTATCAAGGCTAACTCTGCTAAAAATAGGAGGAGAGACAGCAGAATAATAAAGTGAATAACAGGAGCCCATACTCAAATTATGCTGGTAACAAACACAATGTTCTGAGGGTTTCTAAAATAGAGCAAACTTTTGTCCCACATTCCAATAATTTATTTGTAAGGCATGTTCCACTTGAGGATTGCCAAGAACTTTACAAATACTAAGCCTTTTAACATGTCTAAGGTATGTGCTGTGCCATTTAAAAAAAAAACCTCATAGGCAAAAATGATAACTATTTTTTTCCAGAGTCTTGTGGTCTATAATAGCAGAGAAAGTGTTCCTTCAGTAGTTCAGGGAAGCCTCCACAGGTATGAAAACTGTTGTAGCTTTCTGTCTCAAATAAGTTTGTGGACTAAAATGGTGGATGTTTTGTGTATATTTTAATTTTTGTCCCCTTCAGATCTGAACATGGCATCCACACCGCAAACTGAGTTTGAAGTGGTGTATCTCCAAATTCCTACGTTTTATCACCTATGACAATCTAGTTGTGCTTTTTGCAGTTGTAAAAATTAGAGGCCCATGTGAGACACTGATTCTCCAAATACATGTATGAATTAAAGGTTAAATGGATGAACTTAGGACAACAGAGCTAAGGAAAAAAGGTACCAGAATTTCTAAGGCAAAAATAACTGCCTCAAGAAATACCTGTACTTTAATGTCAGAGGGACCAAAACCAGATAGGATTGGGCTGGAGTTTTAAGGCTGTAAAACATTTGAATTGAAAATTAAAATAAGTTTTCCAGAAGAAAATTGGAACACGTGGTTTTGCCCTGAGGTGAAGGAAATAGATGTCAGCAAGCTGCAGAGCCTTGTGGTGAAAAGTTTTATGGACAAACATTAAAATTCTGGGGTGATTGGTTTGAATAAATACAACAACAGATTTAGGAAAGAATGGGTACCAATTTTTTTTGTTAGCTAGAAAAATCAGGAAGCCTAGAATTTCAGAGGTTGCACGAGCCACAGAGTTGAAGACTTTTACAGCTCCTTACTCAGTCTGTACAAAAAAAGCGTAGTCCTGTTGTAGTGTAGAGGTTTTTTATTAAAGCCATAAGCTTATACATACCTTCAAAAAATTCCATGCTGACCTGAGTTTATTCCACAGGCATTGATATGTCTTCATGTTAAATGACCCTTATATTTTTCCTGCTTTTGTGGAGGTTCACAAAGATTTTCAAATCACGAATTAATTTGAAGCAACTTAGCACATGCTCCAGTAATCCAGCAAGAAGTCAAGTAAAGTACTGCTGGTGGTGATTATTGGTGAATACTGAAATTACCTGTGTAGATTACTGAAATTGTAATTTCTTTGGCAAGCAAAAATCCATGATGAAAAGTCAAGTGTGAAGTGATCTCGTGTATTGTCAGTCCCTTCCTTGGCCTGACAGCTGCTGTGTTCATAGTCTGGTCCCAGCTGGACAGTTCAGACATCCAGGTCAGGTAAAATCTTGTGGATGGTCATTGTTAAAACTAAACTCTGCAAAGTGTGTAGACAGAAGGCATTTTTTCATAGTTCTAACAGATTTTCATGCCAAGCTTGGGACCACTGGAATTGCTGGAACTTCCAAAGCACTTACCACAGATTACACTTACTTTTGCTTCTTGTTAGCTTTGACAGTAGCTGTATGATTTGGAAAGGAAAAAAAAATGTTTATACATGCCTGTTTGAAACAGCTGCCTAGATTTATGGAAATTGTTGGGCCCTCCTAGCAGGGAGGGTCCTTTAGGACAATGCTTCTACTGGAGATACTGACAGTCTCAGTCCTGGTGCTGAAAACTCTCCTGTTTTGGTAACATTAGCCTGTATAATTCAGTAAGCAGTCTAAATCTCCACTTCCAGCTCCCTCCAATTTTGTTTTGAGGAAGGTAGAACTGTCCAAGGCTCAGAGTGGTGGGTCAATCAGAACTTGCTTGTAGTAAACAAGGTGACCCTTGAGCAGGGAATGATTGGCATCTGACTCCATTGATTCAGAAAGCTGAACAATTGCTTTATTAAACTATATTTATATTACATTATGCTATACTATATTAAAGATGTACTGTACAACAAAGAATACTAAAGAAAAACTCATTACTGTCTCCAGACAGTCAGGACACAGCTTTGAGTGATTGGTGAAGGGAGCAAAACAATTTTCAGCAGAATCTAATTGACAAATCACTTCAGGTAAACAATCTTCCTAACACATTCCACATGTGCAAAAACAACAGGAGCAAGTAGTGATAAGAATTGTTTTCTCTTCTTCTCTCTGTGCTTCTCCAGGAAAAAACCTGTGACAGAGAATTCTCTCTCTCTCTCTGTTCAGAGAATGTGAATGCCACGCTTGCTCTGTACAGAACAAGTTATTGCCTATAATTCAAAATTACCTTCAGGTTCTAAGAAAGCATTGGTGTGCTATCAGGGTGTGGGGGACAATGGTTTTAAAACACTTTGCAGCTTTCAACTTTCTGTGGTGTTTGTTTTTGTTTTCTGTAGACTCGAGATGATTTTCTTGGACAAGTGGATATTCCTCTTTATCAGTTACCGGTTTGTATTTTTTGTTTGTTTTTAAGACTACAAAAGGGAAAAAATATTTCTATATGCACTCTATTAGTCATCTAAGGAAGTTAGCAATACTGGTAATAAAGTAAATAAATTCTCCTGCTCTGTGGGTTCCTTGTTTTATTTTGTAGATCTGTTTGGGGTTTTTCAGTGCTGATATTTATAAAACAATGTATGTTACCTTGTTTTTCAATACTGCAGTGCTTTTAGCTTTTCCATAGTTCTACAGTCTTAAAGATAAGAAGAGATTGTAATTATTGTCACGTCTTAAAATATTTCTTTAAAGTCTGTAAATTTATTTTTACTGTTCCTTATTCACATAAACAGATACAAAAAAGAAGATAAGTGGGAAATAGAACTACTGTTGCTTTGGCCCATTTTTTTCTGTTTCTTGTAATCCTTTTGCAAGGCAGATAATGAGTTTTTAAGAAATATCACTAAGAACATTGAAAGAAATAAGCTTTTCCATTTTCTTCTGAAGTCTCAAAACATTAGCAGATACTAACAGATTTATCAGAAAGTGTCTTAAAAACAGGGTAGCAACCATGGCAAACACTTTCCAAGAGCAGGTGTTTCATTCTGTAATGTGCATAGACACTGAAAGGTAATTGTTTTCTTGAACCAGAGTCTTACTGCTAAGATTAAAGCTGGTATTGCTGTTATTGTACCTGAACCTGTAATTTAAGTTTTAAAATGTTATAAGGCCTTTAAAGAAATCAGCTGGAAATTTCTGATAGTTTTCTTTGATTTCAAGTGCTTGATAAAGACTTCTCTTGAAAAAAAATTCTTATTCCAGACAGAAAATCCAAGTATGGAGAGACCATATACATTTAAGGATTTTGTTCTTCATCCAAGAAGGTTGGTAAATACCGCATGGAAATTCTAATTTTTATACCTAAATAATGCTCTTAGATAATTAGTTGTAACTACATATGCATTTTCTAAGTTTTTGTGTTTCCATCAAAGAAATTTGAGTAGCCATTTCTAAGATACTGATGTTCTACTAAAAAGTCAGCATTATTTTAAATACTTACTGTATTCAGAAGTCTGAAGCCTCAATGCCATTGTAGAACTTAATGTAGATTATAGGAAGTCAAGCTTGTGTTGGAGCAGTTAAGGATAATCTTCTGGCTGTGCTTTTTCAGCTATTTTGTTCTACAAGTGCACAGTAAGATAATTTTATTTTCTCTTCTGCAGCCATAAATCAAGAGTTAAAGGCCACCTTAGATTAAAAATGACTTACTTACCTAAAAACAATGGGTCTGAAGAAGAAACCACAGAACAGGCTGAAGAATTAGAGGTGGGAAAAAATGCGTTTATTGCTGAAAAATGAATGTTAGGAATCACTAAGCTATAGTTTGTTTTAGAAACAAACCAGTTAAATGTGATTGCTTGTATTGTGCATACAATTTAAAGTGTTGAAGTTTCTGTTGTAGGTACTGTTTAATGTTTTTTGACCCCAGACATCTAACATCTCTGATTTTAGAATTTCAACTCTCTCCAATCCATAGGGAGATTTTGATCTTACCTACCATGTGTATGTGATCTTTTTAAGCACATCCAGTGTAGATTAATGGATTTATTTTCCAAACTTAACTCTATTCGGCATTACCAGCTTTGCTGTAATTAAACTTTGTTACAGAAGGGTGTGTTCACCTGCCTCATACATTTGCAGCGTATTATGAAATGACAATATTTAAGCTTTTAATGTATTCTGTGATTGCTGTTTATTTTCCTGGAATTAACAACTTCTGGTACTAATATATTTAAGCATCTTGAGTTAAAAATAAGATTTCTGCATGCATAATATGCCCTGTCATTTTTTATAAATAAACACACTAAAACAAGAGTAAAATGTACTGACTTAAGACGAACTACACCTTAAAAGGGGGAGTGGCTTGAAAAATTAAGATATGTTTTTCAACTTCTGTAGTATTAAAGGTAGTTATATTATGCCTTTCAGCCTGGGTGGATTATATTGGACCAACCAGAGGCTGCTTGGCACCCACAACAG
>NW_005054313.1:6218953-6223724 GCF_000277835.1 Geospiza fortis | reverse complement strand
CTCCTCCAGTGCCTTCAGGCTGGGAAGAAAGACAAGACATCCTCGGCAGGACCTACTATGTCAATCATGAATTCAGAAGAACACAGTGGAAAAGACCAACTGCACAGTAAGTCTCTGAGTCTGCAAATTCTAGTCTTATATTCACCCTAGTTACATTGAAAGCAAGGAGAAATAAAATATGAACAGCTTGAAAATTAGTAGAGAGCTTTACCTCACTTCACTTGGAAGCCCTCATGCAGTGGTCACTGGCTAGTGAGCATTTTGACTGTACTGTGCTCTGGAAGTATGTGTTCAAATAGAAACTGGTTGTAGCTGGAGAAATAACAACTATAGGAATGGAAGATAAATGATTTTTCAGTTTTCAACCTGTTTTCTTCCTTCCATCAGGGCCTTTTTTTTTTTTTGGTTTTCCCCCCACCCCGGAATGCTGCCTGTTTCTTTAGCTTGCAGTTCACATTGACATAAATGCTTATTCATCTTAAACAGTTTACATTAATTTATATAGTCCAGACTGTTTCTTTTTCTTCTGCCAGAATGACTGTGATGTATATTTTTGCTGTTAGCCTGGCTTACTGTTGAAAGATAAACTCAGGCTGCTGTGAGCTGACTTGTCCCACCCTGCCCCTGCAGGGACAGCGTGGCTGTTGCAGACCTCGGCAGTGTGCAGCTGGAGGCGCAGCACGTGTTCACTCACCGGCGACAGATATCCGAGGATACGGAGAGCACCGACAACAGAGATTCCCCTGAGGTAAAACAATACAGCTCAACTGATGTCTTTCTGAAATGCAACTGGTGGTTTTAATCTAGCCTACTCAGAAAGCTTGTCTTAAATAATTGTAACTTGCAACTACTTTCAAAAATGTTTTCCCTTTGTTTTCCTTTTAAAGAGCTGGGAAATTATAACTGAAGATGAGGCAACAATGTACAGCAATCAGAATGTTCAAATACCTCTCTCGCAGAGCAGCTGTGATATACAGAGTCATCTTGCAGAAGAATTGAGTAACAGACTTACTACCTCTGGAAGTCCAGCTACTGGCCAGTCAACAGCCTGCACTGTAAATTATTTTTCTACTTGTTTTGATAGAATTAGATCCATAAATCCTTTATTTAGGAATTATATTTTTAATTTCATCTCAAATGCACACACTTTAAGAATAGTCTTCTTGCTGTAGAATCCCATCTAAGCAAGCATTTTCTTCCTCTCTGCTTTGCTTATATGGAATTCTGCCTGAGGTTAAAACAGATTTGTGTGAACTATTTTTCAGTCTGTAAATCTACCTCTTAGCCTAGTGTTATAGAGCGCTGAAAACTACGAATGAAAAAATCTGTTTCTTAAAAGCTTATTTCTAAGGGAGTTGTGCTATGTGAGTTACTTTTCCAATTAGAAAAAGTTCTAAGATTGACCATTTTTCATTCTGAATATTGGGATAAGGTTTTATGATTGGGTTGTGTAAACCTGCTGCTTCCTTAGCAGCAAAACAGGGAGCTTGGAGTTCCACAGCCCTTGTGCCAGCTGTGGAACTTGCCAGACCTCTGCATGAGGCTGTTCAGCTTGCTAGCCCAGCAGAAAACTACTCTCTCTTCCCCAGTGCTGCTCTTTTGCAGTTTGAATAACTGAAACAGCATGCTAGGGTGTCTGACAAATGCTACAGTAGCAGAGGGAAAACAGCAGGAGCATGTAGCCAGGGTGAAACTCGACTTTTTGGTGGTGTGGTAGCAAGCAATTAAATAAGCTCAGCTGTCCTGTGAAACCCGAGCTCCACAAACAGCCTTGTAACCTGATATGTGACGTGAGAAATCCACTGTCCATTGAGGAAAGCCTTTAGAGGTGACCCAGGCCATCTAGTCTGTTAGATTTTGGTATTAAAATAATCGTTAGTTTGTGTGATGTTAAGAATGCCCTTCCAAATGCAAATTTGGAATTGACAATGTTTATCTGAGTTTGTACAAATGTATGGCTAGTGTTGCTGGAAACAGTCAAGTGAGAGTAACGAGACTTCACTTGAGCTCTGCTGTTCAGCATTCAGTGGGTAGCAAAGAAACTGTTATTTCAGCTTGCTTGGGTGGCCTGAGCAAAGAAAGAAGCAGATGTTCAAATTATTTGCAAGAGTCAGCTAGAATGGCAGTGTTGCCTTTTTTCACCTGCATTACACCCCACTCCCCCACCAAAAAAACTTTAAAAGTTAGTAATGTCTTTTCTTTGAAGTACTTCAGTAGTATGTGGGTAGGGAAAAATCCTTCAAATAGCTGTGGAAATTCTGGAGCAAAATGAAATACAGGTATCTAATGAAGTAGAAGTGAGATCTAAATGTGGCTGTGGGCAGGAGGGTGGACACTTAGGCAAAGTCTAGGGACTTAATTGCTCTTCTCAAACTGATTATATCAGACTCTCATACCTTTTCATTATTGACCTAATTTACTCTCTGGAAAGTTGTGTTAGCTCTGCTCTATCACAGACTTTACTAACACAAAAACTTCTATACTGTAAACTCAATTGTACTGTAACTATTTGTAGTTAATGTGTTACATGCCAGAACATCTATTGGTGGAGTACTCTGAACTTTCACAAGCCTCTATCATTCTAAGATTATAATAGACTCTGTGAACTTGATGTTTCTAGCTGTTAAAACAAGAGGTTGAAAAATACGATATTAAATAATGTTTCAGAACAAATACCACACTTTGCTCAGGATGGAAACTGTAATAGCTTGAAGTGTGATAACCATTGCTGACTGTTTGCTGCCATCCTTAAAGCTGCAGTAATAGCTAATGTGTCATTCCTCTCCACTCCTTCAAGAACCATTCCAGCAGAAGAGGTAGTCTGCAGACATACAGACTTGAAGAGCAGCCCGCACATCCAGTGGTAAGTCATTTTTCAAAAAACACAGGCTTTTAGCTGTGTTAGCTGCTGACATTTCAAATGAGATTTGGCCTTCTTTGCCCAGCAGCTGTCCTAACAAAATGGCAGTTATGGGTCTAGTTCAGCTGTAAAGCTTCCATGTTTCAGCTTTGTTTAGCATTATCTTGATGCATAGCCTGCAGAAGGAAGTAGTCTTGCCCTGATGATGTGAGTTTCATTTTTCAAATGGTTTGCCTTCTAATTGTTTACTTCTAATTAAAAGCAATATCACATCCCATTATGCTTTTATGGTGACACTGCAAACTGTGATCTCATAGCCAGAAGTACTAGGCTGGATCAGCATAAACCAGGTGTATAAATGAATCCTTTAACATGAGGAGTTTGAATTTTGTGTAAACAAAAAAATAAAAATCTGTTATTTCATACTATTCAGAAAGGACTTAAATACTTCTTATCTATTATATCCAGCTCATAAAAGTAATAGAATATAGTTTTGTTGTTTTAAATTGACAGAGGAAAACCTTTTCACAGTAAGTTTCATTGTTTCCTTAATTGTTTTTTGTCTGTTATCACTAACATTTAGTTACTGCCTACTTCATCTGGGTTACCCCCAGGCTGGGAAGAACGACAAGATGAAAAAGGAAGGTCGTATTATATAGATCACAATTCTAGAACCACTACCTGGATAAAACCAGTTGTACAGGTACTGCCTGTCTTCAATTTACTGATGTTTGTATTCATTGAACCTTTTAAACATCTCATGTAATAGAAGTGGGGATGGCTTTGAAATAGAACATGTGAAAGGCATAAAGTGTGAAGTACCACATAAAATAGCTGAGAGACTGCATGGAGAGTTAGCAGCAGTAATGTTCATGGCAGTCACTCTCCCTTCTGGAGAGTGGTAGCTTACTGAGGAGGCTGGAAAGCTTCTGTAAGCCTTCACCACAATCAGTGAGTGTTAGTCAGTGTGGTTGATAACATGGAATCTGTCAGGGACTTGCTTTATGAAACTGCTTTCATGAGTCAAAATATGGGTTAATAGAAAAAAAGATACTGCTTTCCAGGGCTTTGATTTGATAGGATGTTTTTGATCATTTACCATAGATTGCTGCGGAAACAAGTCAGGCATCAGCTGCACAAAGTATTTCTGTAGCAAGACAGCCACAAGCAACATCAAGTGATTCATCACAACAGTCTTCTCAGCAGCAGCCTGAAATGGAGCAAGGATTTCTCCCTAAAGGCTGGGAAGTCCGACATGCACCCAATGGGAGACCGTTCTTTATTGACCACAATACCAAAACTACAACATGGGTAATGCAAAACTGTTCTCATGAACTGAAATTCTAGTTCCTCTTGAATCAAAACTTGGCTGCTTTCAGCAAGCTTCCGTATGTTTCTTTAGTGCCAAGATAGCTGGGTCTGTCTGTTCAGGAGCAGTCAGATCATGGTGCTAATAAACAGTCCTGTACAGGCCATGGAGATGGACTCCATGATCTTTGTGGGTCCCTTCCAACCCAGAATATTCTGTGTGAGTCTGAGTGATCTGTAATAAAAATGCCAAGTTATAATACTTGTCATGAGTAGAAGATTATCAATTTTACTAATTTATTGGTACTTGAAAATTGAGCTTGGAAGGAGGAAAACCAGAATCTGCTTCACAGATATAAGCCCCTCCCAAATTACATTGCAGAACTGTGGTAGCTTATAGGAGCTGTTCACAGAAATGAGTTCTGTAAATATACCTTCAACAGGAAATCCATTACCTTGAATTTATCACGGGACACAAGACAAATTTCTGTGAATGCTTAGGAGAGCAGAGCAGGTGCAAGTGCTATATGGATGAGGGAACTGTAGAGCTGCAGTTCCACAGAGGGGCACTGCACGCCACTTGGCGGTGCTGCTAGATGGGCT
>NW_005054313.1:6192870-6218894 GCF_000277835.1 Geospiza fortis | reverse complement strand
GATTTAAATTGGGTATTTTTTTCTCCAGGTAGATGAAAAGAACTCATATAACACAACCACCTTCACCCTAGCTCCCACAAAAAACCTCAACCTGTCAACCAGACAACAAAAAACCCCACCAAACCCAAAAAGTATAAAGTTTGTCAGAAATCATGTGGAAAGAGTAATTCAACTCAATTACACAAAAACTGAATTGAATGAGGGATTTATGTTTCTATATATGTAAATAAAATGAAGCGAGAGGTTACTAGAAGATGATTGTAAATTACTGGAGGACTGAGAATTCACAAGGATTCCTCTGGCTGCAGAATATGCAGCCATTACCTAATTAGTACTAGGCATATTCTTGACAAAATCATTAATAAAAACAAAACAAAAATTAAAAGCAAAACAAAACAGCAAAAGGATTTTAACATGCTGCTTGTTTTCTTTTCAAAGGAAGATCCAAGACTGAAAATTTCTGCTCATCCAAGGAGAAAGACTTCCCTAGATCCAGTTGACCTGGGCCCATTACCAGTAAGTAAACCATTTTATACTTGTTTTGCAGATGAAACAATTTAACTATTTAAGTTAGCATTATTGAAATTTGCACATGAGAAAATGCTGCCTGCTTTCTTCCTTCAAAAATACTGGTTTGAATTTCAGTGCTGGCAGTAGATGGGAGAGGAATGCCCACAACTACAGATCATGTTGAGTTCTATGCACACTATATGATCAGAAATTTATAATAAAAATGTAATTAAAAAGTGTAATAAAAGTGTTGTCTTTTTACAGCCAGGGTGGGAAGAGAGAACTCACACAGATGGAAGAATATTCTTCATAAACCACAGTATGTACAATGTAGTATTCTTCCCTACTCATCATTTTATTTGTGACCATTATTTGAATTAATGGAACTAATTAAAAATTTTCTTGCAGATACAAAAAGAACACAATGGGAGGATCCTCGACTGCAGAATGTGGCAATAACTGGACCAGTAAGCTTTCCTAATGTAGATTTTCATTTTCTTCAGAAATACTGTTAATAGAATCGAAATAAACTCTTGTTATTTATCAGTTAGTCTAGAAAGTGAAACTTCCAGGGTGTCTGAACAAAGCATTTTTATTTTATTTCTTTTTAAAAACTGTTCAGAGAGCTTTCTAGGGAAATGGTCTTTAAATGCCAGAAAGGAAAAGCAGTTCCCATGGTAGTAAGAAAGTTTCCTTATAGACTGGAGTGAGGACTTTGAAATGTGTAAGGAAATCTTATTTCTTGTCCACACTAGCTCAATTCATGAAGTAAATTTGAGAAAAAAAGAAGAAAAAATTAAAAAAAAGGGCTTCAAGAGGAATTAAATTGATTTTCAACTGGAAAATAATTATCCAGCCTCAATACTTAATCTGAAGTGTGAAATTACCAGAACTAATTGCAAAGATGGTTTGCATTATAATTATAGATGGGTTTTAGTGTTCAGCTGATATCTGTGTTTATTAATAGCCTGCATATGTAAACAACCTTCCCTGTCCATGGAAAATAGAGGTGTTTGTAGCCAGGTCTCTCATGATCCAGCAGGGAAATGGACGTCACCAAAGGCATTTTGGTCACTTTGATCTGGGCCACTCAGGGATCTCAGGCAGTTCCATCAGCTAATAGGGAAGTACAGCATGAATTCTGTGGATCTGATCTGAGCAGAGAAGTGCTTTTCATTCCTGGTGTTTATAAATTTGGAAGTTTCCCCTGGCACTCAGTAAAACATGTATTCCTGTTATCTCAGAATTTAAATGGCTTGTCTGTGTTTCACAAGACACACAAGACTTTTTTCCTTTTTTTTTTCCCCCAAAGGCTGTGCCTTACTCCAGGGACTATAAGCGGAAGTATGAATTCTTCAGAAAGAAATTGAAGAAACAGGTCAGTAATCAGTAGGAATCCAGCAGAACGTTATGAAACTTAGGCCCCTAAACAAGGGAAAGCAAGTTTACAGGGAAGGTAAATTTACTGTCTGATCACAAATACATTTGTGAAGCACTAACTTCATAACAATTAGCATTTGCTCTAGCAGCAGGGTTTGTGATTTTATGCGCTGATGAAGACTGTAAGCAATCTAATTTAAAAAGTAGAAATTCTCAAAGGTTACAATGTCATGACCCTGAAAGTAAGACTGACAACAGAAAAGTTTGGAAATCACTGATCAAACATGGAATAGTTTTTGAAAGTCAGAATATGGAAAGTTCTCAGAATAGATTTTAGTCTGTCTATGTAGAAATCTCTGCTGTTGTCACGATCAGGTTGGATGACTGCAATAAATTGTTACAGCCTTAAAATCTGAAGTTTATGGATCTTGTTTCCAAACTCTAGTTTGAAGTGGCAGTGCCAGGTATATTTATAACATGTAGCATAAAAGACTGTAAATAGCATCTGGACAGCTAGATAACAATGAGTCTGCACAAGTTCAATCAAATTTTACATCCTTGGGAGGTATTTTATATATAGAATAACCTTTGGGTTTAGATCCATGCTTCACCTACCTGCCAAGTCTGCCTGTGCACTTTGAGCTGCATGTAAGTCGCACACAATTATACATGCACCTTGTTTTTTGTGTCCTAGTAAAACAAGATTGACATTCCTTCAAGTGTCAGTATCTTAGTCTGAGATAGAGAGCTCAGCCACACAATACAATTGTGGTAGTTTAAGAATTAAATACAACTGTAGATTTTGTCTCAAGTAAGAGAACAGGATGCCTAGGCTCATAGAATATTGAACTAGAAGGTGAAATAAGTCAGGTAAAATGGTTCCAGATAATTTTATGTGTCAACTGTGAGCTGTTTTTAATCAAGTGTGTAATATGATAGATGTCCAGTGTCAGAAGACACTTGCTGCATGCAGAGCAACTGCCCATATGCTGTTACTAGTGAGAACTTTAACTGTATTTTCTTAGCATGAAATAGAAGTTAGCATCTGAAATTTTCTTTGCTAGTTGAATTGTAGATAAATGGAGCCTCTTTTCAATCATACTCTGTTATATTTCCAAGCTATGTAAGGAAATAATTTCTGTGTTCTCTTGGTCTATTTTCAGAATTTGCATATTCTGCAAAACTCTTAAGATGTTGGGTTTTGTTTCTTTATTTTCCTTATTCTTTATTTTCATGTTTCTCTTTTTTAGAGTGATATTCCAAATAGGTTTGAAATGAAAATTCATCGCACAACAATCCTTGAAGATTCTTACAGAAGAATCATAGCTGTAAAGAGAGCAGATTTCCTTAAAGCAAGACTTTGGATTGAATTTGATGGTGAAAAAGGTTTAGACTATGGAGGAGTTGCCAGGGAATGGTTCTTCCTTCTCTCTAAAGAAATGTTTAATCCTTATTATGGATTGTTTGAATATTCAGCTACGTAAGTAATACCACTCTGGAAGATGTGAAAACTTAGGAAAAGAAATTGTATTTCTTGTACCTTCTTTAAAAATGGGGTTCCTGCTGCCCTTGCAAATGTACCAGAGGGTTTAATTGATAATAACTGCAACAATCTGCACCCGGTTGCTTGCCAGAAGAGTAATGTGGAAACAATATTGTGAGGTTTTTGTACAGCAGTCTAACATAAGCCACGGCATTTTTGCATGGACAAGCACGTGCTTGCAACCATCTCCTGCATACAGAAGAGGCACTGTGTAACCATAATGCAGAGAATGTTACCTTGCTTTAAAATGAATGGGAGTTAATCCCTTCTCTTTGGTTTATCTCCAACTTACTGAGGTAGTTCCTGGTGGTTGTTTCTGATATGCTAATAGTCTTCTATTATGTATTGTTTAATATTAGATATCATCATGAAAAGCAGTAGCTGATTTAATAAGTGATGTCTTTCAGATCTTCACATGTGAGACTGGTCCAATAGTACAACATCTTTGTTTTTCTTTCTCTTCCCTGTTCCTTCCTTCAACTCTTCAGAGATAACTATACTCTGCAGATCAATCCGAACTCTGGGCTTTGCAATGAAGATCATCTCTCTTATTTCAAGTTTATAGGTCGTGTGGCTGGAATGGCTGTTTACCACGGTAAACTTTTGGATGGTTAGTATTTATCTTATGTAATGTGATATTCAGATTAATATTGCATGTGTTTTGAGTCTTAAGTTATATCTGTTAAATTTATTTCTTCTTCTTTAAAGCCTTTTTTATTCGTCCTTTTTACAAGATGATGCTCCAAAAACCAATAACACTACATGATATGGAGTCTGTGGTATGTAATTTGCTTTATCATGTTGACAAATTTAATGTTAATGTATAATTTTTATGTATATATCTATATATAATACCTATATATCTATAATCTACATTTTGAAGGTTGAAAATTCACAATTCAAAGATATCTTAGCCTACATCTTTTATAAGTCCATAAGTTGTATAGGAATTAAAACTTCCAATGAAAATCAAAGACCTAGGCTCAGGTTCAAGTCAGTTAAGCTGTGTTGGAAACTAGAACCTAAACTTTCTGTGATGTTTTCTTAAAATGTTTTAGACACTGAGATTGTTAAAATAGAATATAAATATTTTCAGGATTTATCTTAACCTGTTTTTTAAATTAGTTTCTTTCTTTCATTATAAAAATTAATAATTTCAGGGACTGAAAATAGTTGAGTAATGTTACATATTTTTAGAGGAAAACACATCCCTTAGACTTTTCTTGTTTGGTTGGTTCCCTGATAATGGCTCTTATCTAGAATGCTCATGGACAAAGTGATTTTTATTCTATCTTTTGAATCTGTTACTGGTTTTGCTGCCCTTTAAGATTACAGCAGGCAGTTACTATCTGTTTCTGAGTAATAGATTTATAGATGTGTCCTGATTTTTTTTGTTTTGATTTTGTTTTGTTTGGTGCTCTAGAATGATGGAATGGTTTGGGTTGCAAGGCAGGGACACCTTCCACTAGAAGGGTGTGGCACCAAGCCCTGTCCAGCCTGGCCTTGGACACTTCCAGGGATGGGGCAGCCTGTGGAAGTGACTCACCATACTCACAGGGAAGAATTTCTTAATATCCAAGCAAAATCTGCCCTCCTCATCCTGTCACTACACTCCCTCATAGAAGGTCCCTCACCATCTGTTCTATGGCTCCTGTATTGGTGCTGGAAGGTCTCCTGGAGCCTTCCTTCTCCAGGCTGAGCACACCCAGCTCTCCCAGCCTGTCTCCAGAGCAGAGGTGCTCCAGCCCTCACAGCATCTTGGTGGCCTCCTCTGGACTTGCTGCAGCAGCTCCATATCCTTATGCTGGGGGCCCAGAGCTGGGCACAGCTGAGTAGAGGGACAGAATCACCTCCCTCGACCTCCTGATCGCACTGCTTTGGATGGAGCCAATGTGTGGTTGGCTTTATCTTAAGTTTCATTTCCTAAGGTTCTTTGTAGTAATGCCTGACAATAAAAAGAAGATAAATAGAGGGTGAGAGACAAGAGAAGAGTTCAAATTATAGCACTTCAGATAGTGCTATACCATCTTACCACCATTTTGCTATTGGAGACATTTACATAGATTGCTGAGCAATCAGGTTTTAAAGGTCTTCAGAGCTTTGTACAACTGCAGTGTCTCTGTATCCAGTATAGGATTACCCTAGGCAGAAGTGTTCACTGGGCTGTCATGGAACCTCTTGCAGTTTATAGGGTGGCTACTTTATTTAGCATTTACTCTTTTGTAATTTTCTCTTAGGATAGTGAATATTACAATTCTCTGAGATGGATTCTTGAAAATGATCCAACAGAACTGGACCTCAGATTCATAGTTGATGAAGAACTTTTTGGTCAGGTTAGTATGTTCATGTAATGTGGAGTAGAAAAAACATGGAAGAAAATACTTGACCTGTGGAATTAGGGGATTTTATGTGTATGGTGTTAAGAAAACCCCTTCACTCCCTCAACTCTTTCCACTCACGTGGTGAGTGCATTTCAGCCTGGTGTGATAAAGGACTTGGAAATGAGCAGAACTTAAAAAAATTGCTTGTGCTTTTTTGTTGAATACTACTTGCATTGAAATGTAGCTATTGCTGTGATGGCAACCAAGACTAAGATATCCATAGTCCATGATTTGATCTGGAGTAGAGGTTGGGTTTATGTGATTGGCTGGAAAGGATGAGTTCCTTTGGAAAATGCTGGAATTGCTGGGAGATAACAACATGTTTCCTTTCTCTTAAGATGTACTAGAAACCTATAGAATAAACAAGTTTGTTATTGCATACAAAGCTGTTTAAGATAAGTCATATAGAAATACCACAGGTCTTGAGTAAAACTTCCAAATTGCAGTTGCCAGCTAGATCTAAGGATAATAACCTTCATGGTCTTGTGTAACAGCAGTGATCCTGAGAAGAAACAATGAAAATGTACATCAGTGATAACTGAAAATAGATATTTGTCTTCTGAGGTTCTAGTATTATAAGTCACTTTGTAACAGAGATGTATATTGATTCACTTGCTGGGATGATTGCTGAAGTGGTTTCTGTAATTGTTTTTCCTTGAGATTTGGAATGAGGGCTGGGTCATGGAATGTGGAGTTAGAGAAGTGTGCCTTTCTGTGAACCAGTGTGCAGTCTTGGGTGGTGTGCTGTAGCAGGTCAGAAAAGGAGGTTTCCCATTGCACCCCTTAATAATACATCTTTTTTTAAAAAAATATACCACATTCTGTTTATTAGGTGACCTGTGTGACTGGATCTGTTTCTCATAGTTCTCAAATTCTGCAGTCTTCAAGAGTTGCATGAATTATCTAATATTAACATAGGAATTCTGTTATATATTCACCTTGTTTAAGACCTGTTCTGTGCATTGCATTTAGACCCATCAACATGAACTGAAAAGTGGTGGATCAGAAATAGTTGTCACCAACAAGAACAAGAGAGACTACATTCAGTGAGTAGTGGCTGCTGTGTGCAATGTACCTCACTGGATTGCCCTCTAGCACAGGGGCTCTGTGTTAGCTTTATTTATAAAAGGAAGTTGTTGCTTTGTATATAAATCACTTTTATTTTAAATGTGGTTTTGTTTGGGTTTTTATTTTTTTGCAGTCTTGTAATTCAGTGGAGATTTGTGAGCCGAGTACAGAAACAAATGACAGCCTTTAAAGAGGTACAGTTCTAATTACAAAATGAATTCTTCTAAGAGTTTGTTGCATCTGATATTTTTTGGACACCCTGAAGACTGACTAATAATTTTGTTTAAAGTATTAGAAAAGACAGTGATACTGTTTGTAGTGTCAGCTTTGAATTATTTCAGAGTTAAAAATATTTGGGTATGTTTTAACTGAGGTGTTTAATTCATCTTGAAAAATTTGCTTATTTCTCAGTCCTGACTGACAGCTTTAGCTGCAGAGCAAGCTATTTAAAGACCTCTGCAGAAATTAAACTTAATTTAATTATATGAGTTTGATTTAAACTAGGCAATTTACCCTTTTTTGTACCAATTGTATTACATAGATGATATTCAGACTTCCATACTTATCACTCAGTGTTGCACAGTAAAGATGTGAGAAATTAATTAAAAGTACAGTAATGAAACTGAGGACTACTGGTGTCCAAACATCTGTCTTTGATATATTGCTTTGGCTGTGTTTACCAAAGCCTCTCAATATCCTTCTTCGTGACTAAAAACTAAAATAATGTTGCCTTGATTTTTACAAATTTCCCTCATCTTTTTTAGGGCTTTTTTGAACTAATACCACAGGATCTGATTAAAATTTTTGATGAAAATGAGCTAGAGGTAGGTGTATCATGGAAAAGAGAACAAATTATGTTGAAACTTTAGTTTACTGACTTAAACTTTGGTGTTGTTTGTTTGGTTTTTTTATCTGTGTAGTTATTAATGTGTGGATTGGGAGATGTGGACGTGGCTGATTGGAAACTACACACAAAATACAAAAATGGCTACAACATAAACCATCAAGTAATACAGTGGTTCTGGAAGGTATCGTGAAGTTCTAATATTTTCTTCTTGAAAATGTGTTCAAAAGCTGCTGCCTTTCTGCTAGTTTATAGTTCGATTCATTAAAAGGTTAGGTAAATATTATCTGACCATTAAAATTCCTGAGAAAATAAGAAAACTAAAGGTGAGATGCATGGTAAGAATGTAAATGCAATACTGATGATTGCTTTTTCAAAAATATCCCTGTCTGACTGGGGTTAAAAATATTTGTGTAGGTTTTCCTGGCATGGTTACACTAAAGAGGTGTTAAACTCTTCTGTTTAATAAATTACAGGAATTTGGCTTCTAGTTCATAACATAAGAAACTTCAAAGAAAGTAGGGGGCCAAATCTTCAAGGGAAGCATTTTAACAGCCTGCTAAGCCAGTAACCATGCTCTTGTTACAGTGCCATTAAAAAATTGTTGACTTCATAGCTTTAAGCAATAGGCAATGAATTAGACTGTGTGTGTCACTAAAAAAAACCCCATATATATTTCATAGATAATTATTTAGAGGTAGATAATATTTTGCATAAGTCTATTAGCTTAAAACCTTAATTTAAAAGTAAATCTTTAATTGTAATCATTATCATACATAGGCAGTCTTAATGATGGACTCTGAAAAGAGAATAAGATTACTTCAGTTTGTTACTGGCACATCACGTGTTCCCATGAATGGGTTTGCTGAGCTGTATGGTGAGTACTTAAGATTATCTTCACAATTAAGTAACAAAGAACCCGATACCAACGTTGTCCTGATGTTTGACTTCAGGCATTGTCAAATTTTTTTTAAATTTTGTTTTAAAATTTAGTATGTACTGGCAGTTATAAGAAACAAAGTTAGAGAAGAGTACTTACATCACCTTTCCCATGTTCTATATAGGAACATATTGGTTTAATTCTGGTTTTGAAGTTTTTAAATGTATAGGAGTTCTCAAATGAATGTGGATTTTTAAAGTTCTCAAGAGCTGCAAAAATCCCTGTTTAACACATGATTGAGCTTGAAGAAAATTCTCAGTTATCCAAGATCTGATTACAAAGACATGCTGGCATCAGCAGTTAACTTCAGTTCCACAACTGCTTTTATCTGCTCACAAGCCATGGTTGTACAGATGCAGTTGTTTGTAAGGATATACTCCAAAGGGGACCACTGAAATGTCACGAGTTAAACATAAAGTCAGAAGAAAAGTACTGAACCTGCAATGCTGAGACTGAGACAAGCAGAGGACAGCAGGGAGCAAATTTCAATAGCAAAGCCAGAAAAGCCACTGTGGGCAGGCAAACTGCAGGCAGGCAGATAGAGCAGCCCACAAAGGGTGGGGATGCTTGGCTTAGGGGAGGTCTGTTCTCAGCTGCCATCAGCTATTATGTTTTCTGATAGACTACTTTATTAAGGCTAAAAGTGCTTGAGATGCTGTGCAAGTGACTGAATTTGATTAAACATTTCTTTATTTTATAAACAGGACATTAATTTGTTTATAAAACAAAAGGATTGTGAACAAAACCACCCATCTTGTGTTCCCATTTCTCCATCTCTTCATTTTCATCATAAATCACAGAATAATGAGGTTGGAAGAGACCTCTACAATCACTGAGTCTGAACTATGTCCTAACACCTCAACTAGACTATAGCACCAAGTGCCATGTCCAGTCTTTTTTTAAACACATCCAGAGGTGGTGATTCTACCACCTCCCTGGGAAGAGCATTCCAGTACTTTATTATTCTTTTGGTGAAAATTTTTTTCCTAATATCCAACCTATACCTTCCCTAACGTAGCTTGAGATACTTGGTTTATTTTTTCTGTTCCATCAGTAAATGAGTTGTGAGTTGCAGTGGGAAGAGCAGTGTGCTCAGCAGGCTTAGCCATGTGTCTGCTGCTGCACCTGAGCCTTGGCATTGCTGGTGTTACAGCACCTGCTCATCACAGGGGAACCCAGTCAGAATTCTGCTACCCCAGGAGCTCTGCTTATTTGTCTAAGAACACTACTAGAGACAGAACTAAGAATTCATACAGGGAAAGAAACTGCTGAAGTTCTTGGCTTCTTTCTGCCCAGGGATTAGAATATGCTTGAGCAGTTTTCTGTAATTGTATTCACTCACTCATTAATGAAAAATTCAACCAGCAGTTGTCTTGCACAGTGCTTTGTTTGTTTCTCCTACAGTTATTTCTGCTTTAATGTGGTCAGCATGCTGTCCTTACTAAACGCCGGTAACAATGACATTTCCTGTACCTTGTGTTGAAAGAGCTGTACGTGGTTTTTCAGTGTTTTGCCGCTGCCGGGCCGTTCCCTTCCCCGCCCGCCGGCAGCGCTGGAGCCGCTGCCTGGCCGAGATCTCCCTCTCGTGGCACCGCCGGGCGCTCCTCTCCTCAAACTCCAGGGCTCCCAGCTCGGCAGCAAACCCAGCCGTGCTGGAGCTCCAGGGCCCGGAACAGACATGATCTGACATAGTGCAGCTTTTGTCTTTCTCGTTTTTTAACTGCAGACTTCTCCCAGCTTAAGGAAACAGTTGTAAAATACTCCTTGCATCTGCTTGGTGAGAATTGAGGATGCTGTAAGACAGTTCTTGAAGGACAGAGGGAGCTGGGGCTGTTTTTGCTAGCCAAAAAATGTTCTGTCAGGTGCATAAGAACATCGTGGGAGTACACATATGATTGCTATATTTCCAAAAGTTCTCAGTTACTTTATTTTTGTTGCTGCATCAGAGCATTGGCTACTTTCTACCAGCTTATAAAACTTGGCACATGGTGATAAACATGTCTAAGTTTTTACATGCAAAATTTATAAAAGTATAAAAAAGTATAGAAACTTATAACAATAAAACTTATTTTATAATTTAATATAAAACTTTATAATTGTTATAAAAGTATAAAGTATAAAAGGTATAAAAACTTCAATGTCAGCTACTATGCAAATACATTTAGGTCTTAGGCTTCTGCACTTAAGATGTAAAAGTTTCTTGAAACTGAGGTATAGCAAGAAATAATTAAACTACAAGAAAATTGGGATTATTGACTATTAATTTCTATAGTCTGTATTTTATTCATATAGATAGCTCCTTCAGATGTCAGACCTGGATTACAAAACCCCCAAAATATGTCATCATTTGTATCTCTGATTATAGAAGGATTTCATAATAGGGTGAAAATTGATGGGTTCTTTTCTTCAGGTTCAAATGGACCACAATTGTTCACAGTTGAACAGTGGGGTACCCCTGAAAAACTGCCAAGAGCTCATACCTGGTGAGTATTTAATTCAGATAAATTATGACCTCTAGTATAAGTGATAAAATACTTAAGAGTTTTCATCTGTTTTTCAGCTTTAATCGCTTGGATTTGCCTCCGTATGACTCGTTTGAAGATTTATGGGATAAACTTCTTCTAGCGATTGAAAACACTCAGGGTTTTGATGGGGTTGATTAAGATACAGACATAAATTATGTTGGTCCAGTGCTGCAATTTCATTTTAACGGTTTACAAAGAAATCTGAATTTTCCAGGGACTACCATTGTATTTAGTCACATGGCTATTGAATCTTCATAGTGTGTAAAATAACTAAGTATTAAAAATCACTAACTTTTGAAAATGTATCTTGTCATTTCCATAGTTTTGTGTATTTGCTGATATATGCAATATACACATTGGATCAGCCAGTGCCAAGTAAGTAAAAAACTAAAATGTTTTTAGCAGTTGCCTCATGTACAATATTTGAGACTGTCCTGCAGTAAACTGCTGAAGTAAAGCTGTGAAGAAATCTTTGCAGAGGATTTAAATTTGATTTGCTGCTTCAAGAGGAGCAACTGAAATTGTTAAACTGTTTTAAAAAAAACCCAGCCAAACAAAAAAAGCCAACAAACTTTGTGTATTACAATATCATAATTTGTGCTGCTTCAGGCTCTTTGCAACAGATCTGCCCAAAGCACCTTATAATTCAGCATATTAGATAAACATTGGAAAACATTTGTTTGCAGAACACCAACTTGCTACATTTGTTAGACTTCTGTTTCTAACTTGCTTTTGCTAAAACAGTGTAACAAACCCAAGATTTTTATACAAAACAGATAAGCAGCATAATTCTGACTTTTAATGAGAAATTATATCCATTTTTTGTTTGAATTTGTATACTGATGTTGGTTTATTGAGTGTTCATCACGTTTTTGGATAAATTTGTAGTTGAATGATAATATTTTCAATTCAGCCTTTTGCAACAAATCAATCTTAAAATGAAATTTGTATGGATATCACTCAGTATTTCGTTACTGATAGTTAGAGGCCTTTATTATCCATTCTTGCAGTATTGCACTACATAACAATAAAGAACATGTTTACAGGGTTTTCTGGGCCAAATTCAGCAGTCTGTTATGTGCAAACTCCTGAACTGCATGGAGGTTATGCACATTGATCAGGTGCAGAATTTGGTTCTGTGATATGTTTACAGGTTGCTAGTTTCTACAGCTGCATTTTTATATTTTTTTCTCCAGTGTTAGTCTAGAAACCAAATTTGTTAACACAGTATAACCAAAGTCATAACCAACAATGTGCAATTTATTGTAGATCAACTTGTCATATATAAATATTAGTTTGATTTTTTTTGTAAATGTGGGTCTTTTTTGTATTAATATTAACTTTTTTTTTTGGGCAAGTGCTGGTTAAAATGATTAGCAAAGTTGGTTCTGAAAGAAAAAAAAATTGGTTTGTATACCTGACTTGCTCAAATTTTAACATTTTATTACCAGTATGATCTGAGGAAATGACAGTACCTAGCTTTGGCCACCAAATTTCTGTTTAGTCACAGTCTATAAATATGCAAGAAGGACGTGTAGCACATCTCTCTCTGAAGATATGTAAATTATGTAACAAATGTTAATGGGTCTTAAGGGATATTTAAAATCCCACTTTGTTTTATCCTTTGACTAGGTCATTAGGACTGAGAGTATTACATGTAAATAAAGGTAACTTATACAAATTTCCCAAATCTATATGCAGTTTTGTAAAACGTGAATGATATATCAGTAAATCTGTATAGATTTGAATGTAGCAGGTTTTGTTGCATACTTTAAAGTATAAAATAAGGATCCTGAGAGCAGTAAATAAAAGTTTATTCTAATAAGTTGTGATTGAGTTCTTTGAAGTGCAAATCGGTAATCTTGAAATAGCAAGAACTGAGTAATTTTTGTACTCCTAGGTAGGCCACGGCAGTAGTTCCACCACAACAT
This sequence comes from Geospiza fortis, assembly GCF_000277835.1. NCBI lineage: Eukaryota > Metazoa > Chordata > Aves > Passeriformes > Thraupidae > Geospiza > Geospiza fortis. Next base: position 6,205,772 of record NW_005054313.1, on the reverse strand, counting down.
GCTGCTGCTTTTGCAGAGCAGTGAAGATGCAGCAGTGCTGTTTCCTGGTGTTCTGCTCCTGAGATGTGCAGCCTTGCAAAAGCACACGTGTTTTTCTAGAAGCTCTGGGTCACTGTCAGCCTTCATTGCATGGCCAGCCTAGAGATGCTGAGGCCACTGAGCAGGTGAGGCAGGGCCAGGCTCCTCCCTGCTCTGGGAACCTTCCTGGTAGGTGCACAGCTGGGTGGGTAGTGGGAGAGGGGCCCTGAAACCCTGCCTCAGCAGCAGGGAGTGCCCAGCAGCAGGTCCTTTCTGTGGGCTTTAAACTAAATTTGTGGGGGAGTGGTGATGGCGGCTTGTGCTTAATGGTGGTGGTGAGTATCATAGAATGGCCTAGGTGGGGAGGGGACCTTGAAGATCATCCAGTTCCAACCCCCTGCCATTGGCAGGGACACCTTCCACCAAGCCAGGCTGCTTAAAGCCCCATCTAACCTGGCTCTGAACACCTCCAGGGATGGGGCAGCCACAGCTTCACTGGGCAACCTGTGCCAGTGCTTCACCATCCTCACAGTAAAGAAGTTTTTCCTAATATCTAATCAAAACCTACTCTCTTTCAATTTGAACTCTGTCACTACATGTCTTGCCTCATCTATCCTGTAAGTTCCCTTTTGGTATTGGAAGGCCACAGCTAGGTCACCTTGAAACGTTCACTCTTCCAGAACAATCTCAATTCTCTCAGCCTTTCTTTAGAGGAGAGGTGCTCCAACCCTCTGGGACAGGGTGATGGGAGTGGGGCAGCCTTTGTGGAGGATGGCACAGGCTGAAGGGGGCCTGCCTTGTGTGCCTGAACACAGAGCAGCCAAGGAAAAGCCAGGGAGAGGAGTAAAAGACATGGCTCATTGCTGGATGGAGTGAGGGCTGCAGAAGGGACAACAGGCTGGTGCAGACCCTTGTGGGAACATCCTGGTCAGGACTTGCCCTAGGCTGCTGTTTGTCATGAGGAAGGAGCAGGGTGGGTTTGGTAGCTTGTCAAGGAATTCTGGAATTGTAAACCCTGGCTCTTAGGGGAGACTAAATTCCCTCACAACTGTGGGCAGGGCAGTGCAAGGGGAAGCAACCTGGGAAACTTCTGTAGGGGGTCATGGACAGCCAAACAAGGGTGCAGTCTTGGGCAACCAGGGAGATGCTCTTGGGATCTGCTACCTGTCCCTTTGCACTTGCATTTTCTGCCCATCAACCTCTGTATTCCCTGAAGCACATACACAGAGGTGGGGGGGGAGGGAAACTCCAGAGATGCTCCTGTGAACTCCATTTTTTTCACCAGAAGCACAGTTCTGCATGCCAGCTGCAGTTTCCTTATGTGCCATTGCAGAGGAGAGGTTAACAGCTGCTTCCTTGTGAGCCAGCAAACCAGGTCCGTCCCACTGATTTCATTGCTCTTAACACCCAGCTGAGGTGCCAGGTGAGGGGTGGGGAAGAAGAGTTTCTCAGGCAGGTGAGAGCTAATATGGGGGGAAAAATGGATATAGGGTTGATGTTTGGTAAGGGACTTCGTGCAGATCTGGTTAAGAAATATTGATCTATGAAGAAACTGAGAGATAAAAAAGATCTTGAGAAAAATGTACATTCTAGGGCACAACAGGAGGCAGAGGGTGGCTGCAACAGGAATAGTTTTGCTTTTCTCAGCTTTAAAAACGCCACGCTGAAAATTCAGGGAAGTTTGTGGTTGCAGTTTTCTGAGCTGCTCCAAGCTGGAGGGCTGTAAGCAAAACAATTCTCTCCTGTTGGCTGTGGCTTCTGCAGCTCAGTGCTGATTCCAGGAATCTTTTCTAGATCCTGGAGACTCCAGTGGAGGCTCTGCCTGGGATTTGGACTCTTGGCTGGGCTGGAAGTGGCCACAGGACCTCCCTGGGCACTGGAGATGGCTGGGCCAGGCCCCCTGGGCTCACTGGGTGATGGGGCACAGCAGGGATGTGAGCTGCTGGCACAGGGTTAGATGTGTTAGGATGGTGTGAAGTCTCTGGGAAACTTTTCAGGGACTGAACTTCCCTAGGAAGTTAAACTATTCCTGTTGCATGTTTAATAAGGCTGCTGGTGGTGTTTGTTTGTGTGTTAATTATTACGGTTATATAGCAAAGAGTGTTTCTGAATAAATAGTTATGATGCTTTTGAAGGGAATTTATTTAGCCTAAAAAAGGTAAGTGTATAGATCAACCTCAACAAAGTCTTGCAGTGGAAACTTGAAAATTTCTCCTTTATTCTAAAGGTAATGTCTGTGTAACTGCTCTGCAGTGTGGTGGTAGGGAAATGAGACTTTAGGCATGAACAAGACACATTCAACACTCACTTGAATGTTTGGGGCAGTGGGTGTTGTTGGTTTTTCCCTTCAAAGTGAAAAACAATAATTTCTATAGAAAGTGCAAGAGTCTTCACTTATGCAGTTTGAAGAACACATGACTTAAATTATTTTAAATTACTATTAAAATATCACATCTGTAGCATATCAAACAAGTTGTTTGGTTTTTTGGTTTTTTTTTGTTAGAGACTAGGACCAATGCATAAAACCTGGGCAAAATACATGAGTGTAAACTGCTAATACTCCTTCTTTATCCTGTTTCTCTAACCTCACTCTTTCATACATACACTTACTTTGTAAGCTATCTAGTGCCTTGACATTTGATTTGTTCTGTAGATCCATAGCACAGTTTGGTGCTATTTCACTAATTGATGACATCTTTACAAAAATCTGCATACATGTCCTTGAAATCCATGTCTGCCTCTGGCATACTCTCAATGTGGAACGTGTCCTGGATCAGCACACGTTTCCTTTTTTTTTTTCCTTGTGTACTTTTTTCAGTGCAATTTCAGCATTACTTACCAAATGCACGATCCTCATCAATTCCCGAGGGTGGGAATTGCATTGTGGCAATGGTAACATGCTGAAACATATGAAATACTTAAAACTGAATATGTGTACTTTTAAATAGTGTCTTCATTTTACTAATTTCTTGTGGGGTCAAAAATTATGCTAGTTTTTAGGAGACAAGATTCTTCTGTCTCTTATATTTCATGCTGTCTGTTCATGTGTGGTTTCTGTTTCTCATTCTGTTTTTTGTGGTACTTGATTTCTTCACATAGGGTCTTATGATATTATTTTTCAATGAGATTTTCCTGTTTATCAGGCAGTTTGTTTATTTTAATATCTCCCCTTTTTTATGAACTATTAAAAGATTCACTCTGCAGTTCTTACGATGTGAACTGAGAGGAGCTCATTTATCTGCAGTCTGAGCACCACCAAGGAGCCCTACCTCTGGTGGCCTGGAAGCATGTTTTTGAAATGTCTATTCATTTAAAAGACAACCCACATGTACCATCTTCCATGGTTATAAATGGGAATTAAGCATTTAACAGCTGCCATTTTGCTCTGCAGCATCACAGAATCAGCAGGAGATGCAAGCACAAGCTTTGGTGCTCTTATACTAAATCATTTTTCTTTGAAGTGGAGACTTAATTGCTTTTTCTCTGTGGAACATATATCACTAGCACGCTAATCAGAATACAAACAACTCACAAAGGGGATAATGAGGGAGAACTTCCATGTAATGCTTGGTTTATTGTCCACGTGATTCTGTAGAAAAATGTTTTGTTTTGCTGAGCTGCCCTTAATTTGAGGTTTCTTGCTTAATGAGACTTCAAACAAATTTTGCATTGTAGGTTTCAGGTTCTCATCCCAGAGAGAGGCTTGGGATTTTGGGGAGGGGGAGGCCAAGTGGCTTGGAAAACCTAAACAGACATTAAGTAAGTGAGCCTGCCTCCTGAGGAAAGACAGATAAGGCAGCTTTCCCAAATGTGACAGAATGTAAAACTTCCTGTTGAAATACACCAAAGGCTAAAAACATACATTACAATTTGTTTTTCTTAACCCATTTTGAGTTTAATTCAATGGCAAATGTTTTCATAATGGTTAGCTTTACTGATATTTTCTACAAGCTGAAATTTTTCTGATTGGGTTTTTGTTTTGAGGGCTGGGAAGTATGACCTTTTAGAAGCTGTGAATACACCTCCTTCTATGCACTGCTGCTTGGGAGTATGCAAAATGCTAAAGGTTTAAATCAAATTACCCTCAGGACTGCTTACTGACCTTTTGAATGCAAAGCTGTCAAAACCTTCAACTAGACATCAGCTAGAGAAGAACATTTAAGGCAGATCAATGCAAACAGAAAACAATGTGGTTTTGACTTTTGGTAATTCCTAGTTAGTGAAAAACAGTTCCTGTACTATAAGAGCTGCTGGAAGCAAACCCACACTGTGAAGGAGTTGCTGTGAGTAACATGTAATAGTTACTTTTCAGGGAAAACCTTTTATAATCTACTTAAGAAATTAGAAGTTTTCATTAATTGCCAAGGCCTGATATAGTTATCTGAGCAGGATGCTTCATTGACTTCAAAGGGATTTTTGTCTACTTAAGGAATGCAGGGTCAGGCCCTTAACTAGTGATAACTTTTTTCAGTGAGTTGTCAGATATGACAAACTATGCCACTTTAATAGAAGTTACCCAGGCCAGACCATGCCATGCCATCCCTTTGTCTGGAAAATCTGCTTTCTTCCTTTGCCTAAGTAAAGGAATTTCTCTATAGAAGATATTAGAAATTACTTTCTAGCTGAAGCTCTAGTTAATGAGAATATATTTTATTTATGATGAACAGCTACAACACATTATTTTCTAGTTATGATGACTATATAATAAATTCAGTTTCAGAAAGTGTTTGATGGAGTCATGAGCTCCTCCATTCTATGTATTGCTTTCCAGCAATTAGTTGTCCATCGTTACTAGATTTATGCCTAATTAGTTGTTCATGCACTATTGCTTGCTGTAATGCAGAGTTTTAAATAAATGCCTGCCTTTCTATACAGACCTACAGAAATGGGCCCAAAACCAGGGGACTGAGAGGCTGTTCATTCCTATTTTGGTTCTCAGTCCAGTTGGTAGAGACATCCTGTGCTGAAAACTCACAGAATAATTATTTCACAGGTTAGTAAAAAGTAATTCTTTGTGCTTATCAGATCGTTATAAGTGCTTTTCTTAGTATAATTAAAGGTTAGCTATCAAAATGTGAGGTGCTGCTTCATCCAATATAATATAATTGAGCTCTAGTTATATGTAGCTAAAAATTATTATTTTGCAAATTAATTAATTTTGTTATTCTCCACACTGAGAATTTGAGATCTGACTGTAAGCTTTTCTAAGAACAGATTTTCATTTATATAGATGTCTACAGTTTTGTCAAGATAAGGTGAAGTTGAAATTTTGCATGCTTACATAGACCTGAATTTGAACAACATCTCGGTCACTTAAATGCTTTTCTGTACTGGAAAAGGTCCAGCTATTTAATTGACTCTGAAGGTGCAAACAGGCTGGATCAGTTGATCTCTCACTGGAGAAAGGAATTAATTTTGATCAGGCTGTATGTAATTGAAGCAGCTCAGTCAGTTGGTGTGGGGCTGCAGCTGGGCCGTGGTGGGAGTGGGCTCCAGGATGTCACTGGGGGTGTCCTGCACTGGAGGTGTTAACGGGGCAGGCTCCAACTGAAGCCAGCAGGAGTTTGAAAAGCCAGTAGGATTTGGAGGGCTGCTGTCTGTGTGTTGAAGGTTTGCTCTGGTTAGGCATCGTGCTTTGGGTGCTGCAGCTTGCTGAGGCTGGGTGGGACAGCCCCAGCTGCTCCAGATGGAACTTCCTCTTAGTGACTTGCAGTGGCCTGGTCCTCAGTGAGCACATTAGGCCAATTTAACTCCCTAACTTGTCATAACTGCCCCACACACATGGCACACATACTTTTTTCCCCTAGTTACTAAGCATGAACATTTTGGTATGTATTCCATATGTGTATTATTTAAACAATACAAGTTCTGTCATGTGCCAGCATCTGGCCTCTGTGGTCTTACAGAGGTGTCTGAACACAAATAACAGCAAAATGTTATTTAGCATTTAGCAAACATAATCCTGGGCTAATGATTAGCAGCACAGATAACTGGATAGCAGCACAGTTATACTAGGAGCAGTTACACTATGAGCAGCTTTAACTGCTGGTTGCTCTCCTGATACATTATGCAGCCATACCTGTGTATACCACACACTAAATTGAACCAGGGAATTAATTCCAGCAAAACAAAGCAAAAAAAGTTATGATTTGCCCCTCAAGTTATTTCTATCAGGATTAGTTCTCTTGGTTCCTCACTTGGCCACACAACCTCTTTGCAGCTGGCAGTGCCTATGCTGGAGTGGCAAGTGCTGAATTGCATTAAACTGGCGGCACCTGGGGATGTGCTTCCAGCAGAGCTCCTGATCTCCTCCTGCTCTGCTGTGCCTGAGCAGAGACCAGCTGGAGACCTAAGCCAGGTTACTAACAATGCAAGAGAAGGAGGAATTGGGGTGGGCTGCTTTGTTTCCCCCCAGTCCCTTGGGCCACGCAGGGCACTGTGATCCAGCTGTGTCTCCTGCCTTCATATCCTGTCCAGCACTGGCCAGACAGTTCTTCCAGAGTCTTTAACCAGGAGAGATCCCCACAGGCCCCCAAGTGACTCCTGCAGCCAAGCTGAGATAAAATCCCAGCAACTGCAGCTGATGGAGGCAGCAATTTGGGCATCAAAAGAAATCACCCCTGCAATGCCCAGCTTTTGGTTCCCCTGGGTTCACCCCCCTCAGCTCGCTCCTTGCACCCGGGTGTTGCCTTTAGCGGGTCAGGCCAAATTCTCAGCAGAGCCGTTTTGGTGCAAGTCACAGCTTTGTGTGGCCCTTCAAAAACATCTCGGTCTGCATCCCCAAAGCCTCCTTGTGCACAGGGGCATTTGCAGGCCGAGCCTCTGTGTGCATGTGAGGGGGAGGAGGTGGTGGGAACATGCCTTGAAGGCTTCAAATCTGTTTATCTTCACACTCCTGAGAGGCGATCGCTCTCCCGTGACAGGGCCGTGCGCTGGAGGGAGCAGCGCTGGCAGCACCGAGTTTAACCCATGGGGCACAGCCTGCTTTGGCCAAGTGGCCTCTCCCTGACCAGCAATTCCTTGTGTCTCTGGGAGATGAAATGGGACAAGAGCAGCAGGAAGCCTCCCCCAATCCTTCTTTTTAATAGTTCCTTGGGATAAATTGTAGATAAGAGGAGAGACCATGTTGTTAACATGCTGAGAATGCAAAGACAAAGGAAAGACAATCTTTCACAGCAAAAATAAATAGGTGTCTGTAGCACGGTATATTCAGCAGTGTGTCCAAGTGCTAGCTAACTTCTGACTTGCCTTGTTTTTCATTTATTTTATTTCTAATATTTGTTTTATCGTTGTAAACATATAGACAAAAAAAAGGAAGAAATTATTTGCCTGTTTCCTGTTGTAACAGCAAAATGAAGGTGACATATAGGGATGAAAGGAGACCATATTTCATGCCTGTTGCTGAACAAATAGCTGCAGAACAGTGGGTTATCATGATAAGCACGACAGACTAACAAAAAGCTGCCTCTGAGAGATTCCTTTGTAGATTGAAACATAGAAAAGGGTAACCTAGGAGATATTTTCTTTCTGTTGAGTTATTCTTGGTCTGATACTTATTGTATCGACCCAGTGCCTAAACACTGATTCATGGAAGATAGCATCAGAGTACAGTACTGCAGCATTTCCAGGATTTTGTTTGTTTCCATATTGGGGAAAGGGTTGAGAGGAGACTGTACTGAGCCAATTAAAAAATATATACATTGCAAATGCATTTTATGGGACAGCTCCCATAAAATGAGAGTCTCCACTTGCTGGCTATTCCTGTGCCTCACAATTTCTACATATGCTTAAGCCCTTTATGAAAATATTCTGTGTTTCAGTGTGCAAATTCCAGCTGCTGCTGCTGCCAGTCTGCTGTCACTTTGGTCCCGTGCCAGCCAAGTGGTGAGGACTTTTTTCCCAGGAGTGCTGAGCACCCCTGAGCTCAGAGGAAATAAATGGTGCTTAGCTCCTTGTTTGGAAGCCCAAGGTGGCCTGGCAGAAGTGTGCAGGCTCCCTGGCCTGGGAAATGTTCATGGTGGTTTGGCTGATCTGAGCTGCTGTCCCACACTATTGCCATACCTTCTGCTCCATGTTGCAACCCTTGGTGTTTCTACACCTAAGAGCCAGGTTAGGGAGATTAACCAGGAAAAAACAAGCTCTACTGAAAAACAGAAAGGCTTTTCTGGCAGGTTATGTCTTCAGAGAAATTCACTGAAGCAGAGGAGCATCAGCTGTGGCATGAAGGCCAGAAGAGAGAGCTTGGAGATGCAATAAATCCAAACTCCACACCAGAAAGTCTTTACACTGTATGTGAGGGCAAGAACGCATCTGGGATCAGGTATGTCCCTTTCTCTGTAGCTGTGTGGTTTGTTAAAGGTACCAACAAGATCTGGTGGCTTGCATCTAGGAAACAGCAGGCTGACTGACCAAAAATTGCTATTTTAGGTATTTTTCACACCTTCCAGTAGCAGCAAATGGGCATGGGAGTGCAAGGGAATGCACTTTGCCAGATCCCTGTGAGGTTGCTCTTCCAAACTGCCAGTGGTTACCTCTGGCAACAGGGGAGAAGATGGTGGGATGTCATCCATCTCCTGCTGACATTCGTGGCAGGGTTCCTCTTCATTCTGGTGTGATGAGCCTTCAAGGGTGGGGGTAAACACTTGGAGGCTGCCTCTGGGGCACTGTGAAACAATCTGGCAAAGGTACACCACTGATTTGGGCCAATGAAGCACTGGAAGGTGGCTGGAAGGGGAAAAAAATGCTAATACAGCAAATAATTTTATTGCTTTCTCTTTGGAGTTGTTTTATGACAAGATGAGAACTGTGTTAAAATCCCTTTGTCAAGGAGTGCTTTTCCTGTACATGAAGGCTGCCTGGAGAGAAAGTTCATTAGCATCCCAAGGGCTCAGCCCAAAGTGTCCTTGCTCATCTGCTCATGGAAGGAGTGAATCTCGCTGAGAAGGCAATGGAGATGGTAACAATGGAGATGGTAAACCTGTACACAGGTTTAGAATGAAACAAGAATCTACTAAGTGACCAAATGTGCCAAAAGTAAACATTTTTATGATGGGTCTTAATAGAGTTTGTGTAACATACTTAAAATCTGGGAATGCAGTTGTAATTGGGTCAGGAGTCTGGCAAGAGAAACAAGTGTCTAAAGATGCCTACAGTGACACCAGATCAAAAACACTCAGAGCAAGAACTGTAAGGACAAAAGGGGCTACCCTGAGAAGAAGAGCTAATGACACCCTGCCAGGAGTGCAGTGTTGTGGCAGCCCCTTAGCTGGGCTGTGGGGACTCTGTCTGAAGGCAGAGCTGGCTGCTGCAAATTGCAGTAATTCCCCTGCAATTAATGGGTTTCTGGCAATTACCACTGCTCCCAGCCTGCCCTGGGCTGCAGCTCCTGTACTGCTACAGCCACACTCAGCTGCCTGTGCTGCAGGTATCCTGTGATGCCTGCAGCTCCATCTTCCTCCACACCAGCAGTGACACCAGCAGAGCTGGAGGATGAGCTGGGACCTGGCACTGGGAGCTGGGAAGGGCTGAGCCTGTGGGGGACCAGGATAATGATTATATGTCTGTTTAAAAATGGATTTGGGCTCTGGGACCCCACTCCCACATCTTATGGGCTACAGCTAATTGAGGATAGTGATGGACATATTCCAGTGGGGACACTTTTAACTGCTGTAAATAACTCTCCCCACCTCTAGTTTCCCACCCAGAGGTGCTCATTCCCCTCCTTTTCTGTTCCATGACATTGCAGTGTTAGAGCACAACCATATGAAGCCAAAACAAGAGAAAAGATCATGTGGGCAAAACCACTTTCCCATTTCTGAGCTTGTTAGGTCGGGTGGGATGCAGCAGCGTGTGGGAACCCAGCTCCATCCATGCTGCTGTGACAGCTTTTTCCAGACCATAGGGATGAAAGAGCTAACATGATGCTATTCATTTTCTCAGATAGGGGTGAAATGCTCAGTGCAAAACTGACCACAGAATAAACAGGACTGTTTCTGGTTTAAGCTGAAGGAGGTGTAAATGTTCTAATGTCAGAAAAACTTGTATTCTAATGTGGAAAGAACTGCATTCTCCATCCTGGGTTTGGGGCTGCAGTGATCTCATAAATACAGAGTTCACATTGCAAAGGTCCAGTTAGTGAATTTCCAGCTTCTTTCCTTTTCCTGAGGCTGATACATTCCATCCTAGGGAAGACTCCTGGCTATCAGTTTGCTTTCTGGAGATGTTGGGAACACTTTAGACAAAGCGTTTAAAAATCACAATAATGAGATTTCATTCATGTTTGGAGAATCCCACTCTTTGGTTCATAATAGTACCAAAATTCTGGATTTTATAGCCCTAGCTCAGTTCAGCAGTCCTGGATGTATTGCTAGCTACCCATGGAGCAAAACATTGAGTCAGTTCTGTTCAAGTCAATCTGATTTTTAAAATCTTTCTTTCCAGGAAGCATATAGATCAGGATGGCCAGGGCTGAGGCTGAAATGCAGCATAAGGTAAATCAGGTTATTTACAGACAGCAACCTTGACAGCATGCTGTTGTTCCAGCTGTTAATAGCACTTCAGAGAGAGTTCTTATTAAGAAGAGTTTCAAAAACTGGGGAAGTTTGGATCACCAAAAATACAGCTCGAGTCAAGCAAAAAAATCTGTGCTGGTGACAGAAGAAAAATTGCAGCAAAGTAGGCATGGCTTTGTTTATGTTGGCTGCAAGATCTTGGGCTCCTGGACTGCCTTTCTGTCTTCCTCAAGATAATGCTTCTGAAATGGTTGGCCAAGTAGATAATTGTGTTCATTGGCTGCATATTTACAAATACAGTGTATGTGACAAAGTTACAACTGGCAGTGCCTTTAAACTGTGGTTCAGTGAGTTTATCAGTTATGTATGAATTTAGATATGTTATCACAAGTCTGCACTATCTCTTACCCAATTAATTACTGGGAAATGTGTTAAAATAATTAATCCTGACAAATTAAAGAGGGAGAGTTTATACTCATCTGGCTATTGAACTGCTTAGCTCTAGTAAGAATTGCATTACTTATTTTGTTAAACAGAAATGTGAAAATGAAAATATTGGTGTTTGTAGCTGCCCAGACACAGGCACAAGGAGCATTCCAGAGGGAGGCACTTCCTTTGTTAAGCCATTTAAGACAAATATTGCATTTGATCTCATGAGTCAAAATCTCCTGTTGGCACAGTGTAGTTTGGGGAGATGGTAAAGCACTTTCCTCATCACAGCAGAACGCAGCAGTGAGCACAGATGACACAGATAAGGCAAACCAGCCCGCAAGTAGGACAGGACTACAACTTGCTATCTCTTTGTTGGCTTTTATTTTGTCCCCTGATCAGCTAGACCAACTCCTCCTTCAAAAAGGGCTGGTGAATTGGGCAAGGAAGTGTCCAGTGCTGGGCAGCACAGCTCAGCCACCTACTTGTGCCTGCAGGAAGCAGTGCCAAGGTCTGCAGGGAAATGACCTTACATCTCCCAGGGACAGCTCCAGCCACTCCACCAAGTGACTGAGGCATCTGGCATAGAATGTTACTGGATATTGCATTCTCTACTGTGGTTTTCATGTAGGTGTGCTGAGCTCCTCTAGTAAATCTCAAATGCAGGTCATACTGATGAACCAGAGTTTAGCATGCAGATGAAAGTTGTGTGTTTACCATGAGAAAGAATGAATGTTTAGTCCTTAATGTCAAAAAATAATATAAACAAAACTGCTTGTGATTCTTTTTCACAGTTCACACTTTTCTGATTAGATAAATTAAAACACTGAGGAAAATTGAAAACTATTTGGTCATGTGGATCCTGTTGCTGTATTTGGTCCTATTTGGACACCAAAGCAGTGCATGTGCAGCTCTGCTCTGCAAAGTGAAGCTGTCTGGATGCTTTTTGGGTAAGTGATTTGCATGTAAAGCAAATATTTCCTAATTATCTTCCCTGAAAACTCTGCTTATGTATTTTTGACAAGTGAGGAAGGTGATGTAGATCAACCTGTGGCTTACATCACATTTTAGTAGTTCTGACTTTCTCCCGAAGACTTTCAGAGGAGTCACTGACTCAAGCTGTAGCCAGTCCTGGTGATGATGCAGCAGAAGGGGCTGGTTTGGCTGCCAGCTCTCAGCCCTGTGAGCTTTGCAGTGCTGGCAGGAACAAAAAGCAGTAAAAACTTGCCTGTCACTGAAGTCAGCAGCTCTCACAATGAATGCAAACATAGGGCAAATCTGCTGAGTAAGAAGATGCCTTCCTACACGGTAACTTTAGAAACTAAAAATCTGAACAGACAAAAAAAGACACTACAAATCGCTGGCTGCAAGCATGGAGTAAAATCAGGGGTGGAACTGAAAGCTTAAATGATAGTGGCGGCATCTGATGGTATCTCCCCTACACATTATCCAGGGGGTGCTGATAGCATAAATTCTGAAGCCATGTGTTCTGTTTAGGTTGCATTTTTGCAAGCTAGTTTGAGGCAGATGTAAACTTAAGGCTGTTTTCTGAGGATGTAAGTACAGGGCAGCTCATCCTCAAAAGCACAGCGCTGTCCCACGTGGCCTGCTGGAAGTGGTTTTATTGGTGCTGTAGGATGGGCTCAGTGAGAACTACTAACAAAATTGGCTTTTTATTTCTGATCAGTGCCCATCCTCAAGTCATTTGTCCGCCTGTGTGAGAGGCTGGTTTTATCTGGGTGTGAGGATGCTCTGGCACACCTGGGCAGTTGAGCATCTGCGCCAGGAAGTGCAGGGTCCAGTGCTCAGCACTGGTTCGGTGCTGTGGGCAGGGAGCTCTGGCACAGCCCTTGGGTAACATCGCGCCAGGTCCAGCGCACGTGTTGCCGATGCTCGCCACGCCGGTGAGCCGTGCGGTGTTCGGGGGAGCCCGGCGTGCCGGGG
>NW_005054313.1:6144769-6192136 GCF_000277835.1 Geospiza fortis | reverse complement strand
GTTCCCCGCGCCCCCCGCCCGTGCCGTGGCTGTTCCCGGTTCGGTCGCTGTGGAAGGCGCTGGTTCTCTGGCTCCTTGGCTTTTTACAGCCCGGGGGCTTCGTGCCGCGTGGAGTCAGTACCAAGTTTCCCCAGAGTTGTCCGAGTTGGGAGCGCTCGGAGCGTGTGTGATAGAGATGGCTTCACCTCGTGCTGTGGGGATGACTTGCAGCTCACAGTGCGCTGGGTAACTTGCATGTCTCTGCTTACATGTCTGTCCTTACACACAAAACCAATTTCTTTTTTTTTTTCCTCTTAGGAGTGTGGTGCTTTAGTGAACTGTTTTTTGTGAAAGAGCCTCAGGACGTTACTGTGTCAAGGAAGGATCCGGTGGTTTTAGACTGCCAAGCCCGTGGTGAAGCTCCTATAACTATTACGTGGCTGAAAAATGGAGGCAAAGTGTCTGAAAACGAACGGATCTACACTTTATCCAATGGCTCGTTGTATATCAGTGAGGTAGAAGGAAAGAAGGGAGAACTGTCTGATGAAGGATTTTACCAGTGCTTAGCTCTCAACAAACATGGGGCCATTCTCAGTCAAAAAAGTCACCTCACACTAGCAAGTAAGTCCCAGCTCTTGTTTTTTAACCTGTTCCTGAGTTTGTGGCAGCAATTCTCTGAACAGCACACAGCAACCTATTGTTTCGATTGCGTACTTGAAAAGTTAAAATGCAAAATTATAGAGTAATTCTAGAGAACCTTTATTTCTTTTTAAATGTATAAAGATTATGGGAAAAACTTATGGAGGTCCCCTTTTCAGTTCCTGATGTGGCAGAAGTGGCACGGGCACCTGTGAGACCTCTTGGGCAGTGGTGCCTTGTGTGGGCGGCTTATGTGTGTCAGTAGCCTGGAGCAGGTGGTGATGTGGAGTCATGCTGACCCAGTCCTGGGTCTGGTTTCCCAAGTGCTGTTCTAGCAGCTTTACAAGGGTTATCTACAGATCTGATTAAAAAAAAAAAAAGAAATTCCTTGTTCAGTAGCTTGACGTTGTGTTGTGCCATCTTGGGGCAGGGTGGAATGATTAATGTAGATGTTTATCTCTGGGAGAGGAAAGAGGAGAAAAGTTTTCTGGGCAACTGTAAGGCCTTGCTTTTCTGACTTGTGTTCAGCCAAGCAGATGTGGGTGCTGTCCCACCTGGTTCCTCTGGAACCTCCCAGAAGGGCCTGTTATGTGGTTCCAGTGGGAAGGGAGAGTTGCATTTCTGGAGTGACTCCCTACTGCTGGGTGAATGGTGAAGGAAATAGTTGTGTCTAAGTGCCTTTATGGCTTTAACAGACTGACCCCGGGTGTTTGTTGCCCTCTATTTTCCTATCATCTTTAAACATTGAGCAAGAGATGTGTGTGAGGGACGGAATGCTGTGCCTTTTTCCATGGCAGAGCAGAGCTTTGCCACTAGACTACTTCTACAACGTGATCTCCCTTTGCTTCCCAAAAGTACATGGGAATGCACTTTTCAAAGAAAAGTAAATTTTGGCAAAGTAAAGAAAACTTTCATTTCAAAGAAAGTATAACACAGAGAGTACACAGTTTATGTAGTCTTCTCATGTTCCCTCTATAATGGGACTTAACTGATGAACTTAATCTAATAGGAAAAGACTTCCTATGACCTCTTCGACCCTGTTCTTAGTAGCAAGTTGAATAAAACTAGTGCTGGTACCTCGCTGAAAACCTGACATTGATTCTAAGTTGCAGCTTTTACTAAATTCAACCTGAAACTAATTAATGAAATTGGTATATTGCATTACATTAAAAAACGTGTGAATGTTAACATTTGTTAGTTTCTTTCTGTGTGCTACTCGCCTGATTCTAAATACTGTCCACGAGATGCCCCAGGAAGGTGTGAACAGCCTTGTTCAGTGAGCCAGAGCACTGGGTGGTTCAAAACCACCCTGGAAGCAGGTGGCTCCAAGTGAGTGCTGAGTTTTCACATGCTGTAAGAATGTGAAACTCTGAAGTCTCAATTTCAAAAACCTGCCTACACATTACTTTTTATCTTGCTCATGTACAGGATTGAAAGACTAAGTAATTCATGGGTGCTTTTGGTAAAGTGGTGAAAAATGAGGTATTCCAATTTTTAACATTTAATCTCACTAAGTTTCAGAATATCAGCATGATTAAAAATTAGACAAGAAAACCCTCCTAAAGAGGATAGGATTTTTTTTTGTTGTTAACCAACATAAAGCTAAGCAGTGGCTGATGGATTCTGTGGGTAGGACTGGAAAATTCAGGGCTACTTTATATTGGAGACATTGCAGAATGAGCGCCATGCTAAATACCAGAGAACTTCTGGAATAGTACAGAGCACTATAGTAGAATAGCTTGGTAATGCAATTGTAGTATTTGATTTTATTCAGACAATGGTGGACTTCTGTAAATATTTGTTTCTCACATGCACATTATTTCATCAGAAAGATGGTTTAATTATGCTGATTTTCACCAAGAAAGTCTTGTGAATTTATAGATTGTGTGCTGTGGAGTGAGATTCTTGTTTTGCAGCCCTTTTTTTTCTTCCCTCCCCTTTTCTGTAAGACTGTGACAAAAGGTTTCTTTTTCTTGTTTGAATACTTGAAAGGCTTTCTATGGCTGTTGGAGAAAACTGGAAGAGATAGCGGATCCATAATGATCACAGTAGGTGTTGTTGACTTAGTGATTAAGTGGTTAACTAGTGGCCAAACATGAAGTTATCCTATGTAGCAGTCTCTTCTCTTTAGTCATGCACCAATCTGACCCGTTTCAGAATGTCATCTTTACTGTAAAGCTGTGAAATTGGGCAATAATTTGTATTGTGATAATTTGGAGCCCATAAAACACGTGCAAAATTAGTTTTCTTTCTCATTTTCACAGTGTTTCTGCCTGCTCTCATGAACTGATTGAACTTTGCAGACATTTTAAGTGAAATAAATGAAAGTCTTGTGGGGGATTTTGTAGCCTTACAATTTTTCTTTTTAGAAGAAGTTGTCGGGTTGCTGCAAAGGCAAATTACCTTGTGGTCAGGGTACAGAAGGAACTATACATATTAAACAGGTGGAGAATAGGCATTAAATGGGCATTCTTTCTTTGGAGGAAAAAAGCAAATGCTCTCTTCAGTTACTGGTAGCAGCAGGGTGTGAGGATGTTCTTTTACTTCGCCTGGTCAGAGGTTTTGCCAATAAGCTTATCTTTTGCTTCAGAATTGTAATGTTTAGTGTTGCATTTGGAAATCAAAAACTTTAATCTGTCCAAGAGTTTAAGATCTGAACACACAAGGAGATCAGGTCTTGGTTTCTAAAGTTAGAAACTGGAAGCTGAAGGTTGCACTCTTGGCAAGAATTCCATTATTCATGTGCAAATTAAGAATTCACAGGGTTAAAAGGTTAGAAACTGGCCAGGATGAGGTTTACCCTTGTGATAAAGAGCAGATGACCCTCATTCATTGGCCAAAGCTTTCATGTAGCTCCTCTGCAAAGTTAGTGATTGCCATGAATTGTTCTTGAGGAATGCAGAAATTCAAATGTGAGCAGGCCTTTCCTTAAGTGTCACTATGGAGCCTTATCTCCCGAGCACATCAGAGTAGGTCTGCAGGGACAGGGTTCCTCCCCAGAGGCCCCAAGGCTTTGCTTTCCTGTTGTTCATCCATGCACAAAAGAATTTGACTAATTTAGGGCTTTTTTTTTGTGAGATCCCCCTACTTTTTTAAAAGGAAACTCTGGTGCTGAGATAGTGCTTAGGTAAAACTAAATATTAGTTTCAGTACATGCTTGTAGTTACTTCCAAAGCTGGCTGATTGATGTGGGGGCAGAGGAGGAGGTCCTGTCTGCTTCTTTGTGAGGGGAAAATGGTACTGCTTAAGAGCATGACTTACTCAAAATTCGACTTTTGCCACTGCTACTGAGAGAGATCTATTTAAACAGAATATAAAGGGAGTGTAGACTTCAGAGAAAGTCCTTTTGGTACAACTTTGTATCAGTCAAAAGTAAACAAGCTGAGATTTTTGTTTTCCTGCATTCTAAAATTTTGATTATTCAACAACAGTTAACTAAGACTCTGTCTAAAAAATAAAGCTAGACTTCCAATAAAATATTATTCAGGATAAATGGAGAAGGTAGATCATGTTCTGAAGCTGGTAACATGGGCATTGTGCAGTGATTGGATAGGTCACTCACTGTTTATGTCCTTTTCACAAAAAGTAGAAATTGAAGTCTGGAGGTGGTTGGATGGTATATAAACAGCATTCCTGGATAACCTTTTCTCCTCTTGTAACTTGGCTGAATTGATTTGAATGTTTGTGAATTAGAAGAAATGTAAACCTAATCCTTCTTGTACAGGTTTCTGCATTTCACAAGAGTGAAAGGTGATGCAAGCAGGAGGTTTCTGGGAACATGCTCCTGGAGGGAAAGGGTGTGTGAGCCCACTGCACTGCAGCTTGAGGAGTGCTGGCCCCTTTACACAGAGCAGCCTGGGCTTGGTGGGAAGTTCATAACTTTGCTTACCTGCTGAGGCAGTGATGTGACTTCAGGTCCCACTGTCCTGCCAATAATTGGCCATATTTATGTTTTTATAGCCTAATAGCATCTTTTGCCCTGCTTTTAAATATTTGCACTGAAGAGTCCATCCAACTGAGCCTCTTTCTGTACTGTGGCAATCACGTTTCCTTAGCAGTTCCAGCAGTTTGTTCCCATTTTGGCATTGTGCTGTTCCTTGTGTGGGCACAGCTGCATGTGTAGCTAACTGAACAGGGAACTGGTCTGGGTTAAAATAATAGAATTAAAACAAAAGATGGTGTTTAACCCAGATGAGTTGTCCAATATGGTTTGTCTTGGAGCCACTCAGTGATTGCAGTGGTGTAACTGAGAGGACTGAAGTGGAGGTGGAAAGCTTAGTGGGGACAGGGGAAGGTTAATGAAACTTACACTCAGCAAACTATGGCCTTTGTGAAACGTGTGGGCAAAACTTTTGCCTCTCTGCTACTGATTTTTTTAAAATAATCTTCATCTTGCCTTAAAATAACAGGATTAATAACTGTGGTCTATCAATATAGTTTTCTCTTTCCATGGAATCTGTCATTTCAGGTGTCTTCCAAGTGCATATAGAACTCAAAGTTATGTTTAATTATTTTAAATAGCAGTGGAGAGAGGTACAAATTGTGAGAAAGAAAGGTGGTGTTAGGGGGCAGAAGTGGTTTTGGGCTGAGGTGGAAGTGAAATGGCAGATGGCAGCTGTAGGCAATAGAATTGTATTGAAAGAGAGCAAAGTTTTAGTGCTGCAGAACTGGTGTGGTTACAGACAGCTCAAGGAACCTGGTGGTCTGGGTTTTGACAAGTGCTGCCCTACTGCTGTTGCTTTGGTTAGTTGATTGAATATCCTGAGAGGAAAATTTGTTTCTCAGCTGAGAGTGCACATGGCAGATTATTAATGCATTAAATTCCAGTGTTTTTAGGCAGGAGGATGAGGTTTCAATGTCTTTGTCAGCAATGTCAATTGATAACAATTAAGAACAGTAAGATTTTTGTTCTTTAACTGAGATATCCTGAAGAAATAAAGAACTGGGAAGTACTATCTTGTTAACCCTTTTTATTGGAGTATTTTCCTCTGCAACTCCCCAGGTGTCTTTTGACCTGAAGTCCTGCAGCACCTTGACAGGAGACAATTATCAGCATCCTTTTAAGACATAACCATTAGTTCCTTTTTTTTTGTTGTTGTTGGTACCAGGGCATTCCCTCCTTTTTCAGCAATGATTGGCTCCACTAGTAAGAGCTCTACCACAGGATGAGCAATGGGCTTTTATATTGTTACCAAGATTAAAAAAAATGTATAAAACTTTGCTTTGTGCACATGAACAGTGTTTGTTTCCACTACCATGTCACTTGAGAGGTGAGCTTTTTATGGGTTTCCTCAACACCTCAGTTTCAAATTTGTGTCAAGCTTAATGCCAGACTGAGGCCTTCCATGCCCTTGCTTTTATTCCTAGCTAGTCAGACCAAAGCTGTTAGGGTTTATTTACTAGTTTTTATCAGAGTAACTTTACAATGTATAAAGTTTTTACTAGCTTCTTTGTTAAAAGAATGCTCAATCTCTTTGGCAGTGCACTCTGTAGCTAATAAAACCTTCACCTAGATGAGAAAGGTTGGAGGAAAACACGGTGCTGTGCTAGATGTGTTCAGAGCTGTGGCCCAAAGCACTCACTCCTCACCTGGTGCGAGTTCTGTGTGTGCTGTGTGCACAAACCTGGGGAGATTCCTTTCCTGTTTGCAAAGCAATGTATGGCAGCAAAAGATGCTGTTCTGTTCCTGCAGTGTGCTGCTCCCCCCCCCACTGCTCCCTTTCTTCCCCCTCCCTTTTTCTCTGCATTTCTTGGTGTAGAAATTGTTGAAAGGGCATTCAGTAAGGCCCCCTTTTGTCAGCCAGCTCTGATTATCCTAAAGAAAAGGATCTCACTCTGAGCAGTTGTTTGCCTAGAGACTTGTTGTCACGTCTTCACAATTTAACAGCTGTGGCTATTGATGGTGTGCAGAACAATTTAAGACAATGACAAAAGAGAATCTTGGAGGAAGAATTTAAAAGTTACTAAGCGTTTTCCTACAGAAATATGGTCATGTCCATTGTTTGACAAACTTGTGCTTAGTATTTGTTTGTTTGTTTTCCTCTGCATTTTGTATTTTTTCCCACTTTATCTCCAAAATTGTGAACATAATCTTTATTTAGTTTTGCATTTTTTTTTTGTTTCATCAATAGGCCCAGCTGTTAAATTGGGATTGATTACTTCCAGTCTTTATAACTGGTAATCACCACCTAAGTGAAAAAGTAATCAACAATGTCAAGACTCCACATTTTGTTGAGTAAGTGTGGGTTGTATGGTCAACATTAGTTACTAAGGTCAACCTTTAGGTAGCTTTTAAGCAGCAGCATTTTAAGCAGTGTCTACATTTTAAAGTTGATTGTCTCAGCAATTGAGTTAGAGGTAGAAAAAAAAATCACTCTAGATCACTTGTGTTGGGAGTTAGAAATCCATCTGGCAGCCTTCCAAAACCTGCCTCTGTAGTGGAAATAATTTTAGGTTGTATGGATCAAATGGTTACTTTTTAAAGACATAAACAGCAGACTTAGGGAAAAGATGTCTGTGAAACCACCTGAGTATGGACAGTTTGCTTTTGTCTTAGTGTATGGAATTATTGCAAACTCCTCCTCTGTTTTTTCTGTATGTAGAAATTTTGGAGGGAGATGGCCTTCCTAATTTATTAGAGGAAAATATAAATAAGCGTTACTAGACAGATTATTTTCTGCTGCTTTTACTTTGTTTCATAACTCTCAATAATAATTATATTTGTTTTGTTGTTCTTTTTAAATGAAATCAAATTTGGTCTTAGGTGAGTGGAAGTTGTTTTTGTTTTTAATAACATAAACACCATCAGAGACAAAATAAACTAAGTTGCATCTGGATAATACAGTTAACATCTCAAGGCCCTGTTCAAAGTGCTTGTTTCTCAAGTGCCCATCTCTTGTAGTTCTGGTAAAGGTTTCTGACAGAACAGAGCATCTGCAACTTAGGGAAATAGAGTCTTGGTATCATTTTCCCAGAGGCAGACAGGTCTGCTCCTGAAGTTAGATTCTTATTATCAAAACCCAACAATGACAGAATGTGTAATCTTTGTGTTTTATGGGGTAAAAACTTCAGGGTTCCTAAGTCTTTCTGTGCCAGTATTGCACTAAACAACTTTTAAAACTTCCACTGTGGTCAGGATCTCTTCTGATTTTGTCTGATGAGAAAATTGTCAATTATTTTGTAGCTAATCTTGAGCAAGTTTGGTTCTAGCCTGAGCATTGTAGCAATAGCATTCAGTAAGCAGCTGCTCGTTTACTGGATGTCAGAGCAGTAGAATGCAATGTGAGAAATGAAATATTGAAAATGAACTTCTTGTAAAAGACATAGGAATGCTGACAACAAGCTTTATATCCAAAGCTTTTATCAGGATTTAATCATTTGAGGCAAAAGATGGTGGCGTGGGCAACAAGATTTACGTGTGAGACTTTTGGAATTGCAGCTTTAGGTGGAGGAAACAGTGCTTTTAGAAAGGAGGAAAGTCTGTCTTAGCTGCAAGCTGCTCTGAATGGTGTATTGATGACAAAGCAGCAAAACTTACCTTGTCCTAGTCCTCTAGCCTCAGAACATGCTAAAATTATGATTTCGATTTTAATAATAGCAATAATTTACCTTGGCTTAGAAGTGTGTTAGAAATTTGCTCTTTAACTCAGAGGTGCAGTAGTTTAATTTTGAAATGATTTGCTGATTAGAGAGTGTTTTAAAAGAAATAATTACTGATTGACCCAGGCATAAGAGGTACTTTATTACAAGAGGTAATAAGAGGTAAGTTATTACAAGCATTAAACGTGTCATCAGGTGTTCTTTTAATACATAGCTGGGGGGAAAGTTAAAATAAGTCTTTACAGCTTGTGGTGTGCATCTTGTATATAGTGATGAATGACTGTTGGAAACTGGAGAGAATTCTGTGAACAGAAGCATCTTTATATTTTCAAATTTGATTTTTAGTGTCTTCAGATAATAATCCTGATCACGTTGATTGATTACATTATTTGTCCTCATTCCAGTAGACCAAAATTTCTTGTGTAAAACCTTCATCATTCCTGGGGTTTTATTGGCTCTACTTTGAGCCATTTCAGATTAAAGTCCAAACAAGTTAAAAGAAGTTTAGAAACCCATCATTTGCAGCATGTGAAGTAGCAATGCTATCTTCTCCCTCTGAAATCATAACTGTTATCTATCAGCTTGTCCATATCACCGTATTTTACAAAGTGGGTTTATCTGCTTTTTTAAGCTGTATCAAGACACTTTCTGTACACCTTAAAATGGAGAGGAAAGGATATCAAATAGCAAAGCTTTTCAGATCAGATTTGCTGATCTGTTCTACCGTTGAAAATTTCCTCATCATTTGTGTTCTCTCCCATGTTCCCACTCTTTCTTCTTTCTCATGTCACATGCAGGCTGATTTTTCTGCATTTAGTTAGTTTTTGTTTTTTCCTTTTCTCTTATAAATTGTCATGTATGTACTACATCATTGCTTTGGATCTGCAAAACTGCTTCTGCTGACCCTCCTTCCTTATTCCTGTCTGATGCCTGGAAGGAGGTGCTGTTTTCCAGTGGAGCTTATTTTCACAGCTGTGCCAGAGGAGGGAAGTGTCATAAGATACTTTGAGGTCAGTTTTGACCCCAGATTTAGATGAGGTAAAAATGATTCTACAGAAGTATAATATCTTGTCTCAGGTGGTTTGCCTGTCACTTAAAATCAGACAATAATTATGATTAAGAAAAAGCTGTTTTAATAGCCATTGCAACAATGTACAGTAAGGCCAGATCAGTGTTACACAGTATTGTTTTATGCTTTACAAGTTGTTACAGCTAGAAGTTTTCAAATAATCCATTATCTTTTCAAAGAAACCTTAAAATTCAAGGCTTTGAACATGCAGAAGAATTTTAAATGCTTACTCCTGCTTGTACAATCTTGAACATATTAATAAATTGCTTAGATGACTTATCAGCAAATTAACTAGGGTAAATTATTAAATTACCATTTCACCATCCACATCAAGATCTCTAGTAAACCTCTAATAACTGTACCATGTGCCTCAGGCAGAGCTGTGCATTATGTATGTTCTTTGTAATGAGAATTCGTTGACTTTATGAAGCCATTGACAGCCATTTATCATTTTGTTCATTAAACTTGTCTGTGACATCCGGTAAATTGATGTTAACTGGAAATACTCTCTGGCAGTTCTGGCACGACTCTGTCATTTTGCCTGAGGAGAAACTTTGTACCTAGCATGTCCCAAATTACAAGGGTGAAACTTCCTTCCCCCTCCTCCTCTCCAGAAGCCTAAGTGAGCATATGACCAGCTCTTTTTTCCCCTCTTGCTTTTAATGCTTATTTATGCAAACACCCCTGTAGCCCACAGTTTGCAAGCAGATTTATCACTGATCTTCAATAGAGGTTGAAAGTGGACCCTGCTTTTATTAGTTCAACCAGTCTGGGCCAGGAAGACAGCTCAGTTTATCCCACAGAGTATAAGAAATTAACCATGGAATTCTTGGTAGCATTGATGTGAGTTTTGTGACATTCCCAGCACGTGGCAGTTAGTACTTGTTTTTAATGGTCATAGTCTTTACCCAGTGGTGCTTACTGCTGATTCTTAGTAGGTGACCAAGTGCATTGCTGAAAACCTTTCTTATAGTGCTTTGTGTGGTCTTTTGAAATTCCTTTGTTTTGAATGATGAACAATATTTCTTTTTTTTTTTGCTCTTGAGCACCCAGTGTGGAAAAAAATGCATACTTTTAGCACCTGCCAGTGTTTGATTCCTGTGGGATAGCTATCTCTGGTAGTGGTAGAGGTAGTTAATAGGATATCTGCTCCCCTTCTAGTGCTCCTGTTGTGCTACCTGAATCCAGCTGTATCAGGGATCTTTCAAACAGAAATTAGTGGACTAACAAATTGGGCCGTGACTGACCAAAACATTTATTAAAGGGTCCAATATACCATGAAAAAATTGAATATCAAAAAAATCCATTCCATAAAATTTTTGTCTTTTGAGCAAAAGAGTAGAGCAGTTGGCTCTTGAAAATATATTGTGTCTCACTACATAACAGTTCACTGGATTAAATGAATTTATTGATTTTTGCTTCTTTACTGACACACATTTATGAGCAGTTTCTTTGGCACCATGGCCACATGTCAAAGGTCATAACTTTCCTTCACTGTGGAAGAATAAAAGCTTTCAGATGGTGAATCCCTGAAATCTAAACAGGGCTTTATCCTCCCTTCCCCCCTCAATATAATTACTGGTTTTGCATGGATTTATTTAAGATAAATACGCAATAATCATAAAAAACCTGTACATACTGAAGGAACACCTATATTATCTATCATAAAATAGCTGCAGGAAACTCTATACATGAAAGGCAACATACCTAATCTGCAAATAGGTATCTTTATGGAGCACATGGTAGTAGATTAGACTCCTTTATGGTCTGAGATTTTATTGAAAATGGTCACTTTTTAGAACAGAATAAATATTTTTCATGAAGAATTTTATTAGCTATAGTTTAGAAACAGTATTTCTTTCCTTTTAGAGTTGTGTATACTTTGTGCACCAGAGGAGATCCTGGAAGTAGATCCTACTGAGAGAATGAGCACGTTCGAAATCTGTGCTTTGTGTTTAGATGAATGTTTATAATGTTGATATTTTCTTTAATGATCTTCATTAGTAGTAAGTAGCCTGTGGGGTTTTTGATGTGTACTAGATATGAAAGTCCACTCATGATGTAAATGTGAAGTTATTGAAAAAAAGAAACTGCAGTGAAACATAAAGTGAAGTTTAATGAGTACACTAGTTTGTTGGAGGTGAGGAGGCAGGAGTAGTGGGTGGGGCTTGGGTCTATCTGGGAAGAGCTTGTCTTCTCTTTTTGGCAGCTACTGGCTGGTAGATGAGCTCTGAGCATCTCAAGCAATAGCAGTGTGAAGGTAACCTCACCAAGGTGTTGGTGTAAAATAATTGAAATATTTGTGCTAGGTTTGAATTGTTGGCATGGTCTGGCTGTGGTCCTCTTAGCTAGTGTGTTTCTGAAGGAACAGCACAGCTTAGAGTTCTATCAATGGGAAAAGTACCCCATGGTTTTCTAAGAAGGCATAAAAAGTCAGCCCACTGCCTGCCCTAAGAAAGAATTGTTTGCCAGACTTCATTTTTGCATAGTAGAGATGAAACCTATTGATGCTTTTAATCATGTTTCTTAAAAAAAAAAGAAAAAAATCCCAGTGGTAGACTTTTCTTCTGCTCTAATATTTGTGTGTGTACAAATGGTGATCTTGTTCTAAGGGGGCTATTGTCACTCTGATCTTAACTTTACCAGATGTTTATATTGTAAAACTGTTGTTTATTTTCTGACATGTTAACTTTTTTGATAGAAATTTGTCATGTCAATATTCATCTCTGTTTTTCAATTTTTCTAATACAGTATTCAATCAGGATTGTTTATCCTGTTCCCTAGAGCAAATTGAAGATGAAACTGTTTTCTCTGTATTTTTTTTTTTCACTAGAACAGCATGGAAATGTCTACTTAGGGAACAGAGACATAGAACTTACTGGGGTCTTTGTGTCTGGAAGTAGCTTTTGTTGTTGCTATGACTAGAATTGGTTGTCCTGTATGTTCTGAGGAAAAATCTCAAACTGTTTTTTATTTTGGTGTGTGTTCACACGTCTTTACTCAGCTTGACTAGCTCAGGACAGGAGGTGATGCTTGTACTGGGCCTGTTGCTTGTGAACACCGAGCTGGGCTTTCCCTCTAAGCAGTCCTGGACAGATGTAGACCTGCTTTTTTTCCCTGTTCTGCATTAATGAGGAGCTAAGTGTGATCTAACACTGCCTGGAGAAACCAGCTGGCATGGAAAGCTGGAAACAATGCTCTAATTACCTGGAGAGGAAGTTTAGGAGGGGAAGGGGGTGAGGTGGAGGTGTGAGTGGTCTCATGTGTCTGGAGGTCAGGCAGGGGATTGGTGGGAAGAGGGAGTGCTGAGGAGAATCTTGTGGAGTGAGGAGACCTGGGCTTGGCTCCTTTGCAGATTGCCATGGATACAAGCTCGGAGTGGAAGAGAGATCTGGCAAATACAGACACAAGAGAGTGTCCCCATCAGAGCAGCTGATCTTTCAGGACATCGAATGTGGCCCCAGGAGGCCTGGACTTCCCTTGGGAGCTTCAGAAAGACAAAGAATAATCTCCCAGTGATGCCTTGTGATGCCTGAGGCATCACTAGTCTGGGGATCTTTAGAGTATTAGAAATTAATTTCTGCTCTAGCCAGAAGCTTCTGCAATATGTGACACAAGTCCACTTGTCCCAGATTTTCATGGGAAGTCTTTGATTACATATTTCTTATGGCCTCTATATTTGATACGAGGTTCTGAGGTCTGGTCCGAGCTGCAGCAAGTTGGGGGAGCTGTCCATGATTGCAACATGTGGAGCGCTGTGAAGGATCAGTGTTGTGTCTTGGGTGTTTAAAGTTAGTGAATGTTTCAGCCCCCCATCCAAATGTTTGTCCATACCCAAAAGTAAAATTCAAATACTAATAGAACATAATCTCAAGGTGTTGTGATGCAGTAACATTTGCGAAGAACTGTAGTGCAGAGCCCTGCAGGGAAGGCCAGAAGGAAGCTGGTAACTCTGTTGAGGGCAGTGTTTAACACGGTGTCATAAACAAGGAATGAGGCCACACACTGAACAGAGAGGAGAAAACAAAATATTGAATAGATGCTCAGTATGTGAGCACCATTCATTTGGTGCTGTGAATAGTGGGGAAGTGTGATTGTGCACTTGTATTGTTTCCTAAAG
This sequence comes from Geospiza fortis, assembly GCF_000277835.1. NCBI lineage: Eukaryota > Metazoa > Chordata > Aves > Passeriformes > Thraupidae > Geospiza > Geospiza fortis. The sequence continues at coordinate 6,178,730 of NW_005054313.1, read as the reverse complement.
CATGTATGTAAACAGAGCAAATCAGTTACATAAGCAGAGTATTTTCTTCAGCTTCCCAACTTCTGAGCATTTGGGAAATTTTCATCACGTGTGTATACACACATGTAAGAGATATATTGAATGTGTGAGTGGGAAAGTTTAGGGATTAGCTTCATTTATCTAATGATGTGTGTAATTAAAAAAATGAAATGAATATCATTGAAAGTATTAGAGCTTTATATGGGCAGGATGTAGTGAAAAAAGGTTTGTAAGAGAGTGCCTTATGACAACTTTTTAAACAAGTAAGTTTGTCAGAACTTTCTGATCCAACCAAAACCTGGGCTGGTATCTGAGCATGTATTCAGCAATAACTTTAACTTGATAATATTAGTCCTCAGGTAATATTTATATATATATATATATATACACATACGTATGTATGCTCATCTATGCATTCTCTGGTGTTTGTCAGTACAAAATCAGGTATATTGCTGGTGCAGAGGAGAAGAGCTTTTCTGAGGTGCCAGGCAGGACTGTGGGCTCCAGTGCTATGGAGGAGTTGATCCCTGTGGGTTTCACCTCCTCTTTCATCTGCTCTGTCTCTTCTCTCAAATATTTACTCCCTCACATAGCCGAGACCATCACCTGCTCGCTAGGCTACAGGTCTTATGTTGAGCCATAGGGTAGTTTTTTGGAAATGCAGCCCTGCAGTCATGACTAGAGAAAAGCTCCAATACTTTGTTTGTTTGTGCTTTCTTTTTTTTTTCTCTTCATTTTGTTGCTTTTCCTGATACATTTATGTAAAGAATCTCAAGGGCAGCAGAGTATTGAAGACCTCTTGCCTTTGATGCAAGCTGTACATCTAGATCCTCTTTGGGACCTGTACCTTTGGGTGCTGAGACCTTCTTTCTCTGGGGACGTTTTTCACAGGCCTGTTCAGAAGCTGGAGTTATGGGGAAGTTTAAAGCATTATTTTTATTTATTTTAATTGTTCCTTTCCTCTCTCTTTAGTTGCTGCTGTGTTCACCATTGTCTTCCGTTTATCTAAATAATGGTTGCCTGGCCTTTCACAAACTTGTGATGGGGAAAGATGGTGACCACCTGAAACAATAATATCTGTGGCAGAATAGCCTGAGAACTTTAAATAACCAAAGGGGACCGTTTCCAAGGCAGCTAAATGACCTTTGGATCCCAGGAGTAGACTATTCATAGAGGCAAAGCCTTTGTCCTGCTTTGACCAGTGGTCAGTGAACTCTGGCAGGCCCCTCGGCTCACCATCTTGGCCCTAGCCTAGCAGCTGGTGATTGATTCATTTAACTGTCCAGATTCACATTCTTCTGTCAAGGACTTGTCAAGGAAGAAAAAGGTTCTATGGAGGGCTATTCATTTTACTAAAAGGAAGGGGATGCATTATATGATTGAGTGGATTACTTTTGGGTCAGAAGAATTCCTGCATTGCTCTGTTTTAATTCGGCCTTCAATCAGAGATTTAGTTTATTAGAGCAGTGTGGAGCTCGTGTAGAGGGACAGATAATTTCAATTCCATCAGTGCAGTAGAGTGGTTTTGTTTGTTTGTTTGTTGTTGTTTCCCCCCATCCTTTCTGTGATTTGTCCACCCCACTGTGTTTCTGCCAAAAGAATCCATCAATTTTTGTAATTGCTTGATATGACAGAGTTAAGAATATTAATTACTATTAGTCTCACTCTTAGATTTAATGTGTGTGTTACATGAGTATTAATGTTCCTAACTACCTCTCATATATGGTTTTGAACAATCCAGGAAAGTGTCAAGTAAGTAAAAGGTCAGTGTGTTACCTCTGTTTTGGATGAAGAGAAAAGTGAGAACAAAATAAATTCAACAGGATCAAAGTAATAAATTAGTCTGGGCAACACAGATGATGGTAAAGCTGAGGGTAGTTGTATTTTCTATCTAGTACCTGTTTTCACCTGAAATAATAGTTTGTCGTAAAAACTCAGCATTTTCTAAATTCTCAGGAGAGCTGTTTCCCTCTTCTGGTTTAGAATGCCCTTTTATTTAAAACTAGGAAGGTGTTTCCATGCATTATGAAACGTGAATCATGTTTTCAGTTCTACAACTAATGCATCCAAAAAACCAACTTTGAGTTGTGCTAGGGGGAGGTGTGTTTCAGCTTCAGTGTGTGTTGCCAGCTTCTCTTTCCATGTGCCCTCCAGCTGGGATGTTTTTCCTTAGCATTAGGATTTCCTTGCTGCTCCTCTTCATGAAATACTGAGCAAAGCACGTTGTTGCTTGGCTCCTTCCACTGGAAATAACAGGCATTAGAGAGCAGATCCTGCCAGTTAACCTTCTGCCTCCCTTTGAATGAGCACCATGAGCTGCAGCAGATGAAATACGACCTTCAAGTTTCCTTTCCCCACTCTCATAAGCTATGTATTGTTTTGATTTGGCTTATTGAACGTATTATGAGGGATTTCTGATTGGCTCCAGGCCAAGGTATTTTACTTCTGCTGATGGAAATACAAGTGCATAATTTAGAGGAAAATACAGTGAAGCTTGATCTGTTTTTCCTTTTCTCTCTCTCTTTTGTGGGGGAAAAGGAAGAATTTTGTATTTGTCAAGATAAATGAATAGCTTAACTACCTTAAGAGCGCAGGGGAAGGTGGAAGTCTGAGATAATCTAACCTTGCTAATGCTTCTCTGTAATACACCTCTACATATGTGTCAGAATGAGTAAAACACCTGTTGAATAGGCAGCTTTCTTTCATGGAGGCCTAGTGGTATTCCTCTCCTGCCAGCAGCTGTATTTCCCAGGGAGCAGCCCCTTGCTTGGGACTGATTGTTCCAGGCTGGAGTAGGATGTCTGAGATGGGGACCTGATAACATCTCTCTCAGTGCTTTCCTGGTGGCTTTGATTCGTGGCCTTGAGTTGGAGACAAACAATGAGCTTTTAAAAATCATGGAAAGGAAAAATGGGTTGTCATTGTGTATTGGAAAATGTAAGTAATCCAATAACTAGTTGTATTACCTACTTAGTAGAACATGGCTGTTTGGTTGTGCTATGGCTGGGCACACTGGAAATCCAAGAGTCCAGTAATTGTGTGCCATCCAAGCAGTCAATAGCCATAGCAAGGTGACTTCCTCTAAAGACATTGAAGGCAAAATATTATTTTCTGGAAGCTGCACTTCTGATTTGTTTCATGTGAAAATTGCAAGAGTTGTAAACACTTCCCCCTCCCATACCTCTAGAATTTTTCAGGTAAACATCTAATTTGAAGATTTAAATAGCTTCAATAAATAGGTAGTACTGACAGTGTCTTTTGTTGCTTTTTTTTTGTGTGTGACCTTTGTTTCTGATTTTCTCCCTGCTGCTCTCAAAGTTTAGGGCATTCAAATTTTAACTGTTAGTTACTGCTCTCTGCAAAAAGACTGTTCCTGGGTGAGATCTCTGGGCTGTGTAATGCAGTAGTGGGCATTTGGTGACAGGGAAATGAGCTACAGGCATTTGGCCCTTGAGAGTGGAGGCATTTCTTCTTTCCTTTCCCCGTGGGAATGAGGAAATGTTGACATTTGGAGTGGGGGCTGAAGGGCTTGAATTCCCAACACCCCTGCTCAGCGTTTTGCATTGAAATGGTCTTTCATCCTGGGATGCTGATTCTGAAACACTGTAAGCAAAAAATGGAGAGTGCTCCTATCTCTCAGGAACAGCATTTCTGACAGTCTGGAGACTTAACAGCACCACCAGATCAACTTACACTCATTCATATGGGGATGGTGTCACTTTGCCACTGTATGAAATGGAACCCCTTCCTCTGCCTTCCCCAGATGTGAGCGAAGGCGCAGGGTGGGTGGTGCAGCACAGGAATGTGTGGGGCCCCACTCCTGGCCTGGGATGTGCTCTCTGGTGCTTCCTCTGATTGATGAGCTAGGCAGGGTGAGGTGAAGAGTGGCTTTTGCATTCTGCTTAGGGTCTAGTTTTATTTTAGCCAGGAATAGCATTTATTTATTTATAGAGATACAAGACCGATAAATAGAGGTCTTACCCTTCTGCTGGCATCTGCAGTGAAATTCATTGGTTAGAATGGGGCAGATTTAGGCTTCCAGTGCTGCAGACTTCTGTTCCAAAGTGCTGAAATTGTTTTTTTTTGTGTTGCACTGAGTGATTATTAAATTTTAGTTCGAGGAACTTTAGAATCATAGCAGTCAATCTTTAAATCTTTCATGTTCTATTCTGATTTGTGTGGGTTTATTTTAGTTTTGTTGGTTTTGTTTGGTTTTGTGGAGTTTTTTTGGTTTTTCTTTTTGGATGACAGATTAGGTTAGTTGTGAAGGGACATGTCTTTTGTTGCAAAATCCTGCTTGTGTTCTGATCCTTGTCTTCATGTTGTAAAGTGCAAAACTGTGCTGGATGTTCCCCATGCAACAGTTGGGCTATTAAGCAGAACTAATTCTTCACAGAATGGCAGCAACTCCAAAGAAAGGCATCTGTGGGATTAAGCATAGATACTAGAAGGCAATCACTGGGCAAACTGCTGAAGGAAATCAGTCCTTGCAAGGGAGAAAGTGGTGTGTTCTTTCTCCTGAATGCATGCAGCCACACAAGTAGAACAGCTTTGAAGCTGGTTAATGTGGCTTACTGTGTGCCTTTTCTCTCCTATTTCCTATGCTTCTTGTCTGCAGAAGAGCAGAAGGGAATTCCTTGATAAGTGCATTAGCATTTATTGTGCCTTCTGGGGCCACACACTGTTGCCTGGATGATAGATAGGCTGAGAAGGGAAAACCCCAGCTGGGATGCCTTCAGAAGTGAAAAGATCAAATCTCTCATGCTTGTTTACATGGTTTGGTAAGGAATGTCAGTCACACCATCAATAAACTGTTGAATATATAGAGCCACGTTTTTCAAAGGCTCAAGCTTTTAATTCCTTTAAAACAGTGCTAGTGATAACTCCTGAGGTGATATGTTTGTCTGCTTTTGTTGGGAGGGATGGCAGGTATATTTTTTGCCTCCTATTAAGTGATTCAGGTGTAGTAAGGCAATATGTGTACTAATGTGAGTACTTGCATGTAGCTGCAAGAGTGTTGGCATTTTTGCAATATTGGCAGCTGCTTCTACCAAGGTAAAATAGCAAGACCTGGGTGTATTACCCTGCACTTTCTTCCCTCACAGGTTGAGAATTCTGATGCATGCCCTTGCATTGCAACATTGGAGTCTCATCTCAGTGTGGCTCTAAGAGTAGCTGATGGGCAGGAGAGGAAACTGTAAAATAAGGCATTCACTGGCTGGTAGTGTATCAGTGAGGATCCTCCTGTTATTTCCTCTGGCACATTGCTGCTGCCCAGGATCCCATTTATTGTCACAATTATGTTAAGATGGCATGGATAACAAAGCTCTGTGGCTGTTCCAGTGGTTTGAAGAAGTGAGGAGGGAACAATACATTCTAATAGTCACCTTGTAAAATTGTGCCTTTCTGTTCCTGCATGTGTGTTTCTGCATTGAAGAGACCTTTTTGATGAGTGATTATGCACTTCTGAGGAGCTAGTTTTCTTCAACTGTTTTGAGATTTTTTTCCATAACATACAGAGTGGACATGCTAATTATGAATTCTTTCTGTTGCTAAGGTTAACACTTTCCAAAATTTAGTGCTGCCTGTTTAGTAAAAGAAAAGACTATCTTTCTTAAAGTACAATATATCCTGAATAGAAATGATTGCGTTTATCCTTGGAAAAATTGATCAGTATCAGAGAGATTCCTGATGTATTGTGGTGCTGTTGAGGTATTTGTTCTTAACTTCTCAAGGTTTTCCTCCTTTCCTGTGAACTGTCTTCAAGATGCGTCCACTTGAGACCTCTTCTCTTGACTTTCTGCACTGGAATTGATCAGAAACTTGCACACAAAACTTCTATTCTGTATGTGGGTATCATGAAACCAGGACAGTGGAGAAGACAATATATTTTCCTACTTTCTGAGGATACTGTAAGAATGAAGGAATAAGGTTATAGTGGAGCAAAGAAAGGATAAGTGAGTACATTTCCCTAAAAACCTGGTCCAGAATAGTCTAGCTGACTTCCAGGATTTCAAGAAGAGAAAATACTTCATATGAAACTTCAGACTGGTCCTAACTTTGAGAACCTGGTGGTGAGAACTGCTGGTGTGTGGCCATAAGCACTTTTATAGGATCTAGTCCCAGCCCAAATGATGGAGAGCTGAATGATCTTCAGTGGACAAATTCAGACTTGGTTATTCTTGTACAGGGATTTTTAAAATGATCATTTGTCAGCCACTGAATTAGGAGCTTTAAAGAAAGGAGCAGGGGGACCTGAAAGTGTTAGAGGAAACAAATGAGATTGCAGCTGACATCTCCAAGGGAACTTTTGTTCAAGGGTGCTCAGGCTGTTGACCTCTTTGCTTCTCCATTTCATTGCCTTTAGATTATAGCATTCTTCAGTACCAGAAGAGTAGTGGGTAGTTTGTGAATGGGCAATTTTAAAATTTTTGGTTTTTTAAGCAGAGACACTGGACATTGTTGTATAGAGACTTTAACGCACAAAGAAACAGTTTTGCTTTGTGTTTTGTAAGTATGGGTTTTGTGTATGAGGCAAATGATTTCTTTTCTCCCTTGTCAGAGATTGTAGAGTAATTCCTGGTGATCTGCATCTTAGTTTGGAATTCACTCACTCTCAACATTGCACTTCTTAGATATCTGTGCAAGTTGTCAAGAATTTGAGGGAGGAATGGAAAAATGAGAACATACCTTTGTTTCTTACCTTTTCCATTACTTTCTTTGTTGCATTTCTCTCTTATTGTTTAGTTTCCTGTGGAAGTAATTATGTGGTAGGCTTGGAGTAATTGTTTTTGCAAGAAGGTGGCCATAAGTTTTAGCAGAGCAGTTTCCCAAATTGTCTGGCACTGTGTTGGAGGCAAACTGCAGTAAGCTGTGCCAAGGAGTTCAGCCTTTAGCTGAGCAGTCAGGGCCTTGGAGAAGATTTGTCCAGAGCTGAAGTAATGAATGGAGAATAGAAAGGGCAGATGGCCCAAATCCTCACTCATCACCTCATCCTGGGATCTTCTTGGTATTTATCAGTGAAAGCTTTCTTAATTACCCCTATGTGCAGGGCATTTTCTGGTCCCTCCAAAACTCAGAATGTGATTTTGAAAGGGTTTTGCAGGCTAATGCCTCAGAAAAATTTGCTTTTTAGATACAACAGTACTGTTCTGTGAACTGAAACGTGAGGAGTACATGGTGTGAAGGAACAGTTTTGTCTAAAGGCAATGTCAATTTTCAGAGTGTCAGTTTTCATGGCCAGACCTGGCTCATATTCTGTGCTTGTGTCTTTCACGCTGTAGAAATGGGATTTCTAATCTTGTTAGCTTTTTGCAATATTTGGGCCTTAAAAAATTATTATTATTATTATTGTTGTTGTTGCTGTTGTTGTTTAGGTTTGTGTTTTCAGGAACCCAAGTTCTAGTGCTAAGCTAGCAACTCATAAAAATGCAGTTCTGTAATTTCCCGCTCTGCTGGGTTTTCCAAAGCATCAGCATGATTGCTGTAGAATAACATTGTGTTCTGTACAAGATGTATTCTAATCCAACTTCTCTAAAATATTAAAATGCCTGCTAGGAGATTCTAAATGGCAAATGGTTAAAACAGTTGTGGGATAGAGAGATTGTTAGGTTTCCCATATCAATTATTGATAGTGTCAAATCAATGTGGCAGTTTCAGTCTCATTTAACCTCCCTGTTATTTGATTGTGAGGTAATAGTTTGAGTCTGGACTCCTTTTTCAATGCAATTCTGAACCATCATCCTTAAAATTGCTGCTACAGTGTTCATACTAAAGGGAAGGATTTTCTTCCTCAGATTTGATATCAGTAATTCAAGGCTGCTTCTTGATTTGGTCTCTCTCTTCTTTTTCTTTCTTCCTTCCAATATTTCTCTTCTGTTACATAATATCTGATTTGGGTGTCATTTCCCCCCACACTTTTTATGTGTAACCTCTAGATTTCCCAGGAAAGTTCTTTTCTTTTTCATATTGAGAAATTACATGTCATAGTCATGGCAAATCAATGTGTTTCCATCATGTTGTCTTAGTTCTGTCTGTCCTGCCTTCTTTTTAAGAGTGAGTTTGTAGTAAGCAGCTTCAAAGAACAAAGGAAAAGCAGGAATTAAAGCTTAAATAGGAAGCTGGGAAACAAACCAGCAGGGTAAAATGAATGCCCTTTAGCAGGATGACCACATTTCCAGGCAATTTGTGTGCATACTGATTTTAAAGTCATGTCTAACCATTTAGTGTTAGTACCTCATTAAAACCCAGGGATTAATAGTAGCAATCTCCTTGTTGCACATTAAAAGGATTTAGTTTAATTTGGGATTAGAGGGTACAAGGTGCCATTCTAGCAACACTTTTCCCAAGATATCAGTGAGGTGAAGTGAGATAGCTTAAAGACTCTGGTTTTTCTAACTACTGCAGGTATGCTGCACACACACACTTGTATGGATTTTAAAACTGTGGTGAACTGGTTCACTAATCCTTTAAAATGTGTGCTACCTTTGGAAGTGAAATTGTCTGGAAAAGCTTGTTTGAAGTGTAAGGAAAGGCAGTTGGAGTTGGAAAGGCACTGAAGGTGTGGTGAGGCCTGGGTTACTGCCAGGACATTAAAATCTGTGGGTCCTGGTGGTGGAGATTCCATCTGTAATCAAGCCTTCCCTGTGCATTAGATAAGGATAAGGTGCAGTATTTGCTCTCCTCTCCTGCTGCTGCACAGGGCTTGGAACAGGATGGGTCATTATTCTCCTGCCCTTTTCCTCTCCTACAGGTGTTTCTCAGCATGCAAGAGAGAAGAACAACCATCCTGAGAGCCTTAAGTTACATCTGAGAAAAGGCCTGTGAACACTACAGTCCTCTGCCTGATTTTAGATTTTTGGGAGAAGGAGGGAACAGTTGTTTCGTTGTTTTATTACTATCAGTTGCTTTTTGTTAGGCTAGCACAACTCATTAACATAACAATGTGTGATAGCATTTACTGGCAGGGATTATTAATGCAGAGAAAGAAAAATACAGTTTGAAAATTCTCGTGTAATAAGTTAAGCACCTGATATAGCATTCTTCAGAAATTTCATTGAGTTCTTAACATGTGGGCAGTGATGTCAGCAGCCTGTACAATTTATCTGATTATTTATTTATTTAATGCCACCTCTGATTATTTTTTTTAAAACAACTAATTTTGTTTCAATTAAGTTTAAGTATTAAGCTTTCAGCATGATTTGGTTATTAATTAAAACTAAGTATATTAAACCAAAGTTTTAGCCAGTAGTAGCACAAAACCATGCAATTTCAGAATATCTCTTTAAAATGCAAGGTTATAGAAAAAGTGTGTTTTAGTTAAGCTTATTTTTCCAACTATTCTGGCAGAAATAGAAAATAACAGCTGACTTTAGTGAAAAAGCCACACTTTGCATTTTGTCAGAAGAGTTAAATCTCTCGTAATTTATAAGAATGCCATTATCAGTATGTTGTTTGAATTACCGTGTTTTATAACAGTCAGAATGGACTGACACTTTTCCTTTGTGCCTGAAAGGGCCAAATGTGTTCTGGATGATATCACTTCCTCTTACAGATGGAGCTCAGTTCCATCTCAGCTCAGTTGTTTGCCTTAATGGCCATTAGAGAGTGAGATGTGCAGACAATGAATGAGATGAAGTCTTTGCAGTTGCCTCCCTTGTTTGCCTGTTCCATGCCAATACATTTCCATTCAGCAACCTCACCTGAACTTCCCATACTGGAGCTAAAACCTCTTCTTGCTTTTTCTGGTCTTACAAATATACAAAGAAGTGGGGAAAACAGGGAGCAATGACTCTCATTAATCAGTAAGACTTCTCTATTGGGATTTCCCAGAGCTAATCAGATCTCAGCTCTTTTAATCTTTCCTTACAGGTCAGGTTCTTTTTCTCCTGCAATCTCTTATTTTTATGCCTCACATTTTAAAAATAGTAATTCTAGGTCAAACAACACTTGATTAAAGTTCTAAGAGTGAGTGTAAGAAATCACTTTACTTGTGGTAGCACATGCAGGATGCCCCTTCACAGTAATCCCTTTTCACTTACAGTTATGAAAATCTTTACCCATATCTCTGTGTTTGTGACATTCACCTCTGAACTGTATGTAATAAGCAGAACTTGGACTCCAAAAAGCTCAATTTTTGCTAGCATCTCTTGGGAAACTCAGGGAAGAATCACCCATTGTATTGCTTGATGACACCCCCAGCTCTGTGTACTCCCCATGCTTGTTCAAAAATAAGGTGAAGGGCTGTGTCTGCAGTCTTGCCAAGTGTATGGATCTGTCAGTATATACTCATATAAAGTTTATTCCAAATCCAGACCAAAGTGTGCCATTTGAGCAGCAAATCATTGGAAATGTGTGTCTATATAGCCAAGAGGCATGGCAGAATGCCTTTCATAATCTCTTCTAAGCCTCATTCCTACAAGAACAGAGAAAACTCAGAAACTCCAAGAAAATATGTGCAGACTGGTTTTGGTGTTAAAATATAATGCACATGTATATTTGTTGGATTTTTCAACATTATTTCATAGAGAGTGCATCAAGAAGACAAGAGGTGTCATGTGCTTCCCTGAAATCTATTTCTTTAGGAAAAGCCATAGCTTCTCTTTAACATACAGGTTTATTTTTCTCAAATGAAATGTCTTCACCAGAGAGTTTTAAAAAATAGGAAGATTCTTGGTTTCACTTGAAGAGTTAGAGCTACTGTGAAATTCTCAATAGCATTAACAGATGCCTTGTACAAATGGCATTATGCACTTTTGTCCTTTCCACCTGAGCAGTTAATCTCTGTGAGTGGCCATTATCTCTTGAGAAGCACTAAAGCATCACCATCAGGTGCTGCAGTTTCTCAATATTTGGTGCATTCTGGTTAATTGAAAACTGTGCTACTGTTTCAGTTCTGGGTTTATCTTTCATTCTTACAGGTTTTTTATTTCACAGTTGTAGTCCAGTCTTGGGCTAGAGTCAGCTGTGATGAAACAGTAATCAACATGTAGGTTGTTGGAATTTCTTTTGCCTCTTAGAAAAGCTCATTCAGTAAATGAGTTCATAATGGCATGAAGTGTGTAAGCAGAAAAGTGCAGTGTGTGAGGGAACAGGTCACTGGATTTGTGTTGCAGCAAGCTTCAGGACTTCATTTCAGGAGTGAAATGAAAGTGAGTGTGTGTTGTGCTTCTTTTTTGCTGGTTTGTTTGGTCTTTTTCTTTCCATAATTAAACTCTGTGAAGGACTGCTGCTGCATACAAACAAATAAAAGGTGTGAGGCATGAGTTCCTTAAGTTTGACTTCTTCATACCTTAATGGTTAAATCTGTAAACCTGCCTAGGTACACAGAGAGTTTTTACATGATGCAGGATAGTCCATCCTGCATCCATCCAGGATAATCAATCCATGTGCATCAGCAGCAGTTCTCTGATGCTTCATCAGTGTGTCACAGAAATCATCACTTGGGTTTGAACCTGTGGATATTTGCCTCCTTGGTAAATGAAGGAACTCATACCTGAAGTGAAGTCTGATTTCTCTCTGCATAGATAACACCGATGGCATAAATCACACAGTTCTGTCCAGTAAACATCTTCATTCTCAGAAGTAACTGTGCAAATATATGCACCTATCACATAAATTTCAGGAATTTATACAAGTAAATACAGTTTCTAGTTATTGTCTTCTGCTTCTGTTTGATATCTTCCAAGTTAAAAAGGGTGAGAGCATCAGCTTCTCAGAGTAGCATTAATCATTTTCTTTTGGCTATAAATCTGGGAACAAAATGATTAAATAGACTGGAGAAGTGGGGAGGAAACTCAAATAAAAAGGCACTTACATTTATTGCATTGCAGGGTTGTTTTTGGGAGCAGGGTATGTCTCTTGAGACTTTGTTTCTTATCCATTTTATAGAGCTCTGGCCTCTTAACAGTGCTGTTTTAATGACTTGTTCTTGGGTTCTGAGCTGGAATCAGTGCTTGCCAGGAAAACAAGCCTGTTACAAAGAGGTCAGATTTCACGAGACAGCAATAGACTTGTAAAAACAGATTTTACTGGAACAAATAAAGTCAGAATCAAGAAGAAACCCGAGATGTATGTAAAGAAAGATACAGAGGGAGCAAGTGTTGAGCTAAACTGATAAACAATGTATGAACTTAGATAAGAGGTAAGCGGGGATTTTGTTTCTAAAATCCCCATTTAGTAGCATTAATAAGTTTTTTTTAAGATTTTGTGCAGTTCTTCATAGTTGTGACTTTTGCTGTCTTTAAAAATGAATTTTCAGGGGAAAGACATTGTTTCTGCTCAGGTGGAAAAATGTTCTTTGCATATCGGCTTCAATTAACAACTTGCACTGGGCTTTCTATACAGTGTAGAACCTGTTCTTGCCTGCTATTGTGATGGCATTTTGTGATCTGTGAAGTACTAATTACCCTCAGTTTGCTTTGTAGTTCTGCAGAGTGTCACTTCTGTCTTTAATCTACAGCTGTAATGTACCGAGTGCATGGAAGTAAATAATTATTTTTATATACATAAATGAAATTGTGTATGTACACAAATGAGACACATATTGTGTTTCATTTGTTTCACTGTGTCTCTTTAAGTAACTGTACCAATATAAGAAAATTTTAGATAATTTATAGTTCCAATGGAGATGAAGCTTTTAAAACTGTGAAGAGCTTTGCTTCAGTAAAGCCTCTATGATTACCTTTCTGCCTTGTTGCAATGATCCTTTTTAATGCCACTGGCTGTGGTGCAGCTGTGCTACAGAATGGCTCTGAAACTCACATTGCATTGGTTTGGATTGTTCATATCATTTATGCCTTTATTACATTCCTAGAGATTCTATTTTGAAATGTGAGCAGACTTGTCTAATTTGTTGCATCATAGTTTCAGTAAATAAATGAAGAATGCAAAGCATTGTATTTTCTGTTAAGAAAGAAAATCTGTTAAGAATGGCACTAGGGAAATATTATTCTGAATCCAGGTGAACACACATTTGTGTAGGGAGAAATTAGAATGAAGAAGAAGGAAAGCAAGTAACACAAGCTTGGATTCCTTTTCCATTAATAACCAAGTAAAATAGAGAAATTATTTAAACACAAAACTTGAATATTAAGATCGTGAATATTAATATCTATTGCAACCATATTTCTGTATCATTTTTACAGGAGTAGAAATTTAATTGGAATCTGTTTTTTTTTAAAAACAGAAGTAGTACCATTAGGTTTACAGAGATTGTTCCCTCTGCAGTTACAGGGGGTGGAAATGTGTGAAATTATTTGTGTTGACTTATCTAAAGGAGTTGCTTCTGAAGAATTGTTCTGTTAGTTATTCTATAAATAGCAGTAAATAAGCAATTAATTAGCAGGTTTTGTATTACTTTCCCTTGTTTTTGAGCAAGGAAATCCAACAACTGATCAATTTCTTAGCTCTTAGCTGCAGAGTATCTATTGATCTGGCTCTTCAGTTGGCTCAATATTGTGAACTCCTCAAGTTGTAGCTGCTCAAAATGACATTGGTGCTCTGTGCATCAGATGTTAGCTTGGTGACTGCTCAGACTGCTGGGATAAAAGTGTTCTCACCTGCTTAAACTTATTTTGTGATCTTTTTTTTATTTTGATTTCTTTTTCTTACCACACCTGAACTTATACAACTTTGCAAATGCTTTGTTTTATTAAAGTGAGTCAGGAACCAGAAGTTGTTTTGGAAATTTCCTATTACAGTCAAATTTTTTAAGGCTGTCCCAAACTAGTTAAATTGACTTGAACTTTGTTAGTCTAATAATTGATATGGTTTCCAGCTGCATGCCAGTCAATTTGTATGCTTAATTCTATTTGAGCGTGTCATATTTATTTTCATTGAAACATTTTTTTACTGAATTAGGTTAAAGCAAAGTTATTTTAAGTAAACCTTCAACCAGTGAAAACAGGCTATTGAGCTAAGTTGACAAGGCAGTTAGATCCATCTTTCTTTGCATACAGAAGTAAAAGGGCTATGTGAAGTATTTCTGGATATTTTTACAAGTTGATCTATGAAATAGAGTTTGATTTAACCAGGATTTTTTTCTCACTTTAGTCCGTTAAAATTGATGTTCTCTTGTTTTTAGCCATTTCTGCATTTGAGGTCCAGCCACTTTCAACTGAAGTCCAAGAAGGTGGAGTAGCTCGATTTGCCTGTAAAATAACAGCAAACCCTCCTGCCACTGTGACATGGGAAGTGAATAGAACAACTTTACCCTTAGTCATGGACAGGTATGTAGGGTTACACATTTTAGAATGTATTTTATTCTTTGCTATCATTTTGATCCTGCTACAAGAAGAAATCTGGATACTTGCAATGCCATTACATTAAAAAAGTTCCATGTCAGCTATTGAAATAGCTGGTCATAGGTATGTTGCTAATGAATTTTAAATAGGTATTTTGAGTGCAGACTAGAGTCTCCCACTGTTACCTGCACAGCAATCGCTGATCTTTGAATTCTTATTGGAGAATTTTGTATGAAGTCATCCTCAGGAGCAGGCATTGCAGTGGGGAATGGAATGGGTGAAGTTTGGCTCTGGGGGTGGCTGGAGCTAGCAGGGTTGCTTTCACTGAAGAATTGATGCTGAATTTGTTTTTCTTTAGAGGGACAATAAAGAATGATATATACAGAAAATTGAGTTAAAACGCTTGATATTAGGGAAATTCTATGCAAGGGGTCTTCTAATGAACTGATGAACTTGAAGAATACAGTCTGCTCTCTGCTAGATTCTTTTTCATGTCCAGTTTGTGTTCATTGAACTGACTCCTGTGCTTTTTGACTTGTAACTCCATTTGAAGGTGTCTAAGATACCCTGCATGCAAAGGAAGAAAAAAAGAGAAACTAAAAATTGAAACCTTAGGTGGATTTCTGGGAACTGTACACCAGTTATGCCCGTATGTCAGAGACTGCTGTAAAAAAATCAGCCAACCTGAACAGTATGAATGTAATAACTAAAGAAGGCTGGGATGGTTGATTCTGAGGGTGAGGGAGATCTGCTTGTTGAAAGTAAATTCCTCTGCTCTCATTGTGGTGCTGAGGGGAATTTCTCCTGTAGTTCAGAAAGGCAGGAAGGTGAGTCATGTATTGGGAATGTTTTTGAGTCTCCAGCCTGCTGTTCCTGGGTCAGTGTAGCAATGGCTGTTTGTAAATCAAGGAGTTAATTGCACGACCGTGTTCACTGGCTGAATGTCTACCTACATTTCTTATTTTTGGTTTCTGTGGCAGGATAACTGCTCTGCCTACAGGAGTGCTTCAGATCTATGGTGTTGAGCAGAAGGATGCTGGGAATTACCGGTGTGTTGCCACAACTGCAGCCAATAGACGTAAGAGCACCGAGGCAGTGCTGAGTGTTATTCCAGGTACTTACCACATGAGATTTCCTTTCAGTGGCACCATCTTCTTTTTCTTACAATATAGCAAAAACATTCAAAAGCCTTGAAAAGCTGTAGGTGAACCACTTGTCCAAATATTTTTGCTTGCTTTTATCTTGTGCTAAAATATTGTTCAATGTAAGTTTCCCCAGTTACTGAAATTAAACTTTAAATGTAACTCGCAGCATCCCTAAAAAAACCTGGTTTATTTCATATTTAACTGAGTTTTTGTTCAACTGTGCTCACTTTTTATTGTTTTTTTTATCTCTGCAAAGCCTCAGACTTGAAGCCTTTTCACAAGCCATCTATAATAGCTGGTCCTCAAAACATTACAGCATCTCTTCATCAAACTGTCATACTGGAGTGTGTAGCCACAGGGAATCCAAAGCCAATCATCTCCTGGAGCCGGTTAGGTAGGTCTTAAAATTACAGCATGCCACCTTCAGCCTGTGGAGAGGAAGTAAAACTGGAAAGAAATTATTTGAGCAATTAGGTTTCTGTTCTGAGGCCTTGTGCAGTAGGTAACCATTAGTAGGTTAAGGTAGGATGAGTGAAGCACTTTCAGTTTTGTGCTTCAGTACTGCTGTCAAAAAACCCTGAGGATATTTGAAGCTTTGGACTCCCTGCTTCTGCTGTCAGTCTGCACTGCCCTGGGCACAGGGTGGGCACAGGGACAGGTAGGGTGGTGACTGGAGTAGAGCTGGTGGTGAGGACAGATTGGGGTGGCTGCTTCCATGAAACAGACCTGTAAGAGTTCTTTCACTATTCTTCTTAGAAGCCCTGTGAGAATGTGTTGTGCACCTGGTGCTAATGGGCCATTTGGACTATGAATAGATAAACCCAGGACAGTCAGCTTGGAAGGGGAGAAGAGGAAATGCAGTAAGAATAATATTGAGCAGTGCATCACATTTTTTTCATGAAAACTACTTTCTGTTTTCATTCCAACATATACCTAAATGTGGAAGTCAGGACTGTACATGTAGAAGCAAACCATGAAAATTTTTCCTTCATTTTTATTTATCAAAGTGTAAGAAATAAATGTATCTTTCCTGGTTGATTCAGTGGCTCTTACAGACAAACAAGTAGGAAAACAGTTCATGTTATAGTCATAGAGGATTTGGTGTGAAAATAGGAGAAAGTACATGGTGCTTAAATGTGTTAGTTTTATCTGCAGCGTAATTCAGGAGATGGTTGATCACTGTTTGTAAAGATGATGTGGATGTTGGTAATGATGAACTGAATCATAGTGCTAGGCAGATGGGAGGCTGACTTCAACTGAGGTAGTGAGTTCCAGATATAAACCACTTAAGAAGTGGTGAGGCCCGACCATCTGAATGGTCAGGTAGCTAGTGAAGAGCAAAGTAAATGCAAAATGGAAACCTCTGAAAGCTCAGCTGTGATTTCCTTTGCATTTTTTGACTTTTATATACTCTAGTCTAAACCATCACTGCATAGATAGCCCAATTTAGTTATTTAGATGAACAGCCTTGTAACCCCCTTGTGCTGCTCTCTCCCACAGATCACAAGTCCATTGATGTGTTCCACACGCGGGTCCTGGGGAACGGGAACCTGCTGATCTCGGACGTGCGGGTGCAGCACTCTGGGGTCTACGTCTGCCGCGCCACCATCCCCGGCACGCGCAACTTCACCGTGGCCATGGCCACCCTCACCGTGCTGGGTGAGCCCCTTCCCTTCGCAGTGTGAACACCCTGTGTCTGTCCTTCTGAGCCCTGCTGGGTGCTGGGCTGATGGTTTATCTCAAACATCGTGTGCCAGGGGCTGTAGGGAGGCTACAGAGATTGAATAGATCACAGAACTGTGGCTGCGTTCTTCTGGCTGTTGACTTAGATGGGAAGTGTCAGATACTCCAGATTTGAGTTGTGAACTGGCACTTGGAGATACCCAGGTGCAATGTTTGCTCTGGGAAGACAGGCTTTCAACACAGAAAAGGACCTGGAACCAAGCAGAAATATGTAACGTGTATCTGTGAGAGAACAGTGTGTCATATTCTGCAGTTTGATTTGTTTGTATTCATAGATGCATGAACAAAAATACCCTCTGTGCAGATAGGGTATCTTTAAACAAATGTGATTTGTTTACAAGGAATGTGCTTTCTGTTTGTGTATATGTGTGTTTGAGTGGCTTGAGGAGACAGGTTTTTATTTGGAAAACTAATTATTATTATTGTTATGACTGTCTTGGCATTTGTAGGGGCTTGATTTTTTTAACGATTTTTTTCCTCTTGTAACTTATCTGTAGCTCCACCTTCATTTGTGGAATGGCCAGAAAGCTTAACAAGGCCTAGAGCAGGTACTGCTCGTTTTGCTTGTCAAGCAGAAGGAAATCCTGCCCCCAAAATCTCATGGTTGAAAAATGGAAGGAAAATACACTCCAATGGTAGAATAAAAATGTACAACAGGTAAGATTGCAATTGCTGTAGGAGAGCTGTGCTACCAAAAGATGACATTGCAGTAGACAATCAAGATAGAACTCAAGTCAACTTGAAATGGGGCATTAAATGTAGTCATGGATGCACATTAATCAACACCTAAAATCAGTTAGGCTTATGATGGTAAGTGTTAAGTGCCTCACCTGGCAGGGAGGGTGGGCAGGACTGAACTTAAGAATTTCACCTTAGATTTACAGAGTAGCAGAATCTTGCTACTCCTTCTGTTGAGTGAGCAGTTTATAGTAAAGAGTTCGTTAAGGAGTTACAAGCTTAAGGGTCTGCTTTTTGCAGGGAGGGAATAGATGTGCAGTTTTGTTTTCACCGTGCCTGGCTTTGAAGGCTCAAACAGAAACATGGCAGGTTTTGCAGAACGCTTCAAGGTGCTAAATTTCACCGCTGAGCATCCATTTGTAATAGAAGAATTTGTGGCATGTAAGTCAATTATACTAAATTTAGGAAGCAGAGGCAAACATAACTGTTTCACTTATGTGGAGCTAAGTTTATCCAAGATGTAATCTTCTTTTCTGCCTCTTTTTCTTCCTTTTGGATGCAGTAAATTGGTGATTAACCAGATCATTCCTGAAGATGATGCCATTTACCAGTGCATGGCTGAGAACAGCCAGGGCTCCGTTCTGTCCAGGGCCAGGCTGACAGTGGTGATGTCAGAGGACAGGCCCAGTGCTCCTTACAACGTCCACGCTGAAACCATGTCCAGCTCAGCAATCCTGCTGGCCTGGGAGAGGCCACTCTACAACTCAGACAAAGTGATTGCATACTCTGTGCATTACATGAAAGCTGAAGGTAAGCAGTTTGATTTCAATGCCATCTCATGATTTGAATGTGACAAGAGCCTGAATGTCCTTGCAAAGACTGTCAGATGTGAATGGTTCATATTCAGGGCTGCATCAGAGTGTTCGAATTTCTACCTTTCCTCTTCAGTGTGTGCATGGCAGGGAAGAACAGAGCATACAGCAGAGTCCTGGAGGCTTACAGAGCTGAACTTCTCACCACAGACTGCTCTTCTGTCTAGGTCCCCAAATTCTTGTGACTTTACTGGCTTTCATATATTTTGGAGTAGAATAGTTGGTACTTTGTCTTCACTACCTTCTCCTAAAAGGAATATTGGCCAAATGGTAAACCTACTCTTCTCTCACCCCTTGGTCTCCTGTAAAGAGAAAAATCTATTCAAATGCTGGGTGACCGTGAGTGGTTTATCCCAGTCTCTGAAATGATATACAAGTTCCTGTATAGAATGGAATGGATAGTTGGAATAAAAATGAGTAACTAGACATTTTAAAATCCCTTAATATTATGTAATTGCTTTGAGTTAAGGTAATTGAAGGTGGTAGGAAACAGCCATTTTTCAAAAGCAGAAGGTGATGGCTTAATGACTTGAAAAATTGTTAAGTGCATGGCTTCAAGTAAGGTGCATTGCAGCCCTGTTTTCTTGGAGTGATTTCTGTTTCCATTGCTATTCAGTAAGTGGTTTATTCAAGGACAGGGCTGCAGATGCTCAGCTCTGTGTGGAATACCAGCCTGCCATCTGCTAAGCAGAGGACAGGAAGGACAGCTTAATTACTCTAATGCTGATGCAGGAATAGCCACATTTGCTTTTGCAAGTGGGATATTTCAGGACACAGGAGAATTTTGTCTGAAGGAAGGAAGGAAGGAAAGAGTTTTAAAAGATAATGAGAACAAGAGGTGTGGGAAATTACCCCCTACTCTTTCAGTCACTGAGGTATTGTGCTCACAATCCCCTCTTAGAGCTAATATGAATAAAGTCACACTGGATAATTTATCTGGATAATTGTGGAGAGCAGAGACCAGATAACTTCAAAGAAAACTGGGGAAGTGTCCTTAGGGAAGTTTGTGCAGGAAATAATCTTGCACAGTAGTGAAAGGAGGTATCTTCTGGAATATGTTTTTCTGGAAAATGATTTTGCAGTCCCTGCCTTATTTGCTTGCTTATCCAAAAGTTATATTGTGTGAAATGAGATTATAGCTTGTCTTGGTTTAAAAAACAAAACAAACTTCAAACAAAAGCAAGCAGCCAAACAGAAAACTCTGATTTATTTGAACACACTTTCCCAAATACCCATTTTTTTCATCTTTCCTGAGTGACTTGTCGTATTTATTTTATTTAATGTAATGTTGTTGTGCATCCTTTCACATTAGTGAAAAATCCACACAAGAAGAGTAAAGAGGAGTAATTACAGTGGTGGGATTCAAAATGTAGGTGATCTGCATGCATTTTTAATTTTGTAACATGATTGCACAGTATCAGAAATTTGCATCAGAACTTAAACATTGCTTTTGTCTTATTTTATAGAAAAATGTTGAACTTGAAGGGCTAGTGGATTGCACTTCTGTAAAAATAATAACTTTCTAAGTGTTAGAGTGGTAGCTTGTAAACCTTTCTGAGGATCTTGCTCTCATATTAGAGGCATTATTGAAAGTCTAGAAAATGCCTTTGTGAAAAATTATCACATCAACCATCTCTCTAAGGTAAATTTAGAAACAACTGCATTCAAAGAAATGAAAGTTAAATATGAAGGAAAATATTTTTATGAGATTCACACCATACCAGGTCAACATAGACAGTTGCCATTGTCAGCATCTTATTTACTGTCTAAGAATTCTAGATAATTATCTATTAATGTAAATATTATGTATTAATGTATTACTTTCTTTATTCCTTTCAGCTTGTCTTTCCCCATTCCACCCTCACACCCTGTTTCTGACCATAATGAAGGTTAAAAATTATCTCAGATACCTCTGATCTGACTAGGTTTTATCTTTGCTTGAAGCTTCTTATGAACATAAATGTATAAACAAAAAAGTCATGGATGTATTCCTCTCTTGTTTTAGTTAGGAAACTCCTTTCCAAGTGTGAGGAAAGAACATAGTATTGCCAAAGGAAAGCAGTGCTAGTCTCCTGAGTTGTACTGATGTTTATGATTCCATAAACTTTAAACAGAAAGCAAAACTGGAAAATGCATTAATTGTATGCAGTTTTAAAGAGTTTGTTTTTTTTTTGTAGGCATCACAGTGTGGTAGGTGCTTTGAATACAAAAGATGCCATCACTTATTGTTACATTTCACAACTTGCATATTCTGATGTTTCACTGTAAAAACTAGTTCAGGTTCTCTTCCCTATATAAAAAAAAGTTAGTGTTTTAATCAAGCTAGCTGAAAAAACTAACAGGTGTGGGTTTTGTGTGTTTGTTTTTTGTTTCTTTTAGCAGAATATTTTACATTCAAATTGGGGTCATAGTAGCAAGAAGAATAAGGGTCTGATGAGCGTGCATGTTGGAGTGTGTTAATTCCTTGTTAGTGATTTAGAAAAGGCACAAAGGGGACACTGATTGTGGTGGAAGGCAAGCCTTGTTCTCTATTATGGCTGTTTCATTAGGGCCTCTGCATGAGGCCCAGCAATCCATTCAATGAGAGAACAAGTCCTTTTAATTTGAGCTCAAGGATCTTGTTTAGCAGGTCAGAAATCGTGCCTTGCAATTCCTAATTAACAAGTCATTAACTAGTCTGTTGTGAGATGCTCGTAATCTTGTCTAATTAAAATGCTATCAAGTTAATTCATAAATGTGGGAAAACTTAATGGTGGAATTTGCCTTTGGTTTTGTTTATAAATTCAGTTGTGAAGAGGAGGAGCTGGCTCTTATAGAGTTTTGATTAAGTTGACATTCACTTGGTGTGAATTGTTCCTTAACACAGCAGCTTTCACCACACTTGCTCCACTTTACAGCCTTCCTCTATAGGAATAAAGCCCAACAAAGACAAGGACTGCTGCATGCATTGCTATGCATATTTTAGTGTGAATTGCTGACAATTTTTTTTTCTCTTTTTTTTTCTTTTTTAACAACTTGCTAAGGAGCCAAACATTTTTGAAGATTATTCTGGTCTCTTCTTACTGGCCTTTCTCCAAATTAAAATAAAAAACGTGTCAATCAAATGTAATAGCAGTTGCAGGGCTAAAATGAGATCCTTTTGCTGAATAAATTCTTTTTGTTTGTTTCTTTTGGGGGGCAGGAGGGTGTTTGTTTTGTTTTTGATGGAGTGGAGCCCTCACATTCCTCACAGTCTGCTATAGAAGGCTCTGTAAATAGGTTTTGAAAAAAAAACCCTGACTCTAAACAAATAGATTTAGAAGCTGGGTATGAATGATAAGGCTATTAGAGCTTGTCTGTTGTGTTACTGTACAGTGAGCACAGTTTGTTGTGACTAATACTAAATAGGGTTTAGAGTTGCATTCAGCATCCCTTATTGAGGAAAATCCTGAAACACCACAACCTATACTGCAGCAAGACACAGTTACTCCTGTGCATAAAAGAGCTTTTGCTGAACAGGGTTGAAAAAGTAGAGGCAGGCTGGGGAAGAATATGAAATTAACTTCATAAGATCTTAAAGCCAAGCTACTGTGGTGTTTGAGGATTTTCAGCAATTTTTGTTTGTCTAACCCTTGTTTTATGCCAGGTTTAAATAATGAAGAGTACCAAGTGGTGATTGGAAATGATACAACCCATTACATCATTGATGACTTGGAGCCAGCCAGCAACTACACCTTCTATATTGTAGCTTACATGCCTTTGGGAGCCAGTCAGATGTCAGATCATGTCACTCAGCACACCCTTGAAGATGGTAAGAAGTTATTTTGGTCAATGTTCTTATCTGCCCTGAGTCAAACTGTGCAGTCCAGTGGGAACAGTTCTTGAGGGTCTTGAATTTCTGTTGGTACCAGTGACACTTCTGGACACCACAGTGCAAGACAGCAGCTCACAAAAGGAATGAGAATAAAATAACATTCTGACAGAGCAGCAGTGTGTATTACACAGAGTCTCTTTCTGTGCTGAAAGACATTTCATTAAATCATGTCAATAACTATTCTAGATCTTTATGAACTCCTTTCATGATGAGAATTTGACAGTAGCCTAGGATTTAGTCTCTATGACACTCTCTTGGACATCTGAAATGGGGATCCAAGTGCACACCTACCACAGCTTTTGCAAATTTTGTAGGAAAATCTGAAATACAAATTTGCTGTACGGACAAAAAATTAACCTGTTGTTTTGTTTTGGGTTTTTTGTGTCAATGTGCCTTTTTTAGTAGAATCAGAATTTTGTAAAACACCCTGCTGACTTATTTCTGCGCAATGATTTAATTAATCTGAACATCATGGCAACAACACTGTTTAGTGTAGATCATTAGATCTGATTAATAAATTCTGACAGGGTTAAGCTGTGGCAGCATGGAACACTGCCATTTCTAGCTGTCTGCAGGTCTCTTTACCAGAACCCTTATTACATGGTAAGTGGAAGAAAACATGCACCAAGTTTTTGACTGCAGGTTGTTGTCTGGGCCCTGGGCTGGAGTGTCAGACCAGTCAGGTGCTGATTGCCTTTGATTACTGCGGGCAGCAGTAAGAGAAGAAAATGGTGAGGGGGGCCTTACAGAAAAAAGTTTGCTTAAACTGTTCTGCATTCAGCAGGTGAGAAGTGTGAGAAGTGTCAAATTATCCTTAAACAAGAATCTACAGAACTTGTTGGATTATTTAGTCTTACATTACTGGCATCTCATTGTAGGCTGAGGTATCAGACAAGAATCTTCTGTCTTTTCCCTGAGCTCAAAAGGTTTCTCTTTGCCTTTTTAGTTCCCTTGAGAGCTCCTGAAATCAGTTTGACGAGCAGGAGCCCTACAGACATTCTCATCTCTTGGCTGCCAATTCCTGCCAAGTACAGGAGGGGCCAGGTGGTGCTGTACCGCGTGTCCTTCCGGCTGAGCACGGAGAGCAAGGTGCAGGTGCTGGAGCTGCCGGGCACCGCTGATGAGCACCTGCTGGAGGGGCTGAGGCCCGACAGCCTCTACCTGGTGCGCATCACTGCGGCCACCAGGGTGGGCTGGGGAGAGGCGTCCTTGTGGACCTCGCACCGCACTCCCAAAGCCACCAGCGTCAGAGGTAAGGCTTAGCAGGCTGGGCACTCAACAGCACCGGCTTTGGGGTTGTTGGATTTCTAAACTTTCTGGATTCAAATTGCATAGAACAGAAGAAAATGAGGCTAGAAGCTAAAGCATCTGAGCAGCTCACAAACATGAACTAGAGTTTCCTATGCCATTTTGTTCAGTGTAAAATACATTTCTGCAAACTGGAGTGCTGCACATGAGCAGTGTAATGTTCTCATTAAGGATCTGAGTTGTTTCATGTGTGTCTGTATTGCATGCATCTTTTGAATATGCAAATTTACTTGATACGTGAAGTCTAATTTGTTATAATTGAGCTTTGGATTTTATTATTATTTAGTAATGTCATGCAGAAGAACATTCAACTTTACACAAATGGCTTGGAAACTGCAGATTTGAATTTTTAACTTTATTCCTTAAGCTTGAAAACTATGCAGATTTGAATTTCTAACTTTATTCCTTAGCTGTAGTCCACATCCTTCTGCTTTGGATTTAATTGAGTTTTGACTACTGTAGTGAATTATTAACATGTGATGAAGTGTGATGGTATTGTTAATCATGTTTGCTTTGGCTCACTTTAAAACAGGAAGTAACTTTGTAATTGTCTTTGGAATGTTTTCATTTTTCCTTAAAAATAATTACCTCATTAACTAAATAATTTCTTTATTAAGATGCAGAATTAGAAGCTGCTTCTATTCTGTTGTATTCTAAATTAAGTTGTTAGATTTAGGTTATAGGGCGTCAGGTATCATAAGGACGAAATCATTACATGACTACACAGATGAGATAGAATCAAAGTCTGGAGTGAAGTTTGGACTGATGGACATCCAGATTTTTGCATGAAAAACAGCTTTTTCTAGAACACAAGACTATTTTCTGTCTGTATCTCCAACCCCAGCCCCGAAGTCCCCCGAGCTGCGTTTGGAGCCCATGAACTGCACGACCATTGCTGTGCAGTGGCAGCAGGACGCCGAGGACCCCGCTGCTGTGCAGGGCTACAAACTCTACTACAAGGAAGAGGGGCAGCAGGAGAATGGACCCATTCTGCTGGATGCCAGTGACCTGGAATATACTGTCAGTGGTTTGGGTGAGTGTAAAAAATACTTCTCAACTCTTTTGGAAGATAGTGACACCTTAGAGAGCTTAAATCACTACACCTGTAAGGCAGCAGAGTTAGGTTTGGCCACCTATTTTCCCAGCAATAAGCTTTGCAATCTTGATTTAGGCTGCTGAGGGAATAATCCTCTCACAAAATATGTGTTGCACAGCACTATAACCATATCTTGTAAATCTTGTATAAGCTGGAAGGACACCCAACTACTTATCACAAGATACAGAACTTAGTTAGTTAATACTGCTAGTAAATGACATGTCTTTTTAATATTCACTTTAATATGCAGGTTTTAATATTTTTGGTGTTTATGTTTTTCTCTGCTATTTTTAGCCTATTTCTGTCTTACTCATTGCCTTTGTCACAGTTACACTGCATGACAAGCGCTGCTTGTTCAACATAGAAGCAAGTAGTTCTTGTGCACGTTATAATCCTGTTAATATTTTTGAGGAGTACTGGTAAATATTTGCAGGACTGAGCACAGAGCTTGCTGAGTACCACTGGAGTCCTTCCACTGATCACCCGACTCCCTTTCCTCCTGTAGCTCTTGCAATGTGTATTAGTCCAGATGTGTTGGGATCATCCCAAGGTAGAAGGCAATTGTTTACATGCAGAACTGAGAGTTTCTTTCATCAAAAGATGCAATCTATCACATAATCACCAAAAGTAATATAGGACTTGACACTTGCTGTTTGAAATGTGTTGAGATAGTTTACTTGGTGGTATTGTGGAGAATTAATCTTGACTAAGTTATCAAAGTTGACCTGCAGTCTTAACTAGGTCAAATGCCTTCCTGACCATGCTCAAATATTCTCATCTGCTGTATACAGTTGAGATAAAATTTTAGGGGAGATTTGAGAGGAGTATTCTGGTCTGTTAACTGGACAACTGACCATCTGTGACCATTTCTAGCCAGAGCATCTGGCAGTGGCCAACTGTTTAACAGAGCTGTGAGACAAAAGAGCACCTCTGAGAGCACAGAAAGGATGTGGTGTCTGTGTGTCCTGGGACAGAAGTGCATAAATCTTTTTCTTATTATGCAATAAAAAGCTGTAATTTCAAACATGTGCAAACTTATTAACAATGTGATCTACATGATATGGATTTTCTCAGTACACTAATACTCCTCAGATGAAAATAGTATTTTACAGAATTATATTAAAATGTATATTATCTGTGTTGTTTTGTTAGATTTTCTTTCTATTAAGCATGTAGACAGATGGGAAAATGAAAGAAAAGTGAGTTTGGAAATTACAACTTTCACATGGTCACAGCTGACTGAATTGAAGAAGGAAGAATTCATGTGCTTGAGTTAACCATTCAGTCATGATGCATGTAATGTGTTGAGTGTTTTTTCTTTATCATAATTCTCAGTATCTAAATATGGTGACCAAAACATGATACATTCCATATACTCTGATTGCTGTAATTTATATTTTTCACATCTACATAATTTGTGCTGCTGGTGTCACTGAAGAGTAGTTGTTGTTTTTTTTTTTTTAAATGGGATGTATTGAGTTTCCTGAAGTGTATATCAAATATGAATTTTCCTAAGTTTCTTTGCTGGTTTCTTTCTTTTTTTTTCCCCTTTTTTTTTTCTTTTTTTTTCCTTTATAGCATTTTTATAGAATTAACAGTAAAGGCATTCATCACTACAGCTACAAAAGACTCAGCTGAGGAAAGTTGATTAGGTCATGATTTTCCACTGCTAAGATGATTACTTACACTGTAGCTTGGAAAGCTCACAGAGACTTCTTGTAGTGATAGTGCCTGTCTGACTGCCCTTTGCCAAACTACCTGCTTGAAATACTTGTGCATGCCAAATTATTTCTTAGAAAGCAGTATACAGCCAATCTTCTGCCCCTGGCAGCTGCACACCTGGTGATTGTAGCAGGTAGAATTTTATGCAGCACATAAATCAACAAAGACTGTAGCCACATCCACACATTAAGAAGGTGATTTGTTAATCTTTTTATTTCTTGTGAATAATCTTAAGTCATGTGGACCAGTACATTTATTTATTTATTTATGCATTTAAAAATTAAAACTATTAGTTATTAGGAAGTGGTCCTACCTGGTACAATTTGAGGTGTAACAAGGCAAGCCACCACACTGGGGTTTGTGACTATGGTAAACTGATTTTTCATGAACTGGACAGAGGCTTTGAAGACTGATGTTCTGTCATCCATTTGCCTCTCCTGAGGACACTAAACTACTGATTTATTGACAGAGTCTTGAAAATAAATATCTTCATTATGAGCTACAGGAATTAGAATACTGCAAGTGTGAAACTTGAAGAGGAAAGGTGTGTGTTAAGACTTTTGGTGTAATATATGTTGGATAATATGGTCAAAAGGAGAGGTTATTCCTAATTTGAAAGAATATGCTCAGAGTCCTAGTTGCTTCCCAGTGGCAAAGAAGAAGCAGTTTCTCATGCATTATCTGTTGCCCCTGAAGTTATATGGCTTCCAAACACTCCCTCTTCATGTCTTTGTCATGACCTACAGCTGCCCTATATTCCCTGTTCTTCTGCATAGTTAATAAAGTGCAGATAGACTTCTAGTGACATTTAGAGCATGTCAGTACATCTGTCCATGGAACTTTCTGCAGATGTTGGTACAAATGCCAGTTGTGTAGGTTATGTGTATTAAAGAGGTCATTTCACTTACCCTGTGGCAATTAGAGTGCATCACAAAATGAGAGTTCATGATTGTCTCTAACCAGAGAACATTAGCATTGTTATCACAAGCACTGTTGATTGCTTGGTTGTGGGTAGCTTTGATATAACTACTGTAAATGATTGCAAATGTCTACAGGAGGACTCTTGATGGAAGTATAATTATGACAGATAAAACAGAATCAGCCATGTTAGTGTGAAATAGATGACAATGATTAAACATGGACTGTAGCAATATGAATATTATGCTGCATATTTTTAGTCTCTTGTTGGTTCCCACCGTGTGCTCTGAGACGTGACCTCTCTTTCTCCAGTGTAGGTCTACCCAGTTACTTCTGTGTGTTTTTAAACTGGATTATTTACATGATAGTCACCACGTAAATAGAATTAAATGATCTGATCATTTATTCTCAAAATAAATATCCACAGTTTCACACAGGCATTTGTTTGTGTTAAAGGTCTTTGCATTTATTTTTCAATAGCAGGCCATTTCCTAGTCCAGTGTAAAATTCCATTATTACTTGAATGTGCCACAGGAGCAGACCCTTGGCTGCATACCATGCATTTTTGCCTCTATTTTTAATTCCTCCATTGCTTCCTCCTGGTCTAGAAATTTTTCCCTCACAGAAAGTCTTTCATTGTGAGGCTTGATAAGTCTGCTGGTACCAGGTAATGGTTCCTGATGTGTGTTCAGAAGTTGAAGTGAGTTTTGCTGGTGGAAGAGTTTGTTGGGGAACCTTCTCACTGTGCAACAGGAGAGGGATTGGCAAAACTTGAAAGTTAAAACAAAGACAGTGTCCAGAGAAGCTCTGCTCCCCCTTTAAGTGTGTTCAGATTATTATTTTCAAAGAATACTTAAATCATGTGCCATGTGCATCTGTGCCTCCGTGAAGTTGGTATCGATGCTGGCTGAGTGGAGCGTTTGCCTGTCAGAGCTCACTGGGTTTGCAGCTGTATCACTGGTAGGAAATGGAGCCTGTAAAAGGATGGCAGTGATTCAGCAGAACCCATCTGAAGCTGGGAGGATATCTTTATATATATATTTATCCGGGAGAATAAAATCGAATTCAACTTCTTGGTTAGCAAACTCAAGAAAGTGTGATCAGTTCTGGTGCTGTGACACGAGAATGTTTTTCAAGCTGCCTGGAAATCTTAATTACTGAACTTCAATTGTTCAGTCCTTACCATGATGTAATTAATTAAATGAATGCCACTGGTGATGTTTGTGTGCCTTTAGCCTCCAAGCCTTCTATAATTGGAGGGAGGGAGGAGAGCAAGAATTCACTCTGCTAATTCATTCTTCCCTGGCTGCTGTGTGGGAGCTGTACCACCCTGGTGCTGGCAGTTCCACCAGGGTGTCAGGAAGTTGCACTTTGGTGACAAGGCAGATGCAGGGTCCCAGTAAATGCACCCAAAACCCTGAGGCCAGGAGGTACTGGCAGAGATGTGCACACGTTCTGTAGGTGCTCTTTTGTTTTTTGCTGCGTGATGCTATCAGAGTAACACCTCTCACACAGACACCTTAGGGGGATGGAAAAACGAGTCTGTTTGCTTTGGTGAGAATGCCTTGAGCTGGGAGCCCAGAGCTCCTTGGCCTTTCCCTGAGAGGGCCCTTCCCTCCCCAGGACAGCCTGGGGGTGCAGTGTCCTGTGCTGGGAGCATGGCTGCTCTCTGGGGCCTGGGGCAGCTGCCAAGTGTTGGATGGCCAGGAAATGGAGTGTATGGAGTGTGCTATAAAATAAACCATTAAACCAATGTATTGGTTGAGGATTCCTGAGAGGCTTGGAGACACTGCAGTGCAAGCTTTCTCTCTAGGAAAGCTTCTCTTGTGTTGATGGGGTCATCTGAACTGTTTAACATGAGGTGCATAATAAATAGCCCTGGTGCTTCTCCTGTTACCCTGGTTTTACATTACCCATTGGCTTTTTTCCCTGCCCCAATCTAGTACTTTTGGAAAAAAAATTAGATTTTGTCAGACTCATGTGTGTGATGTACTCCAAAAACTTAGGTCTTAATCAGAAAAGCTTCCCTGTCTGAAAGCTCTTCTATGTTCTGCCTTTTCCCAGCTACAGAGAGGAGAAATAAAGCAAAGTGCATTGCCCAGTGTTCCTTGACTCGGACAATATTTCCAAGTGAAGAATTTGTCAAAATCTGAATGATACGAAGGCACATTTTGTGACCCTGCATGGCACTCCCCTTTGGAAAGGGAGCTTCTGCTGAAGAATTAGCCAGCTACCTCCTACCCTTAGGATTCCCCCAGAGACTTGGCCTTCAGTTGTTTAATTCCCTGGGATCTGTTTATATTGTGTTACAGCCATGACTGTAGCTAAGCTTTAGTCCAGGGCAGCAAAGATGACAAGGTCATTCAACAGTCTATAGAAATTGAATAAGGGTGTGTAAGAAGAGTCACTGCAAAGAATTCCTCCAATTAAGCTGCCTGCTGCACATCACCCAAGCTTCTCTTGTAATGATCCTGTTAAAGTGCTTTAAAGTTTCATAAAGCAGCTGATGGGGTGGTGAGATAGCACACAGCAGTTTCATTTGCACCATACCGCAAATGAATGTGCTGGAAAATGTAAGTTTTAAAAACTTAATGGCATCTCTGACAGTGTTGGTGCTATCTTTCTTAAGATTTGCAAATGCTGAAGTATTGAGAAGGAACACTAAATGCATTTCATGTGTTAATGCAGTCATTTCTGAAAGCTGGGGCTGTAATTTCAGTTTTATCTCATGTTTTGTTGGTGTCAAAATGTAGTCTCACATGCTTGAATCTGACAGTTCTGGAATACTGGAAATTGTGTATGTGGGAGTTGATACTGCTTTTTGTTTATCAGTTACTGTGGAAATTTAGTTTGGAATTCCCATACAAATGCAAGGAGCCAGGCATTTCTACAGTTTCATGAAGTGATGTGAAAGAAACACAGGTTTCTTGAGAAATACTCCTTTTTTTTCCCCCCATTGTTAACTGTTCTCAAATGGCATTAAATAAAATACAATTTAGTATAACAGATGTACTTTTTTCTGCTTGAGGTATTTTACATCAGATCAGACATCCACAGTTAGTGAAATGCTGACTTGAGCAAAAAGACAGCTCTGTTAAAAAAAGAATCAGAAATTGCATTTAGTTCTTAAAAAAGATCAGCTAAAAGCTCAGTTTTCTTGCTTGGAAAGCCAGATGATTGCACTGCCTGCTGTATATACTGTGGTCATTATATTTACATTGTTACATAGTGGAAAGTGTGTAATAGCTCAGTAGGTGACCAGGACAAATATTATCATTTATTTCCACTGTTTACAGCTGGGTCAGTCTAGTGTTTACTCCTGCTGATTACATCCTTAAACTAAACTTCTTATCTGTCAATTCTCCTGATTGTGTGTAACAGCCTTGCTACTACTACTTATCAGCTAAAACATAAGGGATTTGCTGAGAGGGGAGGAGGAATTGGACAAATTGCGCAGGAATAAAACCAAAAGCCCTGGAAGTAAACTGGTTATGTTTAAAATAAGCTAACTGTGACCCCTTTCTCTTCCCCAGCCATGGCAGATAATGTATATTTGTGGTTAACAAACCCAAGCTCTTGCCCAGTCCTGCTATGAGAGTGCTTCTGTGGCACCTCAATAAACAAGAGACACACATTCCTTGCTCCAGTCATGAAAGACAGACCTGTCACCACTATAAATGAGTCTCTCTTCCAAATGCAGACATGGCATATCTGCATATCATTTTCTTCCTGTTCTTTTTACTTTTCAGGTTTTGAAAGTTAGATTATAGATTAGAAGAGAGAATGGAGGGAGCTTTATTACCCTGTGACTTTTTTACGCGTAAGATATCAAAGCAAATGCTTCTTTGCTAAGCTTTTACCTCTTTTATATAAGAACCATATTGCATTTTACAGGCTGTAAATGCACACAGAGATCAAACTGGGTTTTGTGTTTTGTTATGATTTACAAACTGCTGCATCATGTTTTGTTTCCAGTGTATGGCAGTGCTAGTAATTTCTCCCAGGCTGTTTGTAAGAGAGCTCCCTTTAGGCTCAGATTTACCATCCATGCTTGTGGAAGACCAGGCTGAGTGGCAGAGGCAGGGAAGGCATCAAATCTCTGTCCTGTGTGGCATTTCTGCTCGTGTATTGTTGGTCTGTGTGCAGCTGGGCTGTACTGGGGGAGTAGCAGGAGGCTGCACAGTGCAGACACACAGACACAGGGTGAGCAGACACAGGTTCCAGACTCACCCACTGGCTTCATGCCTTCCTTATGGAGGGAAATACTGCACTGCTCTGCTTAGGTGAAAAATTGATTCAACAGAGTTGTAAATTGAATTCTTACTGGGCAAAAATGAAGCTGATGTTGAAGTCTGTGGCCCTTTGTTGGAGGTTGTCAGCCTGGCTTCCATTACATCAACTGTGTCTTGGGCAAAGCTTTATTTAAGCACTGAGTGGGAATCCCAGAAAAATATCAGCTTGTTCTGAGCAGACTTGCTGGGGAGTAGCCAGTTAACTGCCAGCTGCTAATGCTGCATACCTTCTGTGCAGTTCAAGTGACACATCTGTAAAATCTGTAATGCCTTCCTTCCTGTGCAGTTCTGCCATTATTTGTTTTGCGTTGTGCAATATTGCAGATTTGTATCATTACCACATATTTTCACTTTAATTTTTGTTCTTAAAATCTTTTGTTCTTAAAATTCTTTTGTTCTTTTGTTCTTCTTTTCTTCTTAATTTTGTCCTCTATGTTTTCTGTCAGAATTTAAATTTACCTCTATTAAAGAAATTGGATTTATGTTTTTCTAAACCACATCACAGTTACTTCTGCCCATGTTTTTTGTTTTTTTGAAAGTAAACATTATTTTCTTACAGTTCATTTCTAGTGGAAAGCTTTAATTAATTTTTAATGTCTTTGCCAATTTTAAATTACATCATCAAGCCTCTCTAGGTTACCAATTTAGTCAGTAATCAACTGCAGTAGGCACTGGAATACTGACATTTGGAACATCTGCATTAGCAGTATAACTTGTTTTGGTGTTGATTAAAATGTTATGTGTGACAGATCCTTATGAAGAGGAATCCCTGGCCTTTCTTTTACTTAACTACAGAGCCATGGAATGACTCTAAAACTGGTAAAAATGTATTAATTTGTCAGCATGATAAGCACTTAATCTTGGGTCAGAAAGATGCATTCTTGTTCTCTTAGTTAAAATCTTTCATGAACAGGTAGTTTGTGTTTTGGAAGGATTTTTATGTCTAACATATTTTTATGAAACCTTCTGGAACATGCTCTGGTCCAGTTTGAACTCAGTTATCTGGGAAAATAGCCATGATATCCTCATTTAAACATGCCTTGACTTTTAACTTCCCAAGTTAGTGGCTCTTTGAAGGGGAAGGACAAGGGAGTAGATCCTCAGTGCAGAGTAAGCATTGAGTGCACTGCACTTAAAAAATCAAAATCAGGAGCGCTAAGACAAGTTAAGCCCTGCTCTAGAGAGATCTTGTGAGCTGTCAGGATGGGGGAAGTGTCACCGTCTGGGACAATGCCTTGTAGCAATGTTAAAGGTAATAATGTAAAGATAAGGGCTTTGCTAAGGCAACAGGAGCACTTATGTTCCATGGGCCCACTCCAGCAGCATGGAGAGGTTTTGCCTATTTTTGAGACTTTTGCCTCTTTATCAACTGTCCCCATAACTGAGTTGGACACGTTTTTTCTCGGGGGATCAGATTAATTGTGTCACAACTCAAAGAACTGGAATCAAGGGTGCTTCGGAGTAGGAGGAGAAGATTTTTTGCACTCTGGCAAAATAATTTGCCAGCCTGTAGTGAAGCAAAATGTGTTGTCCTCAGGGTATTTAAAGGTAAACTTTTCCACGGTGGGAAAGTGATTAGAATCTTGCAGGAAATGCTCTCTGCTGCTCTGTGGTCCTGGGGTAGGAATTCCAGCGTTTAGAGCTAAACCTGTGTGGGAATTCAGCTGGGAGATTGTGTCATGTTGATTGAGTAACAGTTAGGATGCATGCAAATAGTGTTGCATTGTTCATTTGCTGGAGCTGAAGGTTAAAATTTGCTTCATGAAAGGACATATTGATCACTCCTTACAATAAGAAAGTAGTAAATAACTTTAAATTAAGAACCACCAAAATGTTTTTAAGTATTACAATGAAGATGTAATAAGTACGTTTTGATAGCTGTAAAATAAAAGTGACCACTAAATAACTACTTAATTTCTTGAAACTGGAAATTAAGTTAAATGTATAACCCCGTTTAAAGCGAAAAATGAGCAAGCAGATAATGATGGCAGGAATGGCCAGATAAGTGATAAAGTTTCTTGAACAAAACAACAAAATAAACCAAACAAAAGAACCCCAGAAATCTGAACTGCT
>NW_005054313.1:6139244-6144759 GCF_000277835.1 Geospiza fortis | reverse complement strand
TACAATCCTTTTTAGATTTAAACAGAACTTTAAATATGGTGGGTGGGTTTTTTTCCCCTCCTTTTTTTTCTGGAATGAGAGGATTTGTCTCTGGGAGACAGCATTATTTAATTTGCTATTTATTGGACTTCATTAGTAAAATACTTAAGTCTTGGATTGCAAAGAAACTGCTCCTTGGAGAAAGCTTAGAGAAAACTCCTGTTATAGGAAATTAAATCAACATTGTCCATTAATCATACTGCATGTCAACCCCCAGACCTCTCTTGATTGTTCTTGGTGAATGTGAGGAACCATTAGATGTGTGAGGTCCTTAAAGGTCTGAGTAAGTCAAAGGGGAAGAGTTTAAAAAAATGCCACCATTAGCACATGAAAGAGACTTCGGAGTGGACAGAAGAAAACATTTGCTGTACAGGGCTAGTTACATTTCTTAATTTTTTTTTCCTTTTTTATTTATTATTTTCTTCCATTGTTAAACAACAATCCAGATGTTGTGATCCAAATGTTAATTTAATTCATCCTGAAGCTTTTTTTCATTAACTTTTTTTTTGGGGTCATGTTACTAGTTCTAGTTGTATGGGAAAGGTAGGAATAGGGGATCTTTGTAATTTCTGTGTTAGTGATAAGTAAACACACTTATAAAGCTGAGCTAAAATGTCTTCTGGTAGCTTCCCTGTCTTGAGTAACACCTTGGTTATATATTTGCCATGAAGGCATTATTGCTAACAGAA
Source organism: Geospiza fortis (assembly GCF_000277835.1). Taxonomy (NCBI): domain Eukaryota; kingdom Metazoa; phylum Chordata; class Aves; order Passeriformes; family Thraupidae; genus Geospiza; species Geospiza fortis. The sequence continues at coordinate 6,144,031 of NW_005054313.1, read as the reverse complement.
GCATTTTTTCAATTTTGGGAAAAGATGCAATTGTGAAAAAGTGCATGTTTGCTTTTTTCAGGCTTCCTGCAGTCACACTTCTGTGGCAAATGAAGCGGGGGATGCAGGAAGCAGGGAAAAATCTTGTGTTGGAAGAAGCCCCTCTTGCTGTAAAACATCTCTTCCAAACCTGGGATTTAAAATTTTTTTTTATTTCTTTGTTTTTGGGTTTTTTGGTGGGGGTTTTTTTGGTTGGTTGTGGTTGGTTGGTGGTGGGTTTTTTTTGGTTTTTTTTTGTTCTTTGGTTTTTGTTTGGTTTTTTTTTGTGGGGTTTTTTGGGGGTTTTTTTTGGGAGGGTGTTTTGCTTTTTGTTTCTAATCTAGGAAAAAAGGTTTAGTATAAGTAAGTTTTGCATTAAAAAAAGTGTATTTCAACATTTATACTCACTTTCACAGTGTTTTTTTACCTTTATCATAGCTGAATATTGCACCCCTGTTCAAGCTGGTTATCATTACAGAACAAAGCCACTTGTTGCTCCATGTGCTTGTAGAAACCAGGACAGGGAAATCATTCTGATCCTCTGTGGTAGATCTGTGAAAGATTTGAGTTTTCTGCCTCTGGTGGCATCCAGTTGAACATGCTGGGGGTCTTTGTACAACTGACACTTGTGTACTCAGACAAAGGAGGAGTATACAGAATCCTGTATGCAAATACGCCTTGAAAATGTGGATTTTTTAAAAGGTAGTTGAACTGGAGATATTTTGGGGTGGTAGGTAGGATGGTGTATGTGGGAAAAGAGAGAGACAGATGGGTAGATGTTGCACTACTGTGCCTTAAGTCCATTTGCCAACTTTCTCCCTTGTATATTCAAGGTGCAGGGAGGGCTGTGCTCACAGCCTGCTGCCCAGCTCAGTACGTGTGTGTCTATATTTGCATATGTATATAGACACTGTTGGGAGAAAAATATTTTTTATCCTCTTTGTCTTAGTCTAGCCCAGCACTTCTCCATCACAAGAATACCTCTCACTGTTTTAGTACTTTGTATTCATTGTTATTTCTATGGTAATTTCTGTTGGCCTAATTTGGCCTTTTTTCTCTCTTCATGTCTTGGCTGCCTTCTTACAGCTTCTCACCTGCCTTTATTTAATCTCTCATAGTTTCCCACCAGTCCTTGTTGCCCTGGTGACAATCACTTGCCTTAGAAATCTCCATCTGTAGCACTCCCTACCAGTTGTTTGTGCTGGAGAACTTTTCTCAGAGGTGGCTGGGATGTATAAAGTCTGTGTGCTATCCAGGCAGAGTAGGCAGCACACATGGGCTGTGTTTGATATCACTGTCAGACAGGCAGGGATCTTCATCCTTCTCCTTCACAACTGACAGCCAAATCTTGCTTCCAAGCCAGTCAAACACCTGAAGGAAAGCTCCAAGCACAGTCCAGTTGCAGGACAGCAAACTGAGCTGCTCAGAGAGCAGATTGAGTGCAGGCACGAGAGCAGGGCTTTCCAGCTGACCCAGCAGTGCCTACACCTCCCTCTTCCCTTGAGCCTCCCTGCTGGAAGATCTGTCTCTCAAGGGTCATCTTCCCCCTTGCAGGAGGAGTCTGCCAGTGGGACCTGAGAGCCTGTGCTGTCTCCTGTGTCCCTGTGCAGGGCAGCTCTGCCTGCAGCATCCACCTTAGGCAGTTATTCTTATTTCCACTTTGCTAGTAACACGTGTTCATCTGTCTGTGCTAAGAACACATGCTGTGCCCTTCCAGCAGTTTGTCAGCATTGCCATGAGTTTCACAGGTGGGTGAGTGTTCACTGTCCCTGGTACACACTGGGTACCTGGAACACAAGGGAGAGAAGAGTCCTTTTCATGGGTTGCTCAAGTGCTGATGGTTTAAGCTGAGTGTGACAGTGATATCCCTGCAGTCTGAACTGAGCTGTGAGTGTCCAGCTTTCCAGCTTTGCATTCAGTCTATTAGATAACAGCTCCCCCTTGAGGGAAATGTGTTTTGTTAATGAACTCATAGCTCTGGGATCACTGGAGTTTTTTGGGTAGGTCTGAGGGTCACAGTTTCGCCAGGCTGGATAAAACAAAGCAGACTCGTGGTGGCTGTGCTGAGTCCTGAGCAGCTGCCAGGGCTTCCTCTGCTGCCTTGGGATGTTGTTCAGCTCTCAGAATTCATCCAAGTGCAGCTCAGAGCACCATAAAGTGGCACAAGGAGGCACTTTTGGAAGAAATCACCCCACATTTCTTGTGTACTCTGTGAATTGGTGCTGCTGCTCTCTGTGCTTGTACACTGGTGACACTTGTGTTGGGGCACAGGATGGGTGGGAAGTGGCAGAGGAAGGCAGCAGGGAGTGCTGAAGGCTGAGGGGAGCAGGCTGGCTTCTTTCAGCAGCAGCACAGCTAATGCTGCTTTAAAATGCTCATCAAACTGCAGGCTCAACAGAGCATTTGTAAAACTGAGTTGATGATGGGAAAGCCTTTCAGTTGGGCAGAGGGAGATAGCTAGCTAAGAGTTAAGTAGCTGTGTGTTTATTTTACTTAAGCAATCAATCAGTCAGACTGCTTTCCACTTCCTAAGTGTTGTATAAACTTCATATGCAGAGGGATTACATCAAGATAATTTTCTTCTCCTTTTTTTTCAATCAAGATATTGATATAGGTTGAATTTAAATCTTGAATGCATTAGAAAAGTTAACAAAAATAACTTTCATTATTAATTGTATCCTACTCGTTTGCTCTGTACCTTTCAGTTTGTTAATACAATGTTTGACAGGTATTAAATGCTTGTTCTTCACAAAGCTATTAAATAATACAGTAGGTAAGGCAGAAGATTTACATTGTAACTTGTGTGTGGTCAAACATCTGGACAACAGTAGCATTGCTTCCTACAAAAACCAATTTTGTGCATTAAAAAGAAAAGTTAAAGGTTTTGAAGGAAAAATTTAAACCAGAACAAATTCCCATGTATATAATTATGGAAAATACTTTACAGATATAAGAAACTTTCTTGAAGAAAAGGACGCAATCATTAAAATTCTGCTGCAATTTCTGCAGAGGTATATTTTCTTTCCTATGTTGTTATTGTTATTCTGAGCATCCTTTAAAGTACAATAGTTTTTACCTGTAGTAAATACTATCTGTGTTAAGAACATGTAATGTTGTAACCCATTTCCATGTGGGGAAAGATACACTTTTGTCTTTATGAAATACCACAAAGTGTAAAATAAATAGTAGAAACTGTGTGGTCAGCCAGAAGAGCAAAAGATTTTCAAAAGTTTGAGGAAGCCTGAAATCTTTTAGGCTACTCTTCTTGTTTAGATGCTTCATTAAGCATCTTTGTAGAAGGGTACTCAGACCACAGTTCACTGAGTAAAGGATGTGAGCTTCTAAGAATATTAGGTCCAAATTCAGATTTCACATGTTGACCTCTTTTACACCACCTGCAAGATTTGTCTGTGGTACTTTCAAGAGTTGGTGTTTCAGAAACTTGGTCTTAATTAAATAGTCTTCAAATAAACCAATAACATCTATTTAACAAAAGGCAACAACATCATTAACTTGCACAGCTGCTGCCACTAATATAGAGCGAGTAATCCTCCTGATATATTATCTTAGAAAGCAGAGTCTTGGCCTGGAAAGAGATGAACACAAGATGTCATTGAAATACTGTTTTGGGAGGAATCAGTGGGAGATGAAAAGTTATTATAATTTTTACAGAGAAGCAGGTTGTCCTGGCCTTCTAGATGGGTATTTTCAGCATGCTGAAAGCACTCAAAAATGGGTGTAAGTATGCAGTATATCAGGCTTCATTGCCTGGTGACAAGCTGTCACTTACTGTGTTCTTTTAATAAATGTTTCAGTGCAAATTCATAGCACAAAACTCATTATGAATAGCTTCTGCCAGTGTGCCATGGGATGTAACAGTGGTGAATATTAGAGCCAAGGATGTAATAGGGTCCTGGATATTTCTATTGTCATTACAACTGGAAAGTTTCTTTAGGGTATGTTTTAGAAGTTTGGGATGTGCTGTATGAAAATGTAAATGGTAAAAATAACACTGCTGTGCCAAACCATTAGGGAGGTGGCTCAGCATAATCTAAATGTAATTAAAATGCATACCCTTCCTAAATGTCAAAGATATGCAACCAGTCAGAGACACTGAAGGGAATGAGGCCTCTAAGAAGATAGGGAGGGAAAAGTAACAGACATGTTCGTGTATGGGAGAGATCCTGCAATGCATATCACACTTCAGGTGGAACTGCATGCTGAGCTAAGGCATTTGAGATGAACTCTTTACAAGTATTGTTAGCTGTCTTCCCTGCTTCCTGGTTTACTAATGTGTAATTGGAACATATTTAGCATTATATGGTGGATTTTCAATGAATAATTTATATTAAAAGTAGTGTAATAGAGAAAGCTCAATGCCACCCCTTTTGTAGTTGTGGGGTTTTTTAATGCCTCTAGATTTAACTTCAGCAAATTAAGGATGAGGGTTGTAATATTAGCAGTAAATGTATCAGTCTAGCTGGCTGCTCATGACAAATGGGCCAGTTTAGCAGTTTCACTATGAAATTTGTCAGCTGTCTGGGTTAGTTTGCCCATTTTTTCCTGTATTCAACCAATGAGTGCCAAATTTTGAGCTTCCTTAAGAGGCTGCTATATTGACATGTGCAGACAGTCTGTATGATAACAGTCAGTGCCCACACAACTGTGCCTGCCCCCAGGCCCATGGACGCAGTGCAGGTGGGTGTCTGTCTGTCCTGCGGTGCCCCTTGGCTGCCTGGTGTCCCTGCAGTGGGAGGGAGCCCTGTGTG
>NW_005054313.1:6123155-6139217 GCF_000277835.1 Geospiza fortis | reverse complement strand
CCCTAATTGTAGATGCAGCTGGATATAGCCCATGCAGCCAAAATTTGCCTTAAGAAAAATACAGTGGTGGTTTCCCCTCACATGTATCTTGTTTGTTTTCCTGTCAGGATGGACTTGTTTGACACCTAACAAGTGTTTTAGTGCAGTTCCTTGTTACCCTCTGAAGGAGGAAAGAGCCAGACTGATTTTTAGTTGCCCTGCCTGAAACTTTTGCATCTTGCAGTCATGCTCGCAACAGCACAGACCCTAAAGCCTGAGATCTGAGTCACCAGACCACAGATGTTTTTGCAATGAAACCGTGCACCTCCTACAAAGTCACTGTGGTGCAAGTAATGATAGATAGTGTTTTCATTTTGCTGCACAAAAGGGTCAAAATGGCACGGGGAGTCCATGACAGACCAGCAGAAAATGTTGGTTCTGAAAGAAAATTTATATCATAGCTCCAGGGGGAAGTTTGGGCGCTGTGAACAGATTGCCTTTGTCATTGTGTGCAAATGTGTTGTTTGTAAGGTGATGCTGGATGTCAGGCAGTCAGTGCATATGTATGATAGATCTTGGTACCTAAACAAATGTTAAACCAAATTTGGTAAAGTGCTTGTTGAATTGTGTTTAGGTGTATCTTCTGGAAGCATTCCTCTTAGCATGAAGGTGTGGCAAATTGTCTAAACATTCTTTCTATCTGCAACCCAGAAATGTTGGTCTCTACTGGGGCGATCATCTTTTCAGCCTCTTGCACCTTACAGAAAAGACCTTTTATAGCATGCTCCTGTTTTGTAGCAGCATTTCTGTGTGGGTCATTCCTTTTCCCTTTTCCTGAGCACTGTAATAATGTTTGATTCACTGGCAGTGTTCTGTCACTTGTGCAGGGCTCACTGCTGTGTGTAAGGGAACCTGTTGTGTGGGGTGGCACATCCTGTTTGGATCACTGCATGAATTCTCAGTGGACATGTGTGTGTTAGTAACTGGGTAATTACAGCTCTGCTGGCTCCTTCGGACACTCTCCCTCCCCCCTCTGCCTCCCTTTCTTCTTGCAGAGATGGCCTCTCTACATAATTCCATTAAAGTGATTGTGCTCCGAGGGGTGGACTCAGGGGCAGTGCTCTCATCTTTCAAAGCAGGACCAATGAGCTATGTGCTTTCCACTGGGCAGCAACAAAAGAAAAGGTCTCTTAGAAGAAAAGAAGAGCACAAAAGATCAAAATTAGGTGTTTGTCCAGGCCTCTGGTATTGCTTTCAAGTTAGCTTTTGAGGGCTCACTTTGAAAACGGTGAGCCAGGCTAGTTAACATAAGGGTGTCTGCTGGTTTAGAGGGCATTGTTAGAATAATATTGGAAGAGAGCTTTTTGCAACTGAACAGTTCTCTGAAATGCAGGAGAAACATTGGGACTGATGGCAGACCTTGCAGGCATGGTGGGAATGTCCTACACCCATGAGGAAATAGAGAAAATTTAAAATCCTTGAGCTTTGCTTCACTTATTTTAAAAATATTAGAGAGCTTTAGACAGTTCTCATTTCTGTGGGCCCCAAATGCTGAAATTCTGTGTGCTGGGAGCTCATCCTGCCCTGCCAGCCCTCCCCCAGCAGTTTGTGTATGAAGCTGCTGTTGCTGCTGGTGGGCAGTAGGAGAGGTGATGTTTTTACTGCAAGGGGGTGTGAGGTGTTGTTTGTCCTGGGGCCCTCGGAGGGGATAGCACAGAGCTACAAAAGGGATACAGACCCTTTTCAGATTTAGACAAATAAGCCAGAGCCATCGAAAGCCCTGGAAAGCCAGACTGTTCAGCTGGATCAATTCACATGTGTCATATGTTCCAGTTTCTACCAAAATAAACTTTTACAATTTTGTACAAAGAACAAATTGCTTCGTTTCTACTTCAGTTATTTGGTTTGCAAAGGAGAACATGAGTATCACAGGCAGTCTTTGTTCTATCTAAATGTTTAAAGTTACCTTTAAATTGAAAAATAAGTCATGACATAAAATATTGGCAATTTGTAACTATCAAATTACCTATTTGATACTTACAAATTACCAATATTTTATATGTCATTTACCTATGGTACCTATTACTATTACAAATTATCAAATTTGTAACTATCAAACTATCTTAATGTGATATTAAAAGGTTGTTATTTAAAATTTTATCAATTCAGTTGTGCAACCAATTGCAATTCCAATTAATTTAAAATAAAAGAAATTAAATATTATTATTTGAAGCCAGTAATAATGCTTAGAAATTACATATCCAGAGCTTCAACAAGTTTTTCAAAACTGTAATAGAATATGGTTGCTTAACTGTGTTTAATTGTTTAATGTAATGTATAAATAAAGTAAAAGGGCATTTTTTTAGAAAAATGCAATAAAATCCAGTACTGAAAATCTGAGAGGGAATACCTGCTTTAGGGAAGAACAGACCTGAGTCTGTATCACCCTCCTGCCTCCCAGCTCTGTGTTTGTGTTTGGCTTGATGCGCTTCTCTCTGTCCTTTTCCTCTGCTACATTTGAAATGTATTTGCTTATTTTCCTAATAAGTTTCTGCTGTATTTACATTACTTTGCTTCAAAAGTACATTTTTAAGGATAGTATTTCTCAGCGCTCTTCCTTTCCCACCCTTCCCCCTTAATAATTCCCCTGGACCTCTGTTGCTTGGAGCAGACTTTGGCTAGCCCCAGATTCGGTGTCAGAGGCCGTGACCCCATGTCAGAGCAGCCCATGCTGCTGGCCTCTTCTTTGAATAATTATCTGGAGTTTATTGTGTTGAAGGGATGGGCTTGGGGGCAGCACAATCACCCTGGCAAACCAGACCAATGAGCCCTCCAGCCAGACCACTACCCAACAATGGACCTGTAGGTTACACAAAAAATCCAGCAGCACAAAAGATTAAATTAAAAATGGACATTTGGACACGGAAGTTTTGTCCTTAGAACAACTATTTTTTCAGTCTGCTGTGGGTTTGATACTTTTAACTGAAAGGAAAAAAGTATTATTTTAAATTTTGTATGCAAGCTAGAATGAAGTTGAAATATTTTCTTATCTCCTTCCTTAACTGTTAGAATTGCCATACTGGCTGTAGCTTAAGAAGTTGTTTCTAAGTTTTTAGTCACTGAACTCGGCTTAAAACATCAAGACCCCAAACATTTTTTTTTCTGTAGAAATTTATTTATAATTTTATTTTATATTTTATTAATTATTTTATAAACAAGAGCCCCCAGTAGTTTAATTTCTATCCATATTTTCCTTTTAAATTGTTGAGAACAGGGGTATCCAAAACAGGCATGAAAGTGTGTTTCAACACTGAATGATAGTAAAATGTCCATTTTCTTTCATCTTCCCTATCTTTTGCTCCCTGCAAAGAGGACTTAAAATGTCTGAAATCCAGATTGTGGGGTGCTGTCTCTTCTTATCAGGACTGAATGAAAGGCTGCTGGAGGTGGACTCACTGTTCTGGAGGGGTGGAAAAAAAAAAGAAGTTCTTTCATGGTCTGACCTCGGATTCTTTCTTAATTTTATCTAGCCCTGACCTGTTGGCTCTGCTCTGGCTCCTTTCAAGGCCTTCAGAGCTTCACAAACATGCAGCAGCTGAAAGAAACAATGACAGGGCTTTTAGGGGCTGCAATATTACACTCGCTTGTAACCTTGGCTAAGTAGCCTGTAAACAGATGCTTTCTCTGAAGCATTTGCCAAAAAGCCAAAATTTTGGCTGTGTTGATATCAGCAAACACTTTTTAACACTTTTGGTTGGGGACTCCTGATTTTGTATTCAATATAAGGTTCAGCTGAACGAGCAGTTACCCAGAGTGTGCCTCGTGTGTACAATATATAAAAACCTGCTGTTACAGGTTTTATACTTACCTTTAATGCTATAAATTTACATAGGACAGACGAATCATGTGAAAACAAATTGTCAAAATCTGAATGGGATAAACTGATTTGAAGATAGTGTTAATATGTAATCAGCACATTTGTATTTCTCTGCATTCTTCTGAGAAGGGAGGATGGAGCTATACATTGATTAGGAGTTTTCATTGGCTGTGTTGTTAGTGTCATGCTGCTTTAGTCTTAGAGAGTTTTAATAATGTAATACAATGTTGAAAATGGAATTTTTGTTCCTGTGAATGTGTAAGTGACTTTATTTTTCTTAGTAACTTTTCCTAAAAGTTTGGTCTGTGCAGTCTTGGTAATTTAAGAATGAAGTCGCTGCATTATAAAGTGCTTCACCAGCTGCAAAGTGATTAGAAGCACGTTTCTGTTTTTAGTGGTTTAAGTGCAAATACAGGCATTTAATCTTTGGTGCCTCCCGTTTTTCCAGCTGTGTCCTTTGGAGGTGCATGAGGCCACCACCTGGCTGCTGTGAGCTATAACTCTGCCAGATGGAATGAGCCTTCCCCTCCCCATGCCACCTCCATCACTTGGGAATGGCTTCAAAGCAGAGAACTTCGAGTTGCTTCTGCCTACCACTGTGTCTATATTTACTAGAGCATTTATACTATCCCAGGCTTTCAAAACTAGGCTCTGAATGTTGAATCTGTACTAAAATCTTAAGTGTTGGAAAAGAAAATGGGAGTATCTGAATATGAATATGAATATTTCTGACTGGCAACTGTTTTGTAGTTGCAAGTTTTCCCCTTCCTGAAAGAGAAATAGAAGATTTACATAGAAGCACGGCTGATGGCAGGAGTAAAAAATACTGAATAATTTCAAGCTGGTGCAATAAAATGTAGATGTTCCAATGAAGTGTAGAGCAACAGAACAGCTAGTAAGTCTCAATTCTTGGTGATATTTTTGCAGTTTCTCTGTTTATCACATCCAGACAGATAAACAGCTGTGGTTCTCCCTCCATGCTGGGAAATGAAATTAATTGTCTCCAAAACAGGTTGGAACATCTGAGTGCACTGTAGAATTTTTTTGAAGAATCTGTATCTGCTGTGACCTTCCTGTCTGCTTTCTGACAAGCTAAATATAATCTCTAAGATTATGTATCAGGGATGGAGTAAGACAGTGAAATACACCAATAAATCATTGTCTTCTGAATTCTTACTGAAATTCAGCTACTGCAATGTTTTAAGTTTTTGCAAGTTGCAATCCATGTTTTAAATTATAGTTCAACTTAATTTTTTTTTGCTCATACTTGCAGTGTTTAACTTTGTTCTAGTTTGACTCTGAGGTGTAGAACCCATTCATAGACTCACAAAATGAAGGCAAGGCTCCCCCATGTGTCTCTCTGCTGAAAGACCTACCGGGTTGGATCTGCAGGACTCACTGCAAATGTTTATGGGGGAATGAATGACAGGATTTGGGGTTTAAAGGTGATATTCCAGTGGAATATCACCAGGGAGCAGTGACCTACTTACAACAACTGCCATAGGAAGATGAGGCTGAGCCAACATAAATTACAAACCAGTAGTTTTTGGGACAGTATCTATTTTGATATTTGAAGTTAATCAAAATAAGGCATAAACAGAGGCATAAACTTTTTCCTACTCTTATTTTATAGGAGTATTGTTGCCAGAAGCAAAATTTGTGCCTCTGATGGAAGTGTTATTGATGTGTTCTTAATGCTGATAGGTTTTGGTTACACAAAAAAGGTGTGTGCAGCAGATCCCTTGTGTGAAACTACTGCAACTTATCACATCCACTGTGTGATGTCTTCTAAGTCGATCTCTGTGTGTTCCAGAGGCACTGCTGTAATAAAACATATGAATTAGCTTTAGTGTGTTACTGTCAGCATTGCTGCCAACCCCCCGAGTTGTACAGTGTAGATTTTTTGTCCTTTCCACCAGCTGATTTAAGTAATAACAATGCCTATTAAAGACCTCTAGGTGCTGTGACAATTTTAACACAGTCTAATACCAACAGCAGAAAAACCCCCAAATGATATTTAACAGAAACAAATTTTAAAATTCTGCCAGTTGGTAAATGGGCTACAGAATTGTTCCTGTTCACCTTAGGACTGGGAACAAGCCTTCAGCCTCCACACAAATGCTGGCAATTGCAAGAGAATTAATTGAAACAATTCAGTGTTACCAATTATTTAGAGAAGTTTTGAAAATGCAGAGATGAAATCTTGATGTGTGTTTTATTTACTCAGGTTGAGCAGGCTGAGTAAATCCCTGCACCTGCCTTGTTCCTGAAGAGCTGTGATTTTCTGTGGAGGGATGTGTTCCTCCTGGGTCTGCTGTGAGCAGGACTGCTCCCTCCAAGCCTCCTGTGCATGAGTAGTACACACTGGATTTCAGGCTGTCAGTCCCCAGGTGGCCATGCTATCCCCAGTCTTTTATCAATGATTTATGTGTAAACTACTCAAAATACCTGTGCTGGTTAAAGATAAAGCTCTTGAAGTTTGTTTTCTCTCTACGGATGTGTCTGGCTTGGAGTGTTTGATCCAGCTGGTGAACTGTGAGATGAAAGTGTTTGTGCCAGGTGTGTGTTAGGATTGCCACTGAGCAGTAAATCATATCATCGGCCTGAAAATGAAATGTAAAATTGTAAAAAATGTTCTAAACAAAGGCTACTTCAGACAAAAATTATTTCCCACCACCTCATAAAACAAATAGCGAGCAAATAAGTGTTGGAACTGAGGCAGGGCTTCGGCAGAGCTTTGGTTACTGTGTTTGGCACATGGTGAAAAGAACTACCAACGTGGATCTGCATCTTGGTGGTGTTTTGATCTGGTCTTTCCTTACCTTATGTGTGTACTCTGTGAAGAAAGTTTCACATCAGTTTCTATTGCTGCTCAGTACAGTGCCTTTGATTCTTTTCTATTCTCCTTTTTAGGTGACTGTAGCATTTAGGCTTTCCTAGGTCAGTACATAAGTACTCTTCCCTCCTCAGTTGCTATTTCAGTTCTAGAAACCAGCAGATGGGTTTAACCATTGATGCCCTAATGTGTGACAGCTTAAAAATTCTGACATTGCTTTTGGCTTGAACTGGTCCTGCTACCAATTAAACCGTGATATCATGAAGTGTAAATAACCCTGGTTTTCAGATGGTATAGACTAGTTGGGGGACTTTACTTTTAAAAAGTTTTTCCTGTATAAAGATAATTCTGCTTGAAACTTCTTGTGTTAAATAGGAATAAGAAGAATAGCATTCAATATTGTGCTTCTTCTACATGTAGAGTGTTAAGGATACTTAAAGTAAGATTTCAGAAAGGTATTTTTCTCAAAGATATTTGAATTTTTTGTGGGAGTTAGATGTTTTTGCCTTTCTTCCACATCCCATTATTCTTCCTTTTCTCCTCAATCAAGTGATAATGAAGAATTCAGTTTAAAAAAATGCGGTGAGGATAAACAGACCTCACAGGCTCCTCATTCAGCTCAGCAGGGCACTAGAGCTCGGCCATCCCTCATTTCACAGTGAAGATGATCAGTTCTGGGTGAGCACTTTCAAAGGGCAGGGAGTTTTTGAAGGTGCTCGGCAGGATGATGGATGGATGGCCGTGCCTGTCACGCTGTGTCCTGCGGAAATGCGGCGGGGGCAGCGGCCGGAGGGGCACCGGGAGGCTCCGGGGCGCTCAGCACTGCCCCAGCCCCGGGCTCTGCCCCATCTCGGGGCTTTCTCCCATCTCCAGCTCTGCCCCATCCCGGGCTCTGCCCCATCTCGGGGCTTTCTCCCATCTCCAGCTCTGCCCCATCCCGGGCTCTGCCCCATCTCCAGCTCTGCCCCATCTCGGGGCTCTGCCCCATCCCCGGGCTCTGCCCCGGCCCCGGCTGTGCCCCAGCTCGGCTGGCACTGGGCACTTGTTTCATAGCAGCCTCCGGAGTGTGGTCCCAGCGAGGCGTTAAAGGTGTCCTGATGAGCTCAGATTTTAATTCTGGCTTTGTTTTTGAATCCTTGACTGCACGCTAATGTGTGTTCCTGCTGCAGGCTGAGAGCTTGGGAAGGGGTTTCTACTTTTCTGAGATGCATGCTGTAATATTCCTTAACAAGGCACCCTAGATTTTGGTGTATTCAAATCACTTGCAACTTTGAAAGATTTTTATCATTTATCATTTTGGTTGGGCTAAGTGTTCTTAAATTCACTTTGCAGTTTTACAGTTTTAAAAAAAGATTGTAATTCTTTACATATAAGATCTTATTATTTTTCTGAATTTTCAATATTAGAATTCCATATTTTCTTTTATCACATGCTTAAGATTATTCTGTGTGTTTGTATCCATCTCCTTTTTTTCTAATTTGTAATTTGTTGCCTAGGAACAACTGATGTCATCTGTTGTAAAAGCACAATTGTAAAGTCAAAAAAACCTTCAAAGCAAATGAGAATTTTACTCTAGTTTGAAAAACCATGGTTTTTAATTTTCTTGTTTTTCTTCTACATTTTGTTATTTACATTGTCTGCTTGTGATGCTAAAATCTTCAAAAAGTGGGAATGGCCTCCTCTTGCCTATTCTACCATTAAGGTCAAACACATAAAAGAAATACTTCAAATATAATAATCCAAATACTGGAGCCCTTTTGCTTTTGCACCTATATTTGGATTTGGTAAAATAACCTTTCAAAAAAACCCATAAAATACATAGAGATGTTAACTCTACCTAGTGATATCTCATTTACAGCTGATATGGGTAACTACAGCACAAAACGTGTCTATTTCAAAATAAATACTAAAAGATTTTAGAAAAGGCATTATTAGGAATTTACTCTGCCACCTTTCCAGAAGCATCCAATCATTCTGTTCAGATGGTGTTGCTGGTGCAGTGACTGCAGAGGGAGCCAGCGATCTGATGGAAACAACAGTCCCATTCCTGGTCAAGGAATGTCAGGACTTTGTGCTCCTGTTTATTTCATGAGAGGCCACATCAAATCTCATCTAAAAGGAGAAAGGGGAGAGCTTATTTTGAGAAGGGACAATATTATGCTATCTTAGGGCAAAGAAAAAAGACATGAGCAAGATCAGCACAGTTATATAACATCTGAAACTTCCGAAAATCCTAATTAAAAGCAATGTGTTCACGTCATCAGAAGAGAAGAATATCCCAGTGCCTGCATTAGTCCTGGGGTGAAGTTTAGCTCATATGAGTTGGTAGCAAACGCTGCCACCCTGCAAGTCACTGTTGTGTGCAAGGGGTTGGTTGCAAATGCAGTTGCAAGGGAGTAGCTGCAGGAAGCAGAGGAGACACCCTGGAGCCTGCACTCGGCCTCCTGTGGGTGCCCCATGCCATCACCGCTTAGAGAGCTCCAGGGCCCTTCCCAACTCATTCCTCTGCAGCAAATTTTCACTTGGAACAAGGCCAGCATGTCATCAACAGATCAGAGAAGCAGCAAACTGAAATGTGGCCGCCCAGAGGTGTGGGCAGAGAAAGGGAACGGGGAGATCCTTCCAGCTTGGGATGGTGGCCCTCTAGGACTGCCAGAACCAGTTTGCAAGAAAACATATGGAGGCAGAATTTCCTAGTCAAAGCATTATTAACAATCCCTGTTGTTTCACAGTTTATCTCCTTTGGAGCCTGGAACCAAAACATTTCCCATTTCTTTGCTGGGTGCTGTCCTGCCATTGCTTTGACTGCCGTGCTTCCTTGCAGCTTGTGTATCCAGAAACAGATGTTGGTCTCTGTGGACCTCCTGCTGTTTGTGTTAACAGATCTTTATTAAAGGTCTGAAAACAGTATGCTGAATCATACTATTAAATCTAGCTCTGTAGCTGTGAAGGTGTGGCTTTGTTACAGATAGAAGTGTGATATTTGTCCTACTCCCATTGGTTCTGTTACAAACCTTTGCTTTAGGCTATTGCCAGTGACATTGGGAGATAACTGACTGTTTCTGAGCAAAGAATTGGGGGAATTCAAAGGGCTGGAGAAAAAGGGAGGCTTCCAGGCCTCCCAGTCCACTGCTCATAGCAAACAAGTTTTGAAACAAACTTTCAGGAGCATCAGTTTGTCTCATTATCTGTAGAAGTCCAAATAGCCTTTTTTTCTTTCTTTCTTTTTTATTTTTCTTGAGCTTAATTATTCCTTTGCTCTTTCTGCAGATCCTAGAAGAAAGTATCATGTAAGGCTGCTGGCGTACAACAGTATGGAAGAAGGTTATCAGGCTGACCAAACAGTCAGCACTCCAGGATGTGTCTGTAAGTATTGTAGATGCATGAAGAATTTATTGAGGGTTGAGGTGTCTCGGGGTCCCAGCAGCTCTGTGTTTTTAACTTTTAAACAATCAATTAATTCTGTGTAAAACAGAGAACAAGAACGATCGTATCAGTGACAAATACTGCAACTGAGACAGAGCCCTGTGTTCATGAAGCACAGCTGAAGAAAGAAGACAGCCCAAGCACATTTCCTTCCCTTGCTGAACTATCTGCATCATCTAACATGATGTATCTATATCTTATGAGCAATTTGTCTCTTTCTCTTGTCTCTGCTGATAGTTTTGACTTCATTTTTGAATAAACGAGTGGGATTGCAGAAATTATACTGGACACGTATTGGGTGAGGAGGGATCTCTAATAGCTTTAACCAGATTCCTGGGTCTGAATACCAGGTACTCCTGGGTTAGGGAAGATTTGTATCTAAACTGTGGGCTCAGACCTCTCCTGTAACCAGCATCTGTACCCAGTGCAGTTATTAACTCCTGCTGCTGTTTTGTTTTACCAGCTGTCCGTGACCGCATGGTGCCGCCGCCGCCGCCCCCTCACCACCTGTATGCCAAAGCCAACACCTCCTCATCCATCTTCCTGCACTGGGGCAAGCCTGCCTTCACCTCTGCCCAGCTCATCAACTACACCGTGCGCTGCAACCCCGTGGGGCTGCAGAACGCCTCCCTGGTCCTCTACCTGCAGACGTGAGTGCACCTTGGACTCCTGCATTGCCAGTTCCACATCCTTCCCGCTCACTTTCTACTCTTCCTGCTCTCTTTTCATTTTCTTTTACTAGCAACAACTTTTATTTCCCTCAGAGGACTCTGTGTTTTGCCCATTGGCTGCTAGGGGTTTTTTAAGATCTATTCATAGAACAGCTTCATTCTCTACCAATGATCCTTGGTAGTTTTGGGTCATTGGGCTAGCTCTTTGATTGTTTAATATCTTTTTAGCTGTCTAGATTGAATTTAATTCTAAGCTTTTTTTTCAACTATACCAAAGACCATACCTATTTTATAGGTGCCTTGTCTGGGCAAAGATGGGACTTAGTCCAGTGTCTGACTTTAAGACCAAAAATGAGAATTTTTGAGGGGTTGAGGATTTCATTGTGGGAATGCCGTGTTCCTGAGTGTGTGGCACCCTGCCAGGGGAAAGCTGAGTAGGATTGCTTGCTCTGCAGAGAAGTAATGTGTGAGGCACAGAATGGCTGAACAGAGAAGGGAGCCTGCCTTGGGTTGCTGTTCAGCCTCTCTCCAGGTGGTGTGGGAGCAGAGCACTGCTCTGTGCTGGGGGCTGTGGGGCTGCTGAGGGAATCCATGTGTGTAACTCCCTCAGAACTTCAGTTCACCCAAGCCCCTAAATAAGAAAAATGCTGTCTTAAAGGATAAATAGTTTCCATCCTTATATTCATGGTTTTCTCTTCCAAGAACACATCTGCTGCTGTATAACTCCCGGCTTAATGATTAGACACAGTATAATCACCATGTAAAGTTCTTAGTGTGCCATGTGGAGCATAGCAATGAGTGCTGCTTTTTGTGATTGGATGAGGCTATTGCAAGTACTGGTTACTGCCCCTGCAGTACCAAAGATGAAAATACTAAAAGAGATTTAATAAAGCAATATCTGTAGAGTAAGACCATTTTAAATTGAGATTTAATCTTGATGGGGTATTATCATCCAGAATTAACCCTGGCATATATGAAGGATTTCCCTCTGCCCCAGAATCAAAGTAAAATGTCTACTACTGACTTTCTGATCAAATTGTAAACTGCAGTATTATAATTAATAGAATCAATTCTGCAATTAGTATATTACTAAATATTGCTACCAGATCAGTAAGGAGCATTCATACTTATCCCCTAAACATGAGGTGTGGAGGCCATAAGTGGAAAGGACGTTGTCTGTATAGCCTCTGTGTGTGAACTGGGAAGCAGATCCACGTCCCTTCTCGGCTGTGACACTGGTTGCAGTTTGTAACTCCAGCTTGAAGCAGTGTCCTATGGACAAGTGTGGAAAGAGCTGAGTTTGGGATACCTGCTGGTGATCCAGCCAATAATATTGTTTGTGCATCAGCTGTTCAAACAACATTTATAAAAAGTTGAGCTCACTTCAATTGACAGCAGATACAGCATCCTTCTGAGAGCTCCAGGGCTGGTGCAATTGCGTTTCCAGGCAGGCAGCACAGATGTGCCACGTGTCTGGACTTGGACTGGTTTGTCCTGTGTGGAACTGACATGGGAATCTACTCATGTGGCCGAGACATCTGATTTGGGGATCTTAAGTCAACTGCTGCTGTTTAATACATTTTATTCCTTCATCTGTCCAGGTCAGAGACTCACATGTTAGTTCAAGGTCTTGAGCCAAAAACCATGTATGAATTTGCAGTTCGACTGCATGTGGACCAGCTCTCCAGTCCTTGGAGTCCTGTAGTCTACCATACTACCCTCCCTGAAGGTAAGGAACCAGGGACTCTGTGGTCCTAAGAACATTTTGTAAACCAAATAGCCTGAAAAAGTGCTTATTAATTTTGGCCTGTGTGTAGGAGAGGGAAATCCTTTCTTCTGAGACACAGGTAGTGCTCTTCTTGGTGAGACATAGAAAAATGCTAGCAGGGAAATCCTTGTTTTGGAACTATGGAATTATTTTGCAAAATCCACCTAAATCAGCATTGATTTTTGTATAAAGTGTGATGCTTTCACTACTAGCAGCAACTGACTAGAAATAACTTAAATAAATACCTTAAAATATGTATATATTGAAGAGGTGTGGCTGATTCATCGGCATTTATGAAAACATATTTTAAACCCCAGAAGTTTTGGAAACTGTAAGAATATTACACATCTGCTGCCTTAGCTGCTGGTTTGATTTACTGTCAGCTTGGTAGGGGAAAATCCACACCTGCAGTTCCATGTTCCCACCAAAGCAGTGTTTGAGAGGTACTTGTTCACAGGATAATGAAGTGGGAGGTTGTCAGTAATTGTTTCTTTCTGGAGATGAGGGAAAAATACAAAACTTGCTTTTACAGAATCTAAGCTATTGTGTAGCTCAGAGGTAACAGGAGAGTGTCTCTGAGGAGCAGTATGTGGTGGTTTCAATGTGGTGTCTGGGATGCAGCAGTAACCATTAGGACTGCACATCAGTTCCTTTCTGAGCAATTTAATTGCATGTAAATTGGGTTAGCCTAATAGCATTGTGTTACTGTTCTCACAGCACCATCTGGCCCTCCAGTAGGAGTGAAGGTGACTTTGATAGAGGATAATACTGCTTTGGTTTCCTGGAAGCCACCTGATGGTCCTGAAACAGTTGTCACACGGTACACTATCCTCTATGCATCCCGGAAGGCCTGGATTGCTGGGGAATGGCAAGTGTTGCACAGAGAAGGTAAACTAAAATCATCAACCTATGAACTGCATAAACACTGATGCTATTTGTAAGATGCTTTGTTACTTTCAGCAACCTTGGACTCCACTACTACTATGAATTATGAAATAAATTCATGTAAATGTTCACATGAAAGTTCCAAATAGTTTAGAATTATTGCCATGGGAAGATGTATTAAAAAACAAGTTCATATTCAGAAGGTGAGGGGAGAAGGGGCTCTCTGTGTTGCTTTGGAGCTCAGTGTGTACCTGAAAACCAAAATGTCTTGAAAATCCAATTACATCCATCTTAGTTTCATTGTAACCATGATTGTGATGGTTTCATTTTGTAAATGCACTCTTTGAAATGTGAAGTCTCTGAGATGTTTAACTGTGGCTGTGTGGGTTTATGGTTTCTGTCAATCACTGCCAATCCAGTTAGCTCAGTTTGCATAATGAACTTTCTCCTACTCCCAGTAAATCACTCTGCAAATTCAATTTACCTCTCTGGCTCTATTCTACTGCTGAGCCCCAGCTAATCTCACAGTATCTTGGGTATGCTGATGTGAACTGCACTCACATCCCTGTGATTAAATGTAGACATAGTATAAATTTTTGTAGGCACTTTTCTGAATAATACTGGGATTTGAAGAGCTGAATCAAGAACAGATTTCTACTGTAGCCAGAAAAAAAGTAAAAGGCATTTATTGTTCTGTTGATGGTCAAAATAGACAGAGGTAGTTCAGAATAGATAATGTTCTAATAATGTCTTAACCAGAGAGGAAAGCTCAGTGTTACAGAGTAAAGTCATGTGCTTGAGTTGCCTGTTTAAGAGCATTGCCCTGGAAGAGTTACTGTTTTGTTGTTCTGTTGTGTTACCTGGCTGGAAACTTCACTATCAGCAGAGAGTGAGGCTGTAAATTTTCTGTGGAGATAATTCTAAAAACTTAATGAGTATGCTCTCACAGAAGATAATTCATTTCACCATCATGGAGAGTGAGCTGTTCTAGTTCAGAGCTGTTGTTCTTTGTGCTGCTCCTGAAGAGAGGGCAAAGGACCAACAGCCCCTCTGAAAGGTGGCAGTGCCACTTTGCTGCAGCACAATGGAGTTTGTCAGGCTGGCCTCAAAGAGAATGGGCAGCTGTGAAGAGTAGCAGGAAAAGGACTATTAAACTAAATTTGTGAAAAATAACTAGTCTGAAATATCAATCAGGTCTAACTACAGGGGAAGATTGAGCCCATGGGTTTTCACTATTAAAATTGTTCAGTGAAACAGTAATTTAAATAAAGTTGTCCAACTAAATTGTTGGTAGAAACAGTGATATTTTTATATTAAAGGACAAATTTACTGTTATTTTTTACTAAGTAAAATCCCCAGCAGATTTAAATTCACAGAGAGCTTATATTTGAAGACTAAATCTTGTCATTCTGTTGATGATACACTGTATTTGCTGCATGCAGCAAAGTGGCTGAATTGCTTTCAGATGCATTGTTCAGCTCAGTCATGCCTGTGAAACTGAACAGCATCTCTGGTAGTATTTCACCAGAGATTTCGATGGCAGCATGGCAATAACAGTAAACATTTTCATGTGTTCCCATACTGAGAGTGTTGGAGGGAATGAGCAAATGGAGAGCTGTAAATCTCAGTGTATTACTGTGTCCATCAATGTTAGAGCCACAAATTTTGCATTTTGACAGATATATTGGGGTTTGAGGCATGGTGTGGAATTCAGGCATCTTGTCACACTAGGACAATCTGTTATGGTCTTAGTTAAAGTATAGATGAAAAAGTCTGTGAAAGGAAATTAGTATGTAGAGATAAAATTGGGCACATACTCTGATCAGTCCTGTGACAGTCCTTCCATAGGTAATTTGAGATAGAAGTAGGGTTTGGGTTTTTTAATGCATTTATTCTGATTAGATGAGTTAACCTTATGCAAAAAATAGCATTGCTTTGTCTTGATGCTGGACTTCTTCTGCAGAAGATTTGTGAAATCTTGGCTCCATTCCATTCTCATACCTCCAGAGAAATCCCCTCAAATAAAAAAAACCAAACAACCCCAAATCAACCCTGCCACTTACAAAAGTCCTAGCATGGGCTTTAGTTTATGCAGGAAATTTTCTCCCAATCCACCCCCTAATTTACCCGGCAAAATCAGAAAGTATAGCTGCATTTTGGTGCTGATTGATGATGTGAGTTATGTTCCAGCCACCTCCCCCTTCTTCCCTAGCTCTCTTCAAGTGGATCAGAAGTTACAGCCCTTGCACACTTGGCGTGCAGTAAATCAGTACCAAGTGCTCCCTTGCTTTAGCAATGCAGCAGATTGGGAAGGAGCTGGTGGCAAGGAGCCTGTGATATTGAAATGTGACCTTTCACCCTGGCTGGTGCTAAATATTACAGCTCCTTTGGTTACAGATACCTCACATTTTACTTCAAATGCTTTCAGCTAATGGGGTTTTATTTATGGAAGAACTGAAACAGCTTTTGCAGTAACTTCCTTTTTGCCAAATGTATAATCTTTTCTGTCAACAAAACAACCTTATATTTTATAGGCTCCCATGATACTATAAATTTTGACTTCTCAAACTGATTAAAAAAGTTAAAATTTTGACTTCAGTCTGAGAAAGTAAATGGAATA
>NW_005054313.1:6118128-6123135 GCF_000277835.1 Geospiza fortis | reverse complement strand
TAGTTCTGTGGTAGCAAGAAACACAGGCATTTTAGAAATGAATTGGAATTCTGAGCAGTAGTTGCAGTCCCTGGGCAGGCAAAGCTCTCATTGACTTTGATAGGAGTTTTGCCTGTCTAAGGACAATGCTAGTGAATCCTATTTATGTGCTTAATCTTTTTTCCTGCCTTCAGGGACGTTAAGAAATGAATCCCTAGCATACGAAAAAGACATTTTCTGTAATATTCTTAGTAGCACAGTTTAGATGCAAAGTAATCAAGGAAACCGACACAGATCTAAATAGGGTTTAATTTTATTTTAAAATCATGGTATAAGGTACTCTTGCAGAGCTTCCTGTTCATTTAACTAGACCTGGAATTTGATAAACTGAACCTGGATTCTTTTGTTATGTCAATTTTCATTCACATTCATGGTACAGTAGATAGAGGAGAGGCACGTGTTCTATATGAGAGAGGTTTAATGTTCTGGTTTCTCTGCCTGAGAGTCTGGTTAATGCTGGGTGCATCTCCTTGCAGATGGGATCACAACATAAAGGCTGTCACACTGAAATGCAGCTCTGCTAGATTTAGGGTTGGTGTGCTGTGTGCCACAGCCAGTACTTGAATCTTGGTTTGGAACTATACTGGCACTTCACAGTGTCCTATGTTCAAATAGAATGGAGAGAAAGGAAACCAGGGATGAGAAGGCAAATCCAGTGTTCATTCTGTAGCTTGTATATGCAGGGTAGAACGTATCAAAGTGGTCACAATCCTCAAGCAAGATTTAGAGGTGCTATTGGGAAAAAAGTGTAGGTCCCAATGTCTAAATCTGAGTCTTTCCCCAAAACTTTGTCAAACTGGAACTGTTTATTGTATCTTTTCCTAGGAGCAATGACCATGGCTTTGCTGGAAAACCTTGTAGCAGGAAACATCTACTTGGTTAAAATAGCAGCCTCCAATGAAGTGGGAGAGGGACCCTTCTCAAATGCAGTGGAATTTGCTGTCCTGCCAAAGGAGACATCAGAGTCTAACCAGAGACCTAAACGCTTGGATTCTGGAGATTCCACAGGTCAGGAGCAATGTTTTGATTATTCTGTCACAAGTACTGGGTAGAAAAGATCCCTGTTTGTTTTAGCTGTAACCGCTTTCTGGGTAAACCATTCTGTTTTATGTGAAGCAGTCCTAACAGTGTAGCATTTTCTTCTTCTAAATGAAACAATTTTGGAATTTTCCTCTCAGTTCAACTCAGAACTGGTCTAATTCTCTTGCTCAGAAATGGAAAGTTTCCCTTTCAAATGAGAATACATAGCTGGTTTGGATTTTACATCAGTAACTTTGCAGCCAGTCTTCTAAGGCATTTCCTTTAAGTCTTTTATCTGTACCAGTAGCACTGGGTCTGTCCTCTTCCTCCCCTCCCAGGACTGCACTGACCAGACACTCCTCTGGTCTACAAGTTTTATTTTCAAAGGTATAAAAATGTATGACAGAGAAGGCCTGGAAATCTCATTAGAAGGAAGCATTTGTCTCTGTGGTTGTAACTGTAACCCTATTAATTTCCTGACAGAGGGAGCAGGGGTTAACTCTTCTTATTTACTGAGCCTTTCTGTGTTCCTTTTTGATACAGCTTATTCTGACTATTACCATCTGGACCAGAAATCAATGACTGGCATTGTTGTTGGGGTTTGCATAGCCTTGACCTGCATCCTTATCTGCATCCTGATCTTAATTTATCGCGGTAAAGCCAGGTATGTTTTTGTTCTCAAAGACTGAGCTCTTTTTCATTGCACTCACTCTTGGAGATGCCTTCTCCTCCAAGAGTTCTCTGGAGTACTCTGTCTCTTCACCTGCTTCTACCAGTGTTGGAAACAAAGCACTTTGTTGGCTCTTCCTACTCTGCCTGAGCCCCTTCTCCTATGAAAAGGAGGAAGAACCCACAGAGTGCTGGTGCTTTGACAACTCAGTCTGAGGCATGTTTGCAGCTGAACCCCCAGTTTGGGTCAGATAAGCATGCTGCTGTTCATCATCTGCTCCTCCTGCTGAGCCCTCCAGCCTGCCCACACCTGGCTGGCAAGGCTTTAACCCCCCTGGTGCTGCTGGACAAGAGGAACTCTGACATAAAGGAGTTCCATGATGCAGATTTTAAAGCAGTTCCATGATGCAGTTTCTTTGCAGTGGTGCAAGTCACCATCTATGTCTCTCATCAGCTGCTAAAGGGTATGAACTGGCCCAGTGACTCTGCCCAAAACTTTGTGGTCAGAACAAATATAAGTCGCCTGAAATAATAAATTAAAAAACTCACTGAAAGTGTTTTCCAGTAACAAGGGCTTTTTTAGCTTACATGCAGGAAAAAATATGGACTGGAGACAGTCTCTGTGTAGTATGGTAGAAAGGTCTTAATGTCATTAGTGGTTACTTCCTCCAAGTAATATTACTAATCATGACAATTCCTGTCTGCACATAAGCTTGTAGCCTACTGTGTATGATTAACTGGAAGCAGATGTTATTTTTATCACAAGCAATAACATTTAAACTCCATGTGACTTAGGAGTATCATATAACAAAATGTAAATGCCAAGAATATACCAGGATTACTTGATTAATAAGAGCTTTGAAGTTTATCCTTGATTTTTTTTTTGTATTGTATTCCTGTGGGTCAATTTTATTCCTCCTTAACATTGTGTAGGAAAGCATCTGCTCCTAAGGCTGTGCAGCAAAGCACTGACCAGCTGTCACATACCAGCATCTCATTACCCAGCCCTAATGAGGTGGAGAAGAATATTGAAGGAATTGCAGAGAATGAAGAATCCTTATTGCCAATGATAGTGGGAAACAGCTTCATTGATGCTAAGGTACTGTGAGTTTTGCTAACTCCCAGGTCAGAAATCTTTCTTTAGAATGTATTGTTATAATGTCAGAGCCCTTATCGAAAGTAAAATATATATCCTATGAAGCTCCAGGAGGCTGTTTTATTAATGGGACAAGCACAAAGTTGGCAATCCAGGCTCAAATTTTCAAGACTTATCTGCAAGTTCAGCTGGAGATCTAGTTGAGTACACTTGTCTTCAGCTGTGCTCTGCAGATTGCAGAGTTTGGCCCTGGCACAGCATCAAAGGATAAAAAGGCTCCACAGACTCGGGGCTGCTCTGTGGCTTCTGCTGATCCCAGGAGAAAAGTGAGAGTTCCTGTCAGCACCTGGCTCAGTCAGTGCCTGTGCACAGTCTAGTCAACTATGGCACTAAGCAGGTGCTCAGAAAAGTATTTTTCCCTATATTTACTGGTAAGACAATGTTGCAGTTTATAAACTCATGCTCAGTCACATTATCAATTAGCCTGGGTGGCAGAATGTACCTGTGGATGTGCAGAACCTTCAGTCCAGGAGTGCAGTGTGACACCACCACAGTGGCCTTCTTTCCACATGCAGCCAGACTGTGCTCAGGCTTGTTCTGTTCACACTGCAAATGGGAGTGCAGCTGCTCCCTGAGGAGGTGTGTGAGAGCTGAGACATGGAAATGGACCCAGCAGAGGCACAGACACTGCTAGGAATGGCCTCATTCTAAGAGCTAGAGCAGGAGCTGGAATATTTTCTGTGTGCCTGCAGTCCTGCAGCTTTGGGTCTGGACAGAAAGCTTGCCAGATTTAGTGGGTCTGTTCTTGTCCTGAGCAGAAGTGTACCAGACCACATAAATGTGACTCACTACTGAGGCTTCATTTGTCTTCATTTTTGGTATGGAACCAATAGATAGGAATAGAAAAATATTTTCAAGTATCTTAGAAATTTACTTTGTTAAAATAAATGTCTGCATTTTCCTCTGTTGTAGGGAGGATCTGATCTGATTATTAACAGCTATGGGCCTGTCACAAAGACTAATGGCAAGAAAAGGTGGTTGTTCTTCCAAGATGCTAAGAAGGCAAAGACTGAAGAGGTAATTGCTTTAATGGGCAGAGATGCAAAATCTTTACTGTAATACTCTCTTTGCAAAGGAAGATACATAGTTTTCTGTTCAGGGAAAAACATATTTAGTGGTCTTAGTATTAATTGGATAGTTTCAGTTGTGTAAGGTTGATGGTGTTCTATCTCACCATACTAAAGTCTGACAGAAATTCCATTTCCTGACAGATATTGCTGTGAGGACACTGTGACTCTTTACAGTAGGCAGACCCTGTAGCTCTACTGTTAACTGACTGCTTACTTGCCTTTTCCTTTGTATCTGTGAGCAGAAAGATTTCTGTGTACTTTGCATTGCATTAACTACTTCTGCAGAGACTCTAAATACAAACACAAATAAAATGTGTATTTACAAACAAAAATAATATTAAAATAGAAAGAATCCTTTTCTACTCTGGCAGCTAAAATTTTTTTGGCTGAAGAAAAAGAAAGGGAAACTAGATGATATTCTCAAAATACTGAGAAAATTGAGAACCTGAATAGAACTGTCTGGCTTCTGAAATTGTTGGTCTGGACATATTTGTTATTTGGCTGAGAAAACGGAAGTGTTAAACCAAATCTAGAACATTACTATGCAAATTCATACCTATGGAGCATAATAACCATTCTTCATTGCATTTTAACTTGTATTATGTTCCTGTGTGTTTAAGAATTAGAAAGTCTTGATATCCATGTTGTAAAATTGTATTGAAAAATATTTCTACAAACAGCTGTTTATTTCTGATGCCTCTATAAGAGAAATATTTACTATTGCCTAAGGAGTAATGCTTAAAGAATATGCACGAGGGGATGGGAGGGAGCTCTACCAAGTGTGTTTTTAAAATACTCTCCACGTCTCTCCAGTGAAATAATTTTTTATTAGCCATGCTTATCTAGAAGGATTATTTCATCTACTGTGGAAAAGTACAAGCAAGACTTGAGATTGATTATTTTTAAACTCCTCTAGGAAAGCCCTGAGAGAAGCATTCTGGTGGAATAGGAGCCAGGAAATGCAGTAAAAAATCCCAGTTATGGCTCATCTTTTCTGAGGCTCTTTTCTCTGTGCTCTTGTGCAGCCGCAGCGGAGGTTCGTGTGTCTATACC
>NW_005054313.1:6104537-6118101 GCF_000277835.1 Geospiza fortis | reverse complement strand
TTCTCGCACGAGTCCAACGATGAGATTCACCTCTCCCCGGTGCCCGGTGGCACCCCCCCGGGCAGCAGCCCTCTGGCCAGCCGGGACTCGGCCGCGGGCAGCCCTCAGGGCAGCAGAGCCCCCCGGCCTGGGCAGGGCCTCCCCGCCGGGCCCGACTGAGCCCCGCGGCCGCAGCTGTGTCTGTTCGAAGGACAATGAACAGGGAGCCAAAGTTGCGCTGTGGAAAGCCGGGCTGACCTAGCAGGTGATCCATAGCTCTGTTGAATGTTGGGTTGTTTTTTTTTTTTCCTATGTTTTGGTTTGTTGTTTTAAAGCTCACTCATTTTGAATGTTCGGCGGTCAAAAAATGTGAAAGGAGTGAAGATTTCTGCCGAAGGTTAAAAATATGTCACTGGAGCAAAGGGAAGGCTGTTGGCCCTTTTGCTGACTATCTACCTCAGTTTGCCGAGAGGTGAACTCTCAATGACGACTGCTTTACCTCATTTGTGTTCTAGTTGGTCTCAGCTATGGAAATGATGATACTTCCTAGTAGTGTTGTTTTATTTTGGGGTTTTTTGTTTTCATTTCCCTGCCCCAAGTGGTGTGTAGAGAGAGAGAGTGTGTGTGTGTGTGTGTGTGTGTTTGTGTGTGTGTACTCAGTGATCAGGGAGTTGTATAGGTTGGTGGACAAGATTGTTTAGCTGAAGCTCTGTCTTTTAAAAGAAGGAAACCTCAGAGTATAAAATATTACAATTTCATGTGGTTGACACAGTGTATGTTATAAACTGGGAGAACTGGGACTTCCACATATACAGCCACATGAAATCTTTTGTACCTCTTGATTTCGTAGACCCTCAGTAAGCCTAGGACAGTGCCTTTCCTCAGAACCCCGTGCCAGCAGCTGCTGACAGCACATATGCTGTATCCCTGGGGCTCTGGGACATGCTGGATTCCCCAGTGTGACAGATATTGCCCCTGTATTCACAGTTAAGGCTAAAAATCATAGCAAAATGAAGAAGTACTCAGCATTTTCAAACATCTTGGCTTTTTGCCTGAGAGTTATGGAATAGATAACAATGCTGAGTATTCCAGTATCACAGTACTT
Organism: Geospiza fortis; assembly: GCF_000277835.1. Classification (NCBI taxonomy): domain Eukaryota; kingdom Metazoa; phylum Chordata; class Aves; order Passeriformes; family Thraupidae; genus Geospiza; species Geospiza fortis. Next base: position 6,117,017 of record NW_005054313.1, on the reverse strand, counting down.
CTTAGCAGTGGTGCCTTGCATTATATATTAAGAAATTACTGATTTGCCTTATTCCTTTTTAGCATTCATAAAGTTCCTTTGGAGTACAGAAAGATGCCTTAAATGCTTCTTAGATATTTTAAATAAGCTGTAACATGAGTTTATAGTTCATTTTTACCCATCTTTGAGTGCTGATAAGCAGTGCTAGCATTGTAGTATGTCTCAGAACTGTTGTTAGGATGCAAACCTGCTCCTTGCCTTCACCTAGTGTGCTATTAGCCAGGAATTTTAGCTCAGGGAGTGACTTTACCTATATGCCAATCTAAAACTCTGATTAGGCTACCATGAGAAATAAAAAAGCCAGAGCTTTAGTTGAAGAGTCTGTTGAAAGAGGTGAGTACTGCTACTGCCTCGAACCCATGCAATTCCTGTTTTATACTACCTCCTTTAAAAATGATTCTAGTGTTTTTTTGGATTTTGTTGTTGTTGTTTTTTCCTGTACTCAGGGAACAGTTTGTTACTTTTAAGCTGCCTCACGGAAACGTGGAGCAAACTGACAGGGTATCATTTTGTGTTTTAATAGGAGAGAGCGAGAGACAGGGGGGAGGCTGGAATCATCCAATGTTATAAACTTGCCTGTATCTATATCCAGTCCTTTTCTCACTCCTTCTACTTTAAAAAAAATAAGAAAGAAAGGAAAAGAAAAAAAAATTAGGCATATGTTTTTACTTTTAAAAATTGTTTAAAATATAATGTTGTGAGAAATCAACCATAGGAACTCTTGGCTCTATTTAAGTCTGTCAAAACTCCCACTGATGGTACTGGGGCTGAGATGTCACCTCCAGGTGTGCCAGGCTGACTCCTGTGTTGCTCCTCAGTATCAGTAGGTGGTCAGAAGTTGTGGGTAAGCCCTACTCTCATGGCTGGATTGTGCTGAGGGATTGGGCTCTGGCTCCTGGAGTTCTTTCCCCTGGAGCTGTTGCCAGTCCTGCAGCACACAGTACACACTCACCAGTGGCCATTCAAATGCTTGAAGAATGATCTTGTACCAAAGACTTTTCTGTGGAGGAGAAGGAAGCCACATATTATCCAAAAGGAATTGAACTAGTTAAAAAGCTATAGGTTTGAAGAGCTGAATACATTTTATTGTATAAGTAGTTACTAACAAAACCCAATAGGACTTCTTGATTGTAGTAGCCGATTGCAGAGGTGAGTTGTATTCAACAATTTTAACTACCTTGTTGTTACAAGAGCCTTTAAAGAAAGTTAAAATGCCAGCAGATATCTCCAAAGAATTCCAAGTGTATTTTTTTTCTCCAGCTTGTAGTTGATGAACAGTACAGTATTAAGAAAAATATTTTTAAACAGTTTTTTTACTACTTGCTGAAGAAAAAGAAAACTTTTCACCAAAGATTTATTTTTGGTCTTGTCAGGCAGAATGTGTAGTGTACAGCAGAGTACTGTTTTTAGTTAGGTAGAGTGTGAATTAATCAAAACTAGAGTAAGAATGTGTTAACTGTAGCATGAAGTTTCACACTTCATCTTTCAGAGTAGCCTCTTGTGTTAGTTGCATTCAGAAAGAGCTGATATGCAGATGGTAACTGCTTCTCCAAAGACTTGTTTGCTGTAAGTACTGGCAATGGGGTATAATTTAATGATCCTTGTTACAGGTAAATACTATAAATCCTAAACTCTTCTTTCCAAAGACTCATTCTGTAGTTTAACCTATGGATAATCTGAGAGAAACAGGCTTCAAATAAAATCTGCCAATCTGATATAGGTGCTTGAAGTTCAATAGCCAAAGAGTTGAAAATACTCGCTGTATTAGAGAGCAGTATGTCCAGAGCTGGATTCATCACTTAATGTTTTATCAAGGTACTTCTTATCAGCAAATAAAGAAAACCAAAGATATTTAAGGTTACCTCAGCGTATAGGAAAGCTTAGTTAGGCATTAATTATTCTGTCTTTTTCTTTATTTTTATGTTAACCAAATATAAAACATTTCTCCAGAACCCAGTCTACATTCATGTGCTTCCCCTTGGCACAGTCATGATTCCTAGAGAACAAAAATCCTCTCCTCAAAATTCATGGCTTAGTACTAATATATCACAAGATTCTGTGAGAGAAAATTTGTCTTATGATTGAAAACACCAATAAGGTAAGCAAAGGAATATCCAGAAAGATTGTAGAAATTGATAATGTCTCTATTGAATTTAATAGCAGAATCAATCCTTCATAATTGCAACAGTGCAAAATTAAAAAGTTTAAATGCTTCATAGCCTTGAAGGCAATGCATGTAATTATAAATATGATCTTACAGATGATAATTTTTTTCAAAGTCTCTACCCATGGCTGTCTAAGGGAGTGAGTTTTTCCCTTTGTTCATTCCATTTGCCTAGAAAGAGCTGGCAGAACACAGCAGGCAGACTGGTTTCAGGTTTTCCAGGTTTTTCTTCTAGGTTATGTCTGTAGAAACTGGGTCCTGGAGAAAAAAATATAATTTCTTAATTATGAATTTTGCTAAATATGTTCTGGAAGATGAACACAAATGTGGAATTTAGTGTTACACTATGTGAATTGATTTTGTTTAAGTGTTGTAAGAACTAAGGGGCCATGGTAGGTGCAATGAGTGTATGTGCAACCCTTGTGTTTAAAAAAAAAAGCAAAAATGTTACCCTTGATGTGACTTGAAAAGCATCAAAACTCACAGAGAGAACCTGAAAACTGACTTACCATGGTGACAGTGTTTGTAAGAGAGGATCTGCCCTTCAGTGCCACAGCAAGGTCTGGAGTCCAAACTAAATGCTCAATCTGCTCACAGCCACACTTGTGTGCTTCCTTCATGTTTAACAAATACAAAGCACTGCCATCTCTCAGGAGCCAGCCAGGACTGGGAACGTGTGTGCTGTGCAGGACAGGGCACAGCACTTGGTTACTTTTTCATAGCTCTACTTTTGTAAGAGAAACCTGGAAAATCCACATATCACTTTCAGTAATTTCCTATATTAATTCTCCATTTTTTGGATAACTGATTATATTTTTAACAGAAAAGGTATCAAAAGATTGCTTGGCCTGTTTTTAATTATTCTTATAGTTATTCCTTCTCTGGGTTTAATCCCAAACTTTTGATAAGAGCTTCATCTTATTTGTCTTATTCAAATCAGGGTCCTCATCCTATTTCTTTTTAAGCCAATGGGAGAATTAATTTGCACTTCAGTTTGCATAGTCTGGACAAACAAAATAAGTTTCTGTTTGTTTTTTAAATTTTCACACTACTATTATTTTAGAAGGACAGAAGTCTTAGAACTCTCCATGCATCTGGTATTAGCCTGTAGTAAACACTGGTATTTCAAGTCAGTTTGCCTCTTTTTCATTGCCAGTCAAGTCAACTTGAATGGCTTCTCATTTGCTGCAGCCTGGGTGTACACAAGCATAGGTGTACTGCTGGCTCTCAGCAAAATGTTACTTTGAGCAAACTCTGAGCTTTTGTTCATTTTCGGAATTTTTGCTCATTTAATGAAGTTCGTGCAGGGAAAATTCCATCTCCTAACATGGGGAACATTGGTAGGTTTTGGAGGGCACTCCATGTTTAGCCCAAAATCCCATTCATGGCAACCAGAGAGAGCTGCCCAGGTGCAATGCTGGTGGTATTTCACGGAAATCAATTAACTGCTGACATTATTCCCATAAAACTGAAAGCAGAATTACACTTAGTAATTGGCTAAGGTGGTAGTAGTTCTTAGCTTGAGCAATTGTTACACCTTGCCAGTTGCTGCAGCTCTGCTAATGGTAGGCAGCCTCTAGAGCAGAGGGATTCCTGTCTGCAGGAAATACTGAGCACCTTGCTACAATAATTCTATGTAGCATTTTGGTACATGTGTTTCAGAAAGCACAGTTCTTCAATACAAGTCCAGATCACTTTCTGTTGACAGAGAAAAGAACACAAATTCAGTTTGGCTCAAATGTAAGTTCATTTCTTTGACATTCCTCTAGAGTTATGCTGAGCCCACTCCGGACTGACTCAAAAGGGATATAAAAACATGCTTAAGGCTTTGCTGTGTTGGGCCCTCTGGTTCCATAGGGCTCCTTCAAAAAAAAGAAGTTTTCAGCTTTTCATAGTTGCATATACTCACATTGCATCTGCCTGGTGTGTTTTCAGTGAAGACTAACTGTATATGAAAAACTGATTTATACAAATGTTTCTTTTTGATTGTTTGGCTTCTTTTTTTTTTTTTTTTTAAGTTGTGAATGACTTGCCAGTGTAGGAGCCAGGTGTGTATCTGACATTGTGGTGGTCTGGATCCTTTCACTCTGTGTGCCATTTTCTTCTAAGGGCAGCAATGGCTGACTGGCTAATGGAGGATGGAGCTGAATTGTATTAATTTTATATTTGTCTCAGGGGATCAGCTCCATGAATTCCATTGCATGAGGGAAGCTAATGTTTGCCCTGATTTGAATGTAACTTTTTAATGTCTTTTAAAAACTATTTTGTTTAATAATGTGGATTTGTTTTTCTTTTTCTAGCATTCTAGTAAATGTTACCTAGTGTGTTGGTTCATTTTTCCCCTCGAGGGTTGTTTATATACTACCCCAAGGTCATGCCAAAAAATAATAGAAGTTTAAATGCCAAATGTTTATGAAACTGCTGTCTAAATACTGATTGATTGCACAGTTGAAATAAAAGTTTTCCTTAGTAAAGGTAAAAGGTGTTACTTGATATTTTATTTTCAGTGTCTCTGAGGAGTGGCTCAAAACAAGGAAGATAAAAACTGCAGCTCCTCATTTCAGGCTGAGCAGATAGGGTATTGTTGGCACTTGAAGTCATAAAAAGAGGTAGACAGTAAACTGAACTTATAATTGAATTTCATAGAACTTCCCCAATCATGTATTCATTTATCACTTATATACCTGGAATTGTTTCCCACCCACTGCTGAACACCCATGCAAGGTCTCTGTTCTGCTTTATTTTCATGGGCTGTGAAACAGGTGGTTCTCAGTGCAGTTGCTCTCCAAAGCCTGGAAAGCTGCTGACAAAGCTGCACTGCTGAGTTTCCCCAGCACATTTACACCTGTGGAACCCCATGTTCAATGTATGACAAGACTGAAAATGCAGCTGCTGCTGGTCAGGAGGCAAACTGCTGCTCTGACAAAGGACTGCATGCTAGATGGAAGTCAGTCAAGTTCAGTTAATGAGGAAGGTGCATTCTGGAGGGATTCCGTGCTTTCTGTTCTGGCAGGTTGATCACTGATTGGCACCTGAGAGCAACGAGAACGTGGCTGGGCAGTTCAGAGCTGGATTTAGAGTAGTGGTGCCCATGCAAACTACTGGAAATGAAACCACTGAAATTACTGCTGTCATTTACAGGGTCTCTAGGGAGACTAAAATCAAAACATCAGTGGAAATGGAATCTTGCAATACTTGGCACATTTGACTTCAGTTTTTGTCTATGTTGTTCCCTAAAAGATATGAATTCTTTACTGGCACTGGGTATATTTAATGGAGAAGGGAAGATATCCACAGGTATTTTGAAGCTTTGAAATCACAGTATTGGGAATGGAAGATTTGAAATAAATGTCTGCTAACTTTTTTCCATGTCCAGGAAATGACTCTTTCTGAATACATCTTATTCTGACCATCTGTAAGAGCATGGGCCCTGTCACTTCTGGGTGTCCCTAAGAGAGGGCACACTGTGAACACCCCTGGCAGTCAGAGCTTCTCTGCTTTGTCAGTGTCTCCTGCTGATCACTTGGGATGCTTGAATTCTGCAGTAGAACCACGAAGTCTCTTTCCTTTTGAATTCTCAGAAGACAAAGGAAATCCCAAAAGCCTCATCATGCTTCTTTATGAATCACAGCTGTTCCTACCTGCAGAGTCTGCTTATAGACCAGTTCTTCCTAGCTTATATGACATCTATCCCTGGGAGTTTTAGAGCACCAGCTGTGGAGATTATTTATAAAACCAACTCTAATCCAAAAGTCTTTATTCCTTATGTTCAAATATAGGAGCACTGAAATATAGTTATTGAGAGATAATTGAGAAAATCAGACCAATGCTGAAAATATTATCAAGTATTTTAAGAGAGTATTTGTAAAAAATTAATAAATCCTAAATAGAGTAAATAAATTACATTTTAAAAGATAACAATTTCAAATAACTAGAGAACAGTCAGTCTTGGACTGTGCAGTGATACAAATGCTCTACCAGTGCAATCCACCAGAGATGTTGCTCTTTCTCTAGGTAAGAACAGGAACCAACTGCAGTTTCCAGTTATGTCCCAGGTTCATTTTACAGTCCAGAATCCTTGTTCTCAGTAGCAATAACTAAACAGTAAAGCTCCATCTTCCAAGGAGTTCCTATTGCAAAGAAAAGCTCAGAAGCAGCCCTGGTTTGGGATCTGATGCTGTGCTACCTGCCTGCAGTCTGCCACCAACCTGAATGTCTGAGCTACAGGCAGGTGAGTGCTGTGGGCCACCTGCACTGAATGGCCACATTCCTTCAGGTGACAGCATTGCCATCGCTTTGTTTAGTTTATCAGGGACAATGTACAGTCTTAACTTGTCTGGTTTTTGGCTAAAGGGATCAATACCTTGGAATATGAAGGCCAGCTTGGCTAAGAATTTCATTTGCACCTGAAGCCAGACTTCACATCTTGTTATATATGAAAAAAGACCTCTGCTTTCCTTTCATTTATTGAAGTTACTTCTCTGAATATATACAAGTAAATCCAGTTGGGTTTTCTGTTTGGGGATGCATAAACATTTGTTACCTGTAGGCTTGAACTGTGCTTTATCTTATTTCTGATACATGTTGGCACTGTGCAGCCCAGGCTGTTTTCCCTTCTTCCTTCCTCTGCAGTCACGGCTCAGTATTGCTTGCTGGACAGTAAAGCATATCCTTTGTCAGTCAGAGAGAAGCTGCAGGTGCTGATGTTGCTGCTGGCCATGTTAGGGCCCTGCTCTTTCTATAACTGATAATTGAGGCTTCATCTTTCCCTCCCCACACAGCAAAGAAGATGGGATTTGAGCCCCTCTCTCTTCACATACTTTCATGTTAGAGCCCCAGGTAAACACATTCAGATTTGGCAAGGAGAGATCAAATTGTTTCTACCTGAAAGAAGAGTGTAAGCTTTATTTAAATTCTATTTACACAGGAAAGCACCTTTAAAACATACAGAAAATAGAAATAATTCAGTATCTAGCTGTGCTCAGTGACAGAGATGTTTTTCATGGATATCCCTAGTCCATAGGATCCCCCCTGGCTGCCAGCAGAGGCCTGGGCTCTGACCTCTGAGATATTCCTGCCCGTCCTGGTGGCTCTGGGGGCCCTGCAAGAATGAGCTGAGATGGTTTTCTGGCAGTGCTGCCAAGTGGCCCAAGTTCCTCAGGGTTTCTCTGGAGAGATGACTCAAGCATCACTGGAATCTGACCACAGTTCCAGGTGGGTTCAGGGGGTGCTGGATACTGTAATTATCCACAGTTTTGAAGGGTGAAAGTAAATTTTTATGGGCAATGGAGGATAATGTTTCCTATTATACTCTGTGGGACATTTTAAATCACTGCCTAAAACACTGGATTCTACTTTAGCTGGAAATAAAATGGGGACTCCCCAGAGCTCCTGTTAATAGAATGGTTTTGAATTTCCTTTTATCTGCATAGCAATACACTGGGAAAAAAAGATTTTCTTGAGTAAAGCCGCAGATTTCTGGCTGGGCTGCCAGGCTATTGCACCACATGAAAGCAGGAAAAGTGTTGCATACACTGCAGCTCACTACAGCCTTTTAACAATTTGCAGTTTGGTGAGCTGGTCTAGGAGATTAATTCCCCCTGGTTTGCTGAAAACTATCACCAGGAGGTGGGTGACAGACCTCAATCTCTGCTGCCTCCTCACTTTTTGCAGTTTACAGACACAATAGCATAAAACAATCCCACTGAACTACTTGCTTATAGCCTTCCTTATGATAGGTTATACAACTGAAGTTGGAAGTAAGATAGTTTACAGCACAGACTGTAAAATAATAATAATAAAAAAATTCCATTAAAATTATTCATGTTAGCAACCATCCTGCTTTGGAATAGGTCCTGAATATTTAAAAGTCAGTAACAGCTTTCTTGGGCTCTACCAAATAAAACAATCTGGCTTTGCTTTACACAAAACCCACAGTCAAGGCAGAATGAATCCCTTGAGACTGAGATTTCCCAGCTTCAAAGGATAAGTAAACCCCAGGCTTGAGTTTCTAAGTATTTCAATTAAAATTCTTCTGATAAATCAAAAGCAAGACAATCCCTAGTTCATAATAGGAAGAATTCTGGCTTTTAAAACACTTTACAGAAAAATGGCTATATTAAAGAGGAAAGCACTCTCATTTTTTATAAACTGCTTCTCCATCTCTGTGGTGTAGTCAGGATAGAATAAAATCAGTGGGGAAGGTCAGGGTGTCAGAAGCCATTGTAGCACAGCTGACAATCCCAGCATTCACCTGAGCTGGGAAAGGCTCAGAGGCCACGTCCATGCTGGGCTGCTGGGCACAGGCCAGGGGTGAGACCCTGGCACCCAGCAGTGCTGGCTGCTGCCACAGCCTGGGCTTCAGTCTCAGCCCAAGTGGGGATGACTGGAAACAGCCTTTTAATAGGAGCACTCTGCAACTTAGTTTAGCATTCAATGAGGTTTTAAGAGTTTATGATGATGTTTCTTTTCTGTAGCTCAACTGGGCCAAAACGTACAGCCCAGCCCCGCAGTTGCAGATAAGAAAATTACAGGATCCCCAGAGGAACAGCTGTATAGCATCCTAAAACCTCTGCCTCTAAATTTCTGCTTTGGAATTGTCCCCACTAAACATAATACATGCCAAGTAATTTAATCCAGTTTGGTGTTTGGAGACAGATAGTGCATATCTTTTAAATAATTCTACATTCTTTTCTTGAAATCCTGGATTTCATGTGAATTTTAGCCTGGGGATTAGGGAGGCTTCTCTCAGATGCAATGGGTGAGTGCAGCATCTATGTAACTAGGTCACGGTGTACTTAGGCATATTTAGTTATCTGTTTTTGTGTTCTTCCCTACTTTAGTGGCACAATAAACAAAAGAGGGAATGAAGATGGATTTGTTATCTCCTCTCCTAGGATGGCAGAAGAGATTTCATTGTGGAGTGTTTTTGCTACATTTTCTAACAATGTTTGCCATTTTTCTTTTTTTTTTTTTTTCATTTTGCATTTTGTAAGCAATGAAGTGCAGGAATTAAATGCTTCCCTTCTTTTCATCAGACCACAATAAACAGGAAAATGCAAAGGATTCAAGACGATGATCCAGAAAGAGTGAGAAATTGCATTTCTTTCCTTTCCCCACAGAGTGTCCCCATTTCACTGTTCATTGCTCAACAGGCGACCACCTCTGTAAGCAGAAGTCCATTTTGCAGAGAAGCCTGCAAAGGTTACTCAAGCATTTGTCCCTTTTCAAAAGGTATTATATTGCAATTAACAAGGCAAACTGAAAGTTCCCTTTTACTTATCAGAGAGGTTTTATCTGTCTTGGTGACTTGAAGATCAAATGAGGTTTTTTAATGCATATACACACACACTGGATTGCTTGTCAAAACTTTTGTTATTTGGTGTATATATAGCTGTAAATACAATAATTAAACTTAAGTTCCTAGATAATCAATATCATCTTTATATTTTAATTCTTTAGGTACTAATTAATTTTGATATATTTGATATAAAATTTTAGTTTAAAACTAATGGAAAATTGTAGGTTTTAACTTTTTAAGTCTTGAGTCATTGGCAAGAGTATCTGACTGCATGAAAGCTCCTTTTTCTGAGATACTTCAGCATATACATGTTTAAGATGTAAGCTGAAAAAATAAATATGCACCCAAAAAAATAAATTAGTCTCACTAGGTTTCATAACTAAGAGCTTGCTTTGAACTTCAAAAATTTTGTTCCAGTATAGATATGACACTAGAGTGGCCTTTGTACAGCTGAGACATTTTTTGATCAGTTCACTAATAAATCGTCTTGCAAAGCTTGGCAAAATGTGTTTCATCAGCCAGTGATTTGCAATGTGACTAGACAAAGGCATGATCATTCTCAGACTTGTGTCATATGGAAGAAAACTAATGTAATGGGCTACATATAAAAACTTATATTCTTTCATGGATCAATTCATAAGCTAATATATTTTGCACTTTTTTCCTACAAACAGTTTTGTATTCATTTCAGATTGAAGTTAAAATATGAATAAACAATTAATTAGATTCTGTTTTGTATTTTGTACTTTATATTATGTGGCTAAGTGGCTAGTGCAGAAGTTTAGACAGACCTAATTTTTGCTGATTAAAAGCAGAAACAAAACAGACGTGTGCTGGTGGGGCCTGGTTTGCATCACCAGAACAGATGCAGCATTCACCAGCAGGCAGAGCAGTTTGCACTGAAATGGCTTCAGTGACTCATGCTCGAAGAGTTTCAGTTATAGCTACAGCCCAGTCAGGTCGGCAGAGATGCTCTGCTTCTGACAGAGCCAGAAGGGACCTGCTTAACACATTTTCCCACAGTAGTATCAGCTGCATAGCAAGCCAGGCTAGAAAAGCATAAAAAGCACATCTCAGTGTAACTTATAAACATGCACGTGTTCAGTTCTACTACCAACAAAGGGAGGTGTGGAGGAGGAGAACAAATGTGTCTGGAGCAGGGATGTAACTCCAGCAAAACAGCAAACCCGGATTTTTGGTATTGTCTCAGACCTGACAGAAACTCCCTCCAGCCTTGATAAACAGTCCTGTTTATCACACTGGTGCTGTGAAACATATACAAGGTTGTAGAATTAGCACTTAAATTTGTTTTTACATGAAAAGAGGCCTTTTAGAAAAATGAATTATTGTATTTTTTCCCTCATAGCAAGTGGGGGGATAGAATCTACTGATGCTGGAATACTGTTACAAGCTAAGACTATTGAAATCTAAATTTCCTTAAACATGTCTCTTTTTTCCAGAAGAAAATTATTTCAGAATGACAACATCATTACAGTTCAAAAGGACTTTAGAGGTCTTGCCTTTGAGTCCAGCATCTTGCATAAAGCAAGTCTAATGCTGAACTTGGACCAGGCAATTCTGGGGTTTGCCCTGTTGGAAGCTCATTTCAAATTATGAGTCTGATTTTTCATCACACTTTTCTGTGAAGAGCTTTGTCTCTTTTCTTGGTAACTTCCACTTAGGTATTGGAAGGTTGCTAACTAGCTACCCCTAAGTCTTCTTAATTAATGCCAGCTTTTGAGAGGAAGAAATGTTGGAGTAATTTTAAGGCCAAGCAATGAGCAGTGAGGCTTATCAGGTGGTGAATTGTGTGTCATAATGAGAACTTCTGTAGATTTTGGGGAAATATTTGGGATGCTGCTGTAGCAGGCACCTGAGCCAGTGAATTAGTTCCTTTCAGACACCCCATCAGCTATTTCCAATGAGAGTTTAGAAGTGAGTCCAAGAGGATTCCCACAGATTGCTCACAAAATACCTGAGCCAGTTAAAAGCTGAATTTGGATGAACAGCAAAACAGACATAATTTTTTGCAAGTAGAGCACTGGGTTAAATCTGAATTCCCAGCTCCCATTTCTGATGCAGACAATGTCCCCGTAGGAATCTTCACAGACTCAGTGACATCAATCTGCGCATCCATAATTACAGTCTACATGCCATTACACGGCAGCCGTGCACAAAGCTCCTGCAGCCCTGGGAGAATCAGCTGGGCCTGCAGCAAGCTCTGTCACACAAAATGCAAATCTCTTCACAGATAAGGCACATCTTCCTCCAAATATAGACAAGCTCACACCCACCTTGCTAATATTCTCTTCAGTAAGATTACACAGAATCAAGCAGTGCATCCCATGAGAATACTGGCAGTGTGCTGTACTTTGAGGTATGCGCATCTGGGATCGCTGCAAAGAGACTGTGGACAAATAAAAGTGATGTCTAGGGAAGGACAGAAATCAACATTAATTGAATTACTTTCTCCACTTTTCTTCTGCATTTTGCATAACTAAGTAATAGCCATACCAATATCTTAACCTTTACATGAACGTGTTTCAAATACTGGAAAAGTATCAACTACCCATCTAACAAGAAGGTACATAAAGAAATAGCACTGACAAGTACTTAGAAGTCAGGCACATGAGCAAACCCAATACTGTACAGCTGGGCATTTTTTATCCTTATAGGGAGAATAAATCTTTATTAAAATTGTACTTTTAATGCAGTTGATTAAAAATTTTGATACCTAACACCTCTAAAATGCAGCCACTTCAGCAGATGGGAAGCTGAGGCAGAATGTGTTTGCACAAGATTACACCGACACCGGCAGCGATTTATCTGTCCCGTGTGTTTTTAAGGGTTCGGCAGGGTTTACCGACGCCGTGAGGGCACCGGCTGGGCCCAGTGGTTTGTGCGGTACCCCCAGGCCAGACCCGGCCGGCGGGTGACACCCGGTGTGGGGAGCCCCTCCGTGCGGAAGGTTCCCCCG
>NW_005054313.1:6087450-6103527 GCF_000277835.1 Geospiza fortis | reverse complement strand
TGTGGCCCGGCCGGGCCCCGCGGGCTCCCGCAGCCTGCGGGCCCTGAAAAGCAGCCCTGGGGCTCTCTGTGCGCGCAGGTGTGCCCCGCGGGGGAGGGCGGCGTGCGGTCCTGTTTCTTGTGTGTCTGGAGATGTGCAGCGCATTAGTATGCAGCGAGCATACTGCTGGTGCAAGGGAATACGGCGGCAGTGCCACATGTCCGAGTTCGTGCTGATGCAGAGCCCATAAATTACACTTGAGTGTTCGCTCTTCTGCCCCCAGTCCTGATTCCTGTGCTTGAGTCTAGTTGGGGTTTTGTCTTTCCCTTTTCGGGAAATGAAAAAATAAAAAAACCGAAATATTATTCTTTACTTATAGCACTGGTGTATGGCTCTGGTGAGGTTTGAGCTATGCGTTTCTTTCAAAGGAGTAGGGAGATGGGCAGAAATGCAGGATCTCCTCCGACTTCGGCAGTGCAGCTGACTTTAATGGCAGTGGCACATCAGCCTGCGTAGCGATTGTTGTGTCCTTATAGTCCTTAGACACAGAAATGCCTCTCTGAATGAAATAATCAAAGACTGTAGGATGGGTGAATGAGTTGGGTGAAAATCATGGCAAAATTACAAAATTTGCAATTTAGTGCTTCTTGCTTTCTTGCCTCCTGTTTTGCCCCTGGAATTCTATTGTTCTTGGTGTTTTAAGCTTTTTTTCTGGTTGGATAAATGGGAAAAGGTGTGGATTCCGCGGTGCATATTGTCATTGATTTACAGTTTGCTTTTCTAAAACTGCTATAGTAACAGCTGGATTGTGAGCTTGAAAATGAGAGAATGAAGACACACAGCAGTGTTACAAAGGAGACTGGGATTCATTAGACTCCTCCACTCTCAAGCCCCGATTCTGCAAATATTTAAGCATATATGGTTTCACATGCTGGAGTTACCCACCAACTTCCACCTGATTACAGCTTATTATCAAAACTGTTTACAGTCTCAGGGCCACAGAACAGGCTCACCAAATTTGGTTGAAATTAGACTATTTTTAGTTTTCTGTCTATAATGAAAAGTTTATTCAGCCATTTATGTTTCTTGGGAAAATGTTCTTACTGAGATAAAGTACTAAAAACCTAGACTGAGATTTGTCAGTGAATATATAAATATTCCATATTGTATTTGCAGTATGTTAAGTATGGCATAAATTACATGCAAAGTAAAAATCCCTTAACGTGTAAACCAAACTACAACTTGCAGTTCTCCTAACTAACACTGAAAATGTACATCTTGGGTACGTACGAAATAAAAGAGAATATGAGGCTTATCTCTTCTCCTTTGCCCAAGTGTGAATGGCTGAAATTAATTTTATCTGTAGTTTAATAGGGGAATAGTTATCAGATATGTATTTGTATCTTTAGATCCATGACATAGGTGATGTCCGAGTCAAAAGGATTGTATTTTTGCCCAAAAAACTAGTCTTGGACAATGAATAATTTTTCATTAGTTCAGCGTTCCAAAATGCTTGGTACTCCTTTAATGAAAGTTTGTGTGGTAGGTACCAAAAGTGACTTTGTGGAAAGTTTATTTTGGCTTCATGAAAATGAGCCTTATTCACTCTTTTTTTGGAGGTATGCTAGGACTAACATTCTGTTTCCTTTCATGTATAAATTAAATCATTATAGAACCCACAGGGAAAATATAAATTCTTAGGGCTGAATTAAATCATTGGCCTCACACAGTGAGAAGTGAAAATACAAAGGCTTTGTGCCTTTCCAGACACACTACTCCCTTCTGTAAACCAAGGCATGTGAATGGCTGTGCTGATGAAAGTAATTCAGGTAGAAATTGATGGAACTTGTCACTGGAATTCTCATGTTCATATGCTGATGCTTTTGAAGAATGATGTCCCAGAGAGGGAATTTATATGTAGTTTTATAAAGTTTTAACTTCAGCTACTCTAAACCAGCACTTGTGTATGACCCTAAGTATTCTACTTGATCACAAATTTACTGATGTCTATGCCGCTATTGTTGAATTTATTAAAAGAAATCTGGATATTTGGAATATTTTGCTATCAGTAGTTAATGTCAATTATTTTTTAAGAGTACAGGGATGTGAAAAGGAGTGTCATTTATGCAGTTGTGAGGATTAGTGTTCACAGTGCAATCTTACACTAAATTTAGTATAAGCTTATAGAAATACTGGAGAAGAAGCTGATAGAAAATACAGGAACAGTTTTGAGAAAATAGATTATAAAGAAGAAGATTTATACAGTTGAAATTTAGGGAAAATTTGCCATAATTCTTTATGTAAAACCTTATGCTGTAGTCATTTAGTATCTACAGGTAATGTAGTGGCAATGCTTCATAGCACACTTAGTATGTGCAGGATTTTATTTCTAAATCAAGGCAAAAAGGTCTCTTTTTAAAGAGTAATCCCTAGTTTCTCCGATTGTACCTTAGACCACAATATGCTGTGTGCAAACCTGAATTTATTTTGAGACCTTGATTGTGACGTTATGCCCTTATCTTTGAAATTCAGACTTAAAATTTGATAGGTGTTGATCTGGGATGTCCATGTATCTTCTTTATGTGTAATGAAAAATAAAATCAAATTTTAACAGTGACAGCTAGAGCCAAAAGGAACTTACTAAAGCAGAGGCAGAACTGGATTCTTATTTGAAGTAGGACTGGTAAATTCCCTGAAACATCAAAAAAAAGGAGGCCTGGGAGAAGTGCTAGGAGTGAAAACTTGTCAGGCCTCCTTGATCAGGAGTATTTCAAATAACTTGGATACTTTGGTCTGTGTACAATAGGACTGCTGCTTCCCTGTGAGAAGAGATTTTGTGTTATGTTGCTGAATATTCCTAAAGCTGGTTTACCTGTCTGCTGGGAACGCTTGTCTAACAGAGCAGTGTAATGTCATACATTGTGCTGCTTTGCATAATACTGTTGATAATTCATAGTTATCTCCAGGTTGTCTTTGGTAATGAAGACCTGTGTGTTCAGCTGGATGCTTGCATCTTGATAAAGTTTGACTCATATTCTGAATATCAATTTTAAACAAACAACAGTAAAATTTTTAGGTTGGATTGCCTGCTTACTGTTCTGTGCTGTTACTATATATAAAAGAGCAAATAAGCTATTATTCTAATGGGCCTGGGAAAAAAAAAAGAATTAATATAGTTTCTTAATATAATGATGTTAGTACTTTAACATGTGTTGCTCTGGTATCACCCAAAAATGTTTCTCATACTTCAGCTCAGGGTTTTCTTTGCATTCCCATATTGTGGCAATTTCACTTGAGCCTGTGAAGACAGACTGACTGGGATAATAATGAGATTGCTAGATTTATTTCTCACTTATGGTCTAACTAGGGTTTTAAAATGGAAGCCACGATTTATACAAATTTGAGAGCTTGTCCCACTGTTGTGAAAGGTGGAGAATCCCAGGGGAAGTACAGATATCTCTTTGTATTGCTCAGAGTGAAGTCTGATTGAGCAACCAGTGAAATGAACATCCCTTACTTTTTTGTGCCAGGATAGCCTTGCTCAGTTATTTTATAAGGTTTCTGCAGAGGTGAGCTGGTTCACTGATTATTGGCAGGTGTCTTTTTGTTTGATCAAGTCTTGCATTTAGTGAAATTTATATTTGATGCACCGGAGATTAGTCTAAACAACACGGCAAGTTTTCAATGGTTTTTGTTCATGGATCTACTACTGTTTGCTTTTCTTTTCCTTCATGGTGGATTGTAACAATTTGTTGTATGTTGCTACACTGATGCAGTGTCTATGCGAGTTAAGAGGTGAGTCTTAGACATGGCTTTTTGCAGTTCTTTTGAAAGTTTTATGATTTATGCAAACAAGAAATACTTCTAACTGGTGATGTGGAGATGTTAAAAATCAAGGGACAGATAAAAATAAAATAAATGGAAATGTCTATTTCAATAAGAATGAGCATGAATGGGACAAGAAAGTGGTAGCAGACAGGTGTAGGAGGGATGTTAGCTTACCTCCAGATGCGTGCTCCTTTAGCACTTGCAACACAAGGCACCAGGGTCAATGCAAATTCAGTATTTGTAACAGATATCTGAGGCTATGGTAGTTAAAGGCAAACTTACAGTACAGTCTGCAATAAAATTAATGTACTATTGCACTGATTGATATCTTGTAGGTGGTGACAGTGGATTGGATGGGTTAGGAGGACCAGGAGTTCAGCTTGGGAGCCCTGATAAGAAAAAGCGCAAAGCGAATACACAGGTAAATTCCCTTTGCTTCTTTTAAATTCTTAATAAACAGTGTATTCAAATGTTGTTTGCTGGTATGAGTAGCTCTCATTGTTCAGCATATCAATTTCTTGTCACAAATAGCAGCTACATACCAAGTATTTCACTTTTACTTTGAAGTTGAAATCTTCCTGAATACTAGTATTTGCGCTGAAGTTATTTTAATCCCTGTAAGTTACCAAAAATATATAAAGAGAGGAGCACAGTGAGACTGCAACAACTTGGATTTTTCCCATAGGGATTTGATTCTGAGGCAGACTTTTTTTAATGACTTTGTAGCCATTGGTAGAAATCTGTACAGCATGAGTAGTTGCCATGAGACTACTTCTTACCTTACTTTCATTTCTGTATGCATAGGTTTTTGGGCTAATGAATCAGTACAGTTTGTTAATGCTTTGACCAAGCTCTTGGCATACTCCCTGGGTGATGTCCAAGCAAAAGCTAAGTCAGGTAGAGCTCCTTTCCAGTGAATCCTTGCAATGTGACATTTCTATGCAGTTGTTCTTTCCAGAAAAGAAAGCCTCAATACAACATATCTGAAGCAACTGGGTATCTATAGCGCCGAGTTTTCCTTTGTGTATTCATTCAGCTTTGAGTGAGAGTATCTGTTAATTTGGTACTGCCCAGTGGAAATACCTTTATTTATGTAGGTAAAACAATCACTTTGCTAGGCCTATGCAGAGTCCATTGAGATGTGTATCTGTTTTCTTCATTTTTGTTTTGTTTTAAAGAAGTCATGCTGAAACTTGCTCTGAGAAATATTCCGTTACTTTACAAGGCTTCACACCTCTTTTTTGGTGGCGTTTCCTTGTGTTCTGGAATGGTAATAACTCTAGAGGACATGCAGATTAGCTTGTGTTCCTTCTGACCAGGTTAAAATTTGCAATGCAGCATTTTTTTTAAAAAAATTTTCAGTCTTAGTTCATTAGTACTTAGGAGGAAGTGCTTTCTGTGAGCACAGTTAGTGTGAGGGTGAACCCAGCAGGTGTTCCCTACAGGCTAGTCTAGAATGAATTTCAATTGTATGACTGCACTGCTGACATTTAAACAGACTCTGGGCTCCATTAAACACTTGATTATGCTCTGTAACCAGAGCATAATCCTCGTGTTTCATACCTACTGACTATGCTTTGCAGACTGTCCACAATCCCTGAATGCTGTTTGGTATAGAAATGTACAGCATAGAATATTCCACAGACTATAGAAAATACCAGTCTGCTGACTCCTACATTCTAAATGCCTTTTTTAGGGTTATAGTACCATTAGGTTTGTATATCCTCATGGAAGTGGGGTGTCTTATGAGATGTATATTCAGTAACATGAACCCAAAATCAAGTTAGGGAAATGCTTCAAATCTGCTCTTCAACATTTGGAAATACTTTGTGTATGTGTTTGTGACAGTTGGATTTCTGTATTGTTGCTTGTCTTTGGTAAAAGATTATGAAATATAAGTCACATATCAAGTAGTATTTTCAACTGCAAACTTTTTAAAATTCTGAAACTACTATAAATCACCACATTATCTGGAGCTCAAGCTCCTCTCCTGCCTCTGAAATTTCAGACAGCCTGGCAGGGTGCAGCGGGTGAATTTTACACAACAGCTGAACAGTTCTTTCAGCAGTTGTATTGCTAATCCAGAGCCTTTGTGGATGGTCTGTCTTGCAGGGAAATACTAAAACTAATTCAAGTGTTGTATTTAAAATATTTGTAGGGGTCATCATTTCCTCCTCCATCTGAATATGCTCCACCACCGAACCCAAGCTCTGACCACCTTGTAGCTGCAAATCCATTTGATGACAACTATAATACTGTGTCTTATAAACCACTTCCTTCAGGAAATCCATATTTTAGTAATCCTGGTTATCCTGGCTTTGGAGGTTACAACACTTTCAGAATGCCACCTCACATGCTGCCCAGAGTGTCCTCACCATACGGTGGTTCTTACTCCCTCAGAAACCAGCCACATCCTCTTCCTCAAAACCCTGTTGGCATGGGTTTTAGTCGACCCCACTCTTTCAGCTTTGGTCCTCATGATAATCCAGGTTTTGGGAATCAACCACCTTATGGCAGTGGTCAGATAAGTCAAAATGTCAATATGTCTGCTCAGCATTTCAGACCAAATCCTGGGGAGAACTTTGGCCATTCTGGTCAGATACCTCACCCTGATGTGCCAACTAACTTTGGTCCTGGAAACAATCCAAATTTTCCAAATTCACAGCTAGAGTCAAACCATTCTTTTGTTCCTCCACCAAACACGTACAACCAGACAAAATCATCAGCACAAAAGCAAGACTTTAGTCAAGGTGCAAGCAAAGCTTCCAGCCAGAACCCTGCTGCTCATCAGCATCATCACAGGACAGAGGATGTTGTGAGTCAAGGTAACAGTGACCTGAAAAACGTTACTCGAAACAATGTGGTAAATCAGGATAACAGCCATTCTAACAGTGCTGAGAACACCAATGCTGGCCACTCAAATGGGACTCAGAGCAAGTCCCGCCAGCCTCGAGGTACTGCTGAAGGATGCAACTCTGAAAAGAGCAGCAAAACACCCCTCCATCCCAGTCGTCACGGACACTCGTCCTCTGAACCCGTGTACCCGTGTGGAATTTGTACACATGAAGTCAATGATGACCAGGATGCCATCCTGTGTGAAGCCTCTTGTCAGAAATGGTTCCACCGGATCTGTACAGGCATGACAGAGTCAGCCTATGGGCTCCTCACGGCTGAGGCATCGGCAGTGTGGGGCTGTGACACTTGCATGGCTGACAAGGATGTGCAGTTAATGCGCACCAGAGACACTGCAGGGCCACCTGCACTGAACACAGAGGGCTGACAGCCTGAATGGCTGCTAGTGGAGCAAGTACTTGCTATGAAAATTCGGTTACAAATTGGGTACTTCACTTTCTGCAGACAATCAGTTGTGTTTGATTGCTGTCATCTTTTTTCCCCCTAATCTGTATTCATTCATAAACTTCCATCTCAGCTTTTGTACTCTTAGTTTTATGTGTGCAAATGTTTTACAGGATGGAATATTTTTTGTTTCTGATTAAACTGTAACTGACAATTGATCGGAAGTAGGATGAGCATTGACAATATTATTGAAGGAAAAAATGTGCCTGTATGAATAGCCCTAATTTGCTAGTGTATATTCATGTGTTAACTAACACTAGCATTTATTGCTTGGTTTTAATGGTACTATATTTGCAAGTACTCATTACTTTGTTTTTTTCTTTTGGCGTGAATGTCTGTTATTGATGTTCTTGCTAGCCTTTCTTTGAATATAGTAGAGATGACATGGAGGAATGTGCAGTACTAATAGTTGTTATTTTAGGGTAAATACAGAGAATTTTGTATGTGCTTTTTCCTATTTTTGAAGTAAAGCATTAATGTGCTATTCAAAAATCATGAATTCATGCTTAGTAACACAATGAAACCCTCTAACTATTACACATTTCTGTTTCCTTGAAAAGGCAATAATCTCTTGACTTCTCAGCAATTACATGCTGAAGGCTCTTGCTAGGCCTTGCATTATGTGGAAATTGTTGTGAAATAACATTAAATTGGAAGAAGAACACATCGAGTTTATGAAGTCCACTCCTTTAAATCTAGAGAATGCCAGAAGTAGGGTTGCACATGTAACCTTAATTCATCTGTCTTGAGGACATATCTTGGGATGCAGTCTTTGCTCTGTCATGGTTGTGCAGTCATGCACCTCTCTCTCATTCTTTCTCCCTGATGGTTCCAGTCTCCTGCCTCAGTGCTGCCTGAGAATTGGGGATGAAGTAGTGCACAGAAAATCCTGCCCAGCTCCTAGGGCTGTGAGCTCCAGCCTGCTCAGTCACCCTGAGCTTACACAGTCCACTTGGCATGAAGGAGGGGGCAAGGCAATGGAGTGTGCTCTCTGAATTGCTTGATAATTTGGCTAGCAAAGTCTTAAATCTAAATTCCCTACCCTGCATCAGCCAGTCTTGCAGTGAGGAGGTAGGAAATCTAAGGTGAAGAAAGAAAATACAGCTGTCATATCAGGTGAGTTTAGCTCACATCAGAACTAAGTTATCAGAAGTTTAGCTCCTTTGCTAAACCTGATATCCTACTGACAAGTATGAATGGCACTAGAGCTTCATGTGTGATGCTAAGAAATTCTATTTTAATAAGGGTAATTTGATCTTATTCTTGATCTCAAAAATAACTCCCCTTCTTTTTTGAATGTCAGGAAGCATCTAGCCTTGAACGGTTCAGCCTTAGCAGTGTGATGAAGTTGCACATGCAACTGAAAAAGTTTATTTTGAGAGAAATATTGTTTGGAATTAATAAAAGGAGGCACTGTGATAACAGATTCTGCTTGGAATATGTACCACTGTGCTGGAAACAGTCTTTAAACAGCAATTACATCATATGTCAAGCTCACAGGTACTAGTCATGTTCCTTAATGTGATAAATTTTTCAGGTCTGTGATGATGAGTGATATAGGAGTTTATAGAGAATTCAGTCATCTAATAAAGAGGTAGTTTTCATGGTAAGCCATGCTAATGAGTGAAAGTAAGGCCTGTTTGATAGTTCACCATTTTGTTTGATTTTAAATGGGCTCTACTGTGTACATTCCTGGAAGATCCTGTGCAGATCTACACAACTTGTTTTATTTTAAAAGTGAAAAGTTTTGCTGTATAAGTGCAGTATTACCCCGCTGTTTTTTTGTTGGGGTGGTTTTGTTTGGTTTTTTGTTTTGTTTTGTTTTGGTTGGGTTGTGGGTTTTTGTTTTTTGGTCCTTTTTTTGTTTTGTTTTGGTTTTTTTGTGTTCCTCTCATCAGGAAAAAGAAAATCATATCTAGAGTGTAAGTGACATATTTTATATCTTGAGAATTTTCCTGTATGGAGATGTAAAGTGTAAGATAGATCCAGAGCTGCTGTTTTCATCAGTAGTTGCTTTAATTTAGTACATTAACTAGACTTAATCTTGTTTTGTTAGAGGTGTGATTTTAAAACCACCAAGAAAAAACCAAACAAGCAACAACCTCTGTTAAAGAGATTTATTCTTCAGTAGTGCTCCTAATGACTGACAGACTGTTTGAATTTGCTTTTGCTACCTGAAGTAGCAATTAAACCAAACCTTGTTTAGATGGATTTGTTCCTCTAGGAATCAGTTTAATCTCTGCAACAATTAGCACTGTGAACATAATGGAGCTGGTTCACACCTACAGTAATGTAAGTGAAATCAGAATTTTGCTCAGTGAAAATTCAACCAAAGCTCCAATGATGATATTATTACCTTTCCCACTCCCACACCCCCTGCCTCTTGTGAGAAGATTTTGGCTCATTTCTTCTCAGAAGTCTAATTCATGTTTTGACATTTGGAGCAGACATTGTATTTAAAATAGCCATGTATTTCTTAATCTTTTCCTCAACCCAACATGAAGTTAGGCAACTATTTTCTAGATTAGCTATCAGGACATTAGTATTTAAACATAGTGTTCTTAAATACTTAAAATCATCTGGAATATCATTTTATAAGGCCTTAAATTGTGTATTTATGAAACTTATTCTAACAATTTATTTTAGATTTTTTTCTAAATGGTATTATATTGGGTTTGTAACCCAGTAAATTTTCCTCATTTATTAACTTGTAAGTTCAAGGCATTAGCAAATGTCAATGATATGAAATAAAAACAAATGGACAACCAACTCCACACTTGTTAGGACAGTATTCTTAGAGATAGGACTGACAAGGATCTCCAGAAGTCATCTAGCCAATATGCTTGCCCTACTGATATGTTCTTGGCATACTTGAACTCTTTATCTAGAGAGCAGTTATATTTTGGTTTTCTCTGCATGTGTTGACTAAGTAGTAGTTCAAGTATGCACAGGAGAAACAGCAATCATGTTTAATTAGTGAGGTACTAGGAAAATGTCAGCTGATTAGCATTAGAAGTTAGTTCTAGAATGATGGGTGGGAGGGAGGGTGGGAGGGTTGGCTAGAATAGGTGAGGTTTTTGTAATACATGAAACAATTTGTATTGAACTCTCATGTGCTTCTTTCATTACTGGTGATTTAGATTGTACTGGTGCTGCACACCAAAAATATTGCAAAGATTTTGTAAATCTTGCAAACCTTAACATTTTTGTGGGAAATGCCTGTGTCCTTTTACATGGTTTCTGGTCGTGATCAGAAATGCAGCCTTATATTGCTCCCAGATTTTTTCCCCCCTCAGGCTGAAATAGGCAGGTATAAATTGGATTGTGCTGTCCTTAATACTTTTTTGCTAGTGACCAGTTTTAAATGAGAAAACACGTGACAGGGCTGGATACAGACTAGAGGGCAGGTAGCAAAAATCCTGTTTCTTCCTGTTTTACTCATTCCTTCTACAACTTGAAACTAGCAGGTTTGTGCTTGTCTCTTCTAAAAGAAGATGGGACTGATGCTTACTTCCAAAGGTTGTTTAGAGGCCTAGATTTTATTTGAGATGTTCAGATGAAAGAAGCTAGAGAAAAGTAATGAAGTTTGCTCTACTTAAAAAAAAACTATTATTTCGGGGGCTGCTCAAAGAAGATTATACTTTGTGACCTCTGAAGTTTTTAATTTAAGAACCGGTTTTGTAATCACATTTTTCAGGCTTAATTTCAAGCATGTGACAATTAATGAAGTCAGTGAGACTGCATGCACACAGTCAAGAATGTTTTAAAGTGTTTGCAGTTTGGGGCCTGTGATATTTGCAAGTGAAATGCTTATATGGTTTGAGATTTTTACAAAATCAGTGGTGTTAAAATGTAGCACCTTTTTAACATTTGTCTTTATTCCAACTTAATACAGTAACACATCTGCATTAAATATATCCCTCTCATTTTATAAATAAGCATTGCCTGTCAGTAAAAGTATTGGTGTAACATTTTTAAAAAAAGAAAGTCATGCTTCTTACCATGTTGTATGTGACTTAAATGACTGTTTCATATTAAAACTAATCTTTCCTTATGTACTGCTTAAATATACCTGTTTTGGGATATCAGTTCAGTACTTTTTATACAATCTTGAATGTGTTCCACATTGGTGACATGTATTTTTGCAACAACTTTTTTGTTTTGATTTTAAATTAGAGCATGTCTGATGTAATACATGCATTAGTGCTGTGGTGTGTGACAAAGTTAATGTACGTAATTCAAATTGGAAAAGTTTCCAGACTTTGTCCAACATTAACCCTGTGGCCAGGGATTAAATTACTATGTAATACAAATTATTTCATACCATGATGTGTTTTAAGCTACTCTATGAAGTATGTGAAACATTATTGTTTATGGATTGGTAGCTGGTGAGGTGTCTTGCATAGAATGAGGTATGATAGATGGTAGCAGTTAATAATTAAAACTGAGTACCTTCCAGAACACACAGCACTGATATGCATTATCATCTTGTTGCCATTACTTAATATGAATTTCTTAATATTATCACTGATAAATGGGTGAACATTTGGTAATCAGCTCTTGTGTGTGAAAATTCTATTCTAACACTCTTTACTTGTTTCACAAAACATATAATTTTTTGTTAGTTTAGAAGGCATATAATTTTTTTGTCTATTGGATGTGATTAGATATATGCAGGAGGATGTAGAACTGGATGTATTTTAAAGTTATTCTGCAGTTGCTAAGTTTTGGCAGAAGCTTTCTATATTAGAATAGACTCTTCCCTAAAATTGGAAACTAAGTGTACTTAGCGGAACTCTTTAAGGCAATATAAATATCCTACACTACATCTTGAGTTATACACATTCACTTCTTTATGTGGAAGTGATAACTTCTGCTTTATATAGAAGAAAAGAAAGGTCCCTTTAGTGGCCTAGTGCTGTGTGTCACCAGTTCTGGGGTAATTAGTTCTGAGTGGTGTTCAGGCCCTCAAAGGTGCTGCCTCTAGCATAAAGTTTTCAGTGTCACCCTTTGTCTCCTGGTTTAGAAATGGCTTATCCCAGCACCATGGGGAATAACTATTTCTGCATTGTTTACCATACATAATTTTCCTTTTCATGTTCAAAGAAACCTTCTCAAAGTAATTTTTTGATCCAACCCCACCTTTTTCCTTGGAGATTTGTGCACTGTATTTCAGGAATTGCTGTACTGGAGATGTTTTGGGATTGGAGTTATGAGAGTTGTCTCATCTTTTCCTCTACAGAATGGTTTAAATCTGAGCTTCCTTATAACTTAAGGAGGGCAAGCTCTTAATATATTATTTTTTCTTTTTGTTTTTCTTTCTTGATAGTTTCTTTTCTTTCTGAAATGTGAAATTATACAAAGTTGTTAGGGATTTTTATTCAAAACTTGGTCTTTCCTCCAAGCTTGTGTTTGTGGCCCTTTAGAGCAGGCACTGTGGTCTTTAGGGCCTTCTGAGTTGGAATTCTTTGTCCACCTTCTCCTTTTAGAGTTAAAAGTGAGTAGAAAAAGGCAAGTTACCAATCTACTGCCATCCAAACAATGCAAAATCTAAGCTGATTAAGATTGTTGACATTTAATTTTTTTTGTTAATAATGATGTGATATTTTTACCTTTTAGAAGAACATATATCAGAATCTGATTCAAGTGTTCTTGGAAAATGTATATGGTAGGCTTTGTCCAGCACTGTATGTAACTTTGTTGCTTTCTGTTGTCTAGTTTCAATTTCTTTTAAAATAAAGATAATTTTTGTGGGGAAGTTGCCTGTGGACTTTCTGAAGATGATGTAATGCCTAGATGGATGCTTCTCATATTCTGCCTGTGGGAAGGCATTTGGATTAGGTGTAATCCTGCAAGAAGCAGCATGAGGTCATATGGGTCAGAAAATACAGCTCCTGCCTCTCTTGGAGAGCTCCACTGCTCTGTAAAGGTGTTCATCTGCAGTGACTTAAATCAGATGGGAAAAGATCTTGTGCCTTCAGCCCCATTCTTTACTCACAGGATGGGAAGGAAGGCTCAAGCATCATTTGTCCAAATAGATTTTTTTAAATGACTTTCTGCACTTGGAAAGTGATTATGCAAAGAATCATTTATTCCAGTTTATAAAATTATTATTAAGCTCTTCCTGTTAGTTAAAATGCCAGAACTAACACATACTAACTCACTGCTTTACCAATAATTTTTAAAAGTAACTGATATAGGTCCCAAGCTACACATGCAAAACAGTTTGTTGGAATAAAGTGTCATAAAATGTTTCTGCTTTCTGTTAAAAATATGGAGGAATGAGAGAAATGAGAGAGAATTTAGAAAGGATGTGAGAAAAAAAGGTTAATAGTTAAAGGTAAGAAAATGTAAACTATCTAAAGGAATTTTTTTCTCCCATATATGAAAACTTCTGAAGCCATTAGAAGTGAAAAAACCCCAGAAAAGATATATGTATGTATAGGCAGCTGGAAGGTGCAGAATATTAATAATATTATTAAGGTTTGTCCGGAACATAAATCTGCATCCTTCATGGCACAGGAGATGGGAATTTAGGAATCAGCTTTTCAATGGAAAAATTTATCTTCTTTCACTGCAAACTTTTCACTGCAGACTTTTGACTGATAAAGTTAATGCCAGCAGAAGAACCATGCTGCCTGGGTGTCTCTTGTTTATTTTACAAGTGTGCCACAGTGAGAGCACAGCAGCTTGTCCAGGTAAGGCTGTGGAGTGGGTGGGACAGAGGTGGTGGTTCTGCACATACACATCAATTCAAAACCTTTAAGGTTGATCCAAGACCTTGCTGAATCCCTTTTGTGTTCTTTAGCTGCTAAATCTGCTACTTTGACATAAAACCATGTTAGTGATGTTTACTGTTTCTCCTACAAGCCTTGCTTTACAGATCTAGGTTTTAAGTAAATAGACATTTTGGTTGATGTATGGGAGCTCTTTTGTGTAATTTGAGAAGACTAAATACTGGTAACCATAACTGTGTCTTGTAAAGCATGTATGCATAATATAGTTCTTCTAGCAGGAATAAATAATAAGCTGCTTCATTTCAGTATATTCTCTGTGATTAAACTAAAAATGACACCTGGGTGACCAAGGCAGAAGACCTGCACTCAAAACCTCTGACTTTCTGGATGACTACAGTTGGAGTGGTAGGAGATTTTGAGTTACTACATTATAACTATTCTTGTCTCAGTCATATTTTCTGAAAAATCCCTTTGCCAGGATTTCTTCTCCTGGGAAGATGAGAAGCCTCAGAGAAAAAACAATATTATCTCATTTACTTCTCGCTGTTTTGCTGCTTTGGAATGTGGCTGGAGATTGTTTACCAACAGGCACATGTTTGATTGGTTTCATGTGAATTGTTTTTACTTAATGACCAATCACCATCAGCTGTGTTGGACTCTGAGGAGTCAGTCACGAGGTTTTCCTCCTCATTCTTGTTAAGCCTTTTGTCTGTATCCTTTCTCTTTGTTTAGTAGAGTTTTAGTATAGCATTCTTTTAATATAAGTACATAAAATAATAAATCATCCTTCTGAGAACATGGACTCAGATTCCTCATCTCTCACCTCATCCTGGGGACCCCAGCAAACTCAACAGATTCTAGCTGCTGCTGCTATGTACTTTGAATGTTCTTGGAAAGAGGAATTTTATTCAATTATCAGATTCCAGTCCATGCAAGGATTCTTCCAGATGATATTGATGTGAGGGTGAGTGAGGGTGGAGAATAACCCAGAAGTCATATGAGTTATGATGGATTTCTTGCTCTAAAAAAGTTATAAATCTCTGCAATACCTACTTTTATATATAAACAGTACTTCTAAGTAACCTCTACTATTTTAATATTGCTGTGTATTACATGTAATAGAACATAAAGATTAAATCTTAACATAAAAATTAAATCTTCAGTGATACACATTAGAAATACTAGCTATTGTGAACCATGTTAAACTCCACTACTCTTGGTCTTATTTTAAAAGAAAGCGGGAAAACTAGACTTTTTGTTTCTGGATTTTTCCTAATATTTCTAGGTAATTGTATACTTTTGAGGAACTTAATCATACCTGAATTTTTATCCAGCTGTGTTTGGCTCATCTTCAGGCTGTATTCTCCAGAAGCAGTTGTTTTCAATATACTAGACTTTATTTTGGCAGATACAGTGTTACAGTTTGTTTGAGAAATGTGGAGTGGTAATGTGCAAATTACCTCCTGAGTTTTTGGCAGAGACAGTGCAGCAGACAATATTGCTCAGCAATAGCGTGGGGCTGCCTGTATGACCCAGTTATTTTTAGGGGACATGTGGAAGTTTCAGTGTCAGCATTGCCAGAGTAGGTCAGGGAAGGTGATCCTGCCCTCTGCTGAGCCGTGGGGAGGCCACTCTTGAAATGTTGTGGGCAGTTCTTGGCTCCTCACTACTGGAGACATGGAGATCCTGGAGCAGGTCCAGCACAGAGCTACCGAGTTCTTTCGAGGGTCTGGAGAATCTCTCTTACAAGGACGGGCTGAGGGAGCTGGGCCCGGGTAGTCTCCAGGAGAGGTGGTTGGGAGGGGGCCTCAGCAATGGGTATAAATGTCTGAAGGGAGGTGCCAGGGCAGGGAGCCAGGCTCTTCTCAGCGGTTCTGAGCAATTCAACAAGAGGCAACAGGCAGAAAATGATGCTCAGGAAGTTCTGCCAGAGCTGAGGGAGAACTCTGTGGGTACAGGCTGCTCAGAGAGCTGTGGAGTCTTCCTCGCTGGAGATATTTCAGAACTATCTGGACACAATCCTGTGCTATGTGCTCTGGGGTGACCCTACTTGAGCAGGGAGGCTGGACCAGATGGTTTTTTGATTAAAACTAACGTTTGATAGTTTTTGTCAGCAGTTTGTCTCTTTCTAGAAATGTTCGTGGATGACACGAGCTGCGTTCCTCCCTGCACTGCA
>NW_005054313.1:6078214-6087440 GCF_000277835.1 Geospiza fortis | reverse complement strand
CTCCGGCCGCGGCGATGCCGGTGTGGCTGCGGGAGCACAGCTGGCGCCAGAGCCTCACCGCCGTGTACCTCTCGCTGCCCTTGCGCGGCGCCCGGGCCACCGCCGCCAACATCTTCTGCAGCGAGCAGTACCTGAAGGTGGGAGCCGCTCGCCTCACGGGCCTCCTGCCGCGCCCGGCCGCGGGGCGACTCCGGAGCCCTGCTCGGCGTGCCGTGCACCATGGCAACCCTTCAAATTCAGAACCCTTTATCTCTTATCATCTCCCTCTGTCTGCTGCGGGCTGTTAAACACCCGTCCTGCGGCAGATCATGGCTTCAGCACTGCTCATTCCCTACTAATGCTCTTCCCACTCAACAGGTGCCACTGCCTTTACTCTCTCTCATTCATGGACTGAATTTATACATTTGCTTATACTGTGGATAATCCTAAATTTGAAATCCATGGCTTCTGTTGCAGTGCTGAAGAACAGATTTTTAAATCTTTACCTTGTGACGACCCACCCTTAATGGGAAGGAAGCACCTTCTCTGGACTTCTACAAATCTCCACAGTGAATACAAAGCAAATTAGTCAATTCTATCTGTTTCTTGAGGTTTACTGTATGCTTGTGCTCTGCTTTGAATATGTGAGA
Organism: Geospiza fortis; assembly: GCF_000277835.1. Classification (NCBI taxonomy): domain Eukaryota; kingdom Metazoa; phylum Chordata; class Aves; order Passeriformes; family Thraupidae; genus Geospiza; species Geospiza fortis. The sequence continues at coordinate 6,086,811 of NW_005054313.1, read as the reverse complement.
GTTAATTTAAAATAGTAAATATTAGCACAAATTCTTTTTGTAGGTAAGCATCCCTCCCTTTTTGTTTGAAGCCGTTTTATATGCTCCTATTGATGACACAAACAGCACAGCAAAGATTGGAAATGGAAACATTTTCTTCACTTTGTATAAAAAAGAACCGGCCATGTGGGATTCCCTAACTCTAGCAAATGGTAAGTTTTCTACTCAGAAAACTAGATTCTGTGTATGGAAACCATACTGAGAAACTTCTGCTAGTAGATATCTGCTCAGTTCAGCCTTGTTCATTATTAAAAATGAAAGTATGTGAGAACAAAGAATATCTACTAGTTAGAATATCTTCTAGTTCTAACGTGTATGAAATAGTACAATATTTCTTGTAAAATTTACATTTTGTGTTTAGGCAAATCTTAATTTTTCTGTTTTAGAGATGGGCTTGTTAGACACTAGTTTGTCAAATTGTAATCATGTTGTATTTTGCCAAAGTAGCAGAAGAAATCATGTTTTCATTAACATGTTATATACTTAATAGAACATCAGGCCTCAATGACTAAGATAGTTTATTTTTTTAAGCTGACAAGGAGAAACTACAACATCTGAGAGAGAATGCTGTTCTAAAAGCCCAAGAAAAGGCAAAAGAAGAGACAGAAGCAAAAAAAATTACAAAACAGGAAAACAAAAAATATGCTTTGGAGGCCACAATGAAGGTAGGTTTGGATGAAGCTCTGCAAGACATTCATGTAAACAGCTACCAACTAATCTGGCAGATGCTTTGTTAAATGTATGTTAAAAAATATGAAAAGTTCCAATTTTTGTTGTAGTGGTGGTGAACCTTATTATTATTTCTTTGCATTTAAACCTATTTATTACCAAATATAAAAATGTTACTGACAAAGTGCTTACAAGTTGCCACGTTCTGTGAGTAATACTAGTGAAAGTTTTTGGTGACAAGTTCAGATTTATGTCTGTTCAAAGGAGACTACAGTCATATGGCAAAACTGTAGTCTTTTGTGGCCTTTGCAGGTGTTTAGTCCTTTAGCACTGTGAAAAAATACTGATTTCAAAAATTCTCACTTATTCTTTGTTGTATTTTATATCAGACTTGCTTTTTTTTTGTCTTTTGTGTGTTTGTGTCTTTGTTATTCTGCTTTTTATGTGTATTTTAAGATATGTTCTTACCATTTTTATGTATATTAAAAAGTCTGGTCCCTTCACTTGTGTTCCAAGGATTTTTTTTTTTTTTGAGCATGCAATAAAATTTATGAAATTTTAAGATTACATATGCAATATTGACCAAATAGAACTACAGTTAGTGATTTTTTTAGTAGCAACATTGTACCTCTTCTAAATATGTAATAATCTCAAAGAGAAGAGGAGAAATAAGAAAGAGTATATTCGGATAATCACATATATTTTTCATTTCTGTATTTTCCAGAGATCTACATTGGAACATGGCTAGGATTTTCACTGTTTAAAACTTATTTCTGAATGTTTCTGGATTGCACCTTAGGGTTGTTAGTGAAATACTTTAAAGATTAGATCTTTAAAGCTGATCAGAAATCTTTACTCTCAGGCATTTTCAAGCATCTTAATTAACTCTGCTAGTATGGTCACATTATTGGTTACTCTATGTTGGGATATGGAAAATAATGGTAACTTTAACCTAGTCAGGTCAGTATTATCAGATGTTATGTATCTCATAGGGGTTTTTTTTTGTTCAAATAGCTAGAGGAAGCAGAAAGAAAAAGAATTGAAGATCTAAAAGAAAAGGAGCGGCAGAAGGTCACTAAAGAGTTGGAGTTATGGAAAAAACAACAAAAAGATGGTGATAAATACAAAAGCATACAAGCAAAAGAGGAATTACATCAAGAAAAAGAGCCATTAAAAGAGAGAAAAAATGAAAAAATGAACAAAACTCGGATTCCTAATGAAGGAAGTACTAAGACAAGACTCAAATCCACAAGAGGTTGTATAATTGAACTGTCCTTTGTAATTCTTTAAAGTGTGGGTATAACTTTATTCCCAGATGTTTCTAATTTATCACTTTGTCTCCACCATACTGAACCAGTTCTTTTAGCTCACAGTTATTTTAAAATTATTTTCAGGCAATTTATTGAGCTAAATCACATGAGTTCTTAGCTCTTGTTGAAGTCTTTGGAAATACAAGGGTGGGTTTTGTTCTTAGCTTTAGAAAAGTAAATCAGAAAGCCTTTCTGGCAATGTAATGCAGACTTCTTGGTGGTGGGGTTTCTGTTACCCAAAGTTATCCAACTGTTGGATTTCATGGAATATTCAGTCTCTGTTTGTGCTCTCTGTCCTGTGTCTTGGATCCATGGAGAGCCAATTCAGGGAACTAAACCAGCAGAAGACATTTAATTGTTTGTTTGATTTGATGGGTTAGCTTTAGCTCTTGTTTTTGCCCTGTCACAGCATCATACAAACAACAGAGAGAGGTGTAAGAGGAGTTTAAGTTCATTTGTGACAATGCTGTATAATTCCATTTATTTACTTGCTACATTAGGAAGAAAAATTGTTTGAACCTTCCCTTCAGAAGAAGAAGTCTAAGCTTTTCTCAAGCAATTAGAAGTTTAATTCTAGGGTGCCACATTTCTAAGGCAGGTGTACTTTGGACATTAGTAAAAAACAGAAGAATATCTTGCTTAAGTTTTCATTTCCAGTGCTCTAACTCTTTCCATAGGTCATGGCTCCTGTAGTATATTTTCACAGGATTTAAAGGAAGAACAGTTACCAGCTCCCCGAGCTGCTGCTACAATTAAAGTCAACTTTACACCACGAGTTTTTCCCACAGCTCTGCGAGAATCTCGTGTTGCAGAGGAGGAGGAGGTAAGGTGGGGAATTAATTATTGTGTATTCAGTCAATACAAAAATAGTGTCTGTGCTAAGGAATGTTACCTGTGCAATATCCTCATCTTCCAAGGAAGGCAGTCTTATTTAAATTAAGAGATAAAAAACCAATTTTATACAAAAATTCTTTTCACCATGTCATGCAGATTAATAAATAACATGTTCCTTGTTTGGGAGGGGGAGAAAAGGCAGTGATATTAATTTAATTCCTTGAAGTACAAAATTTGAAGTGTCCTAACTCTTATATTTAAGATTCTTTCAGTTCTGTCTTAAAAGAAGCTCACAGCTCTTTTGAGCTCAATTCAATGAACACCAAGTGATTTTGGAAGATCAAAACAGACAAGTAAACAAAAATGTATTAGAGATGTGGTAATCTGACTTCTCATGGTGGTAAAATACTTGGGGAAACTTTGAAGTTTTTCATATTGGACACTATCAAATATTTTCCTGTGTCTGAAATATGTGGTCAATAGAATTCTTTTGATAAGTATGAGTGAAGAGATGAAAATAAAATCATTTTCTAGATTTGAATTTTTGTTTCAGAAATAATACTAGCACATTTTATATTTACAGTGGCTACATAAACAAGCAGAAGCTCGAAGAATAATAAATTCTGATTTATCTGAGCTGGAAGATTTAAAAGAAGAGGAGAAGAATCCAGATTGGTTAAAGGACAAAGGGAAGTAAGTTACATTCCACTTGAAGATGCATTAAAAATGAATTAGTTTTATGGTGTTTGTCTACTGTTCAGTTTTGGCATATTCTATTTATTCTAGACAGAGTTGGTGAATGTCTAGAGTAGTCATGGTAGTCGTACTAGAGATTTTATTGACAGCTTAAGGGGTTAGAATCTGATAGGATTCTAGGGATAGAATCTGATTGCATCTGAATGAGATGCAATTGTTGAAGCTCATGATGAACAAAATCATTGTAAACATATTATGTATTTTCTTCTTTGAAGAAAATTGAGGCAGTGCATTATTATATGGAAGTGGATTTAATTTCATTTGTACTTTTTAAATGAGACATTAAACATCTGTGTAAAATAAATTTTAGGGACTTTATACAAATATTGGTTTATTTATATAGCTGTGTTATAGAGAAAGCTTTGATTAGGAAATCATAATCAGATATATAAAGCTTTAAAAATGAGTCCTGTGTCTACATAAATGTGTCCACTCTTACAATCCTTCATTGCTTGTAAGCAGTGCCTATTTTTGTTGTGTATCTCTAAGCTATATTGTCAGCAGCAAGGTGCACTGAACTTCAGCTATGTTGTATTCAGAAAAGGCTATAAAGGGGCATTTCAAAGGAGAAGATGCTAAAATCTCAAATCTTTGAAAATGAGTTAACAATAAGTAGGTGTTTATTTTGTATTTATCCCCTTCTTTAAATTGCATGTTTCACTTTTTTAACACTTAGCAAAATGTTTGCAATGGGAGACTACCTTGGGGCTGTCAACGCCTATAACCTTGCAGTGAGGCTGAACAATAAACTCCCCCTGCTGTACCTGAACCGTGCTGCTTGCCACCTGAAACTGAGAAATTTGCACAAAGCTATCGAAGATTCCTCCAAGGTATAAAATCCAGGAGCTCAGGCTGAACAAAACAAAAAATCTTTTGTTTTGTTACTGTGATGGTTCTGTTTTAAGCAGATCTGTAAATAAATATTAGTGCAATTCAAAGTTTTAAAATTCAAAATTGATATAATGAAGCCATGGTGAAATATTAAAATTTGATAGCGATGAATGAACTTTCAGAAATTTAAAACAAAACAACAGTAAAATAAACCCTAAAACCAGGCTTCCACACATTTGTGACAAATGACCATATATTGGCCAATATGTTTCTTTACAGATAAAATATTGTAGCAATATGTACACTTGAAAAAGCCCACGATTTGGAGCAGAGAAAAACAAAATCAAGTATACTCATACATTTTCTATTATGTTGTGGTGTGCTTCATTTGGTTGGAAGGAAAAAAAAAGTGGTAGTGATGAGCAGGATACCTTAAAAAACTTCCAACAAACCAAACATTTTTAAAGGAGGGCTGTATTGTCCTGATGTGTTAGCAGCTGTTATTTGTGCCACAAGAGGAATGATCTCAAATGACACCTGAATAATGTGGGAAAAATTTTCCAAGAATTATTACTTTTTGAACTAATAAGTACTTGAGTCTTGAAACTTGGGGGTTTTTGGTCTTACTTTTTCTAGTAACTACTACTAAAACACATGTGCTTTTTTAATGCTATGTTTTTCTTTTTCTTTTGATAGCATGATAGGTTATATGATGTATGAAATCAGAACACATTATTTGGCTTCAATAAACATTTAACATGGCATTTGTCAGTTTTTAGCCATGGCAATGTAACTGTAGTTGGATACAGATCTTAATGACTAGAGTCACAAGCCATTTATAGTTAAAATTGTATAGGTATTTACTATTTCAGTTTGAATAGTTATTATGTTAATGTATAATAATAGTAATTAGGAGAAAGAAGTGTTTGAAAGTTAGAAAAAAAACCCAAATTATGGAAAACCTACTTAAAAATACTGTGGGTATTGTCATTTGTGAAGGCTCTGGAACTGTTGACACCACCTGTTCCTGATAATGCGAACGCTCGAGTGAAAGCCCATGTGAGACGTGGAACAGCATTTTGTCAGCTGGAATTGTACACTGAAGGTGAGCCCTCAGTTTTATGGAAACATGCACAGGAATTTATAGGGACATGCAAGTCATGCATGCATTCCTAATTTAAGGAGTTTTTCCACTGAAGATATTAAAGTAACCTGAAATATTTCTAAAGTACTTGTGAAGTGCTTAGTAACATCTTTGTAAAATGAGGTAGGAAGCCCATATTAATGAGTAAAATGCTACATCAAGTACATGTGATTTGTGTGAAAATAACTGAATTTACAGTGTCCCTATTCAGTTCCTCAAGAGTATCACATCAGTTTTGTAAAGCAAATTTACAAGTGAAAGCTGATAATAGAAATTGAAAATATTCAAAATGAAGGTGTTGAAGCTTTGGCCATTGTTTACCTTTTTCTACTTAGGCATCACTTGGTTATTCCCTTGCAGCTTCATTTGCACTTTGAAACCTTATAAAAAAGAATAACGTAGGCAAGATTTTACTTCCTGTACTCAGGATTTGTTTTTTTCCCCACAAGCTCTAGTTTCCACACTTCATGTCTTTTTTGTTCATATTTTCACACAGGATCATTTCCTCTCTTCTGCAGAGCACTTTTGAACAGTCCCTTCATGTACACACACACATATATAGGTGTATATGTACATGAATGAAGAGGGTCTATTTTCATGTTTCAAAACCTGAAAATATTTATGTGGTAGAGTGTTTCCACTACAATTATTTTGTAAAATAAGATAAACAAAATATAAGTTTATTTACTGATGGAAGCTAAACTAATGTCATTCTGATGCCATCTTACTGAAGTACAAACCTCAGGATCAATGCTTTATGCATATGACTGGGGAGTAGTTATTTCCAGTTAGTTGCTAAAGAGGATGCTCTTGCATTATTGATTGATATTCTTATTAATGTGTCTATATTAGGCCTCCAGGATTATGAAGCAGCTCTCAAGATTGATCCTAAAAATAAAATTATAGAAAAAGATGCTGAGAAAATTCGACAACTAATTCAAGGAACAATGCAAAGTTCTTAATTAAAAAAGTATAAAAAAGAAACTTTGATGCCTTTGAGGACATCAGAAGGAATCTTATTTCTCTTCAGTGCGTTACCTAGACATTTTTCTGCTTCACTTGGAACACTTACAAAATTGGTAAAAGATAGGATATATTATTGGTAATATAGTATATTAAACATTATTAGATACATTTTATATAATTTTGATATGAAGTTGTTGTATTTTTGCTTTTTATTAGCATTCTGTATTACTCTGACAATTTGAAACCCTGGACTTGAAGCGGTTCCTTTTTGTTAAGTGCTCTTTCCAAACTGGGGCCATTTCAACTACACTTCTTTCAGTAGCAGTTTTAGCAGACTTCTGAATTTTCTGCATTAGTCTCTTTCCTGAATACCATTTATGACTGATTTCTGTCTTTATAATAAAGTGTTTATCATGCAGATATATATTATTGTGTGCAAATTTTACAGTTTTGTATCAGGGAGAAGGTGGCAGGCATTGTTTCCAGCCGTTTTACTTAGAGCCTTGAGAGGAGTGCTGAGGTGAGTCAGAAATGTCTGGTACAGAAAATTGCTGCATTGCACTGCAAGGGGCTGAAAACACTTTTTATACCAGCTGGAAGGAGGGCAGTACAGCAGTTTGAGTGCCTCTATTGACTGTAATGCTATACTTACAGATATTGCTGTTTGAGCTATACTTACAGATATTGCTGTTTTCTTTTTGTAATTACTGAGGGGAAGTGAGGGCTAAGGAGAAGAGACAGGACAACAACAGGAGAAAGATCATCTTAGTCAGCCCTTCAGCTAACAGGGCAAAGCATTTGAAATTTGTCAACTGTTTTTGGTCAGAGCAAACATTGCTCAAGATGTGTATTGAAATACATGCATGGTGGAGAGTGAGGAACTTAACATTTTGACCTTATTTAGTAAACTGTGGACAGTGGTAATTTGACTCGTAATGACTATGGAAGAGAGTAAAATTTGAGATTGATGTAAATTTCTGCATTAGTGATAATCTTGACCATAGAAAATATCTTAATATGTGTAGCAGAAATAGTATGGATAATAAAAATATGAATGAGAGTAAGAATAGAGGGAGACTGTGGGTAATATGATTTACTTCTGTCCTTTTTTAATAGATACAGAAATATGAAAAATAGAGCCCTAGAGAAATTTCCAAGTGACTATGCTTCCTCACTCATGTTCACATGCAAGTACTTTTATTTTTATGTGTATTTTATGTTTATTTTTATTTTTTCCCCTGTAGGGACTGAGTTATCACATGACAAATACTTTTTGGTCTGTTTATGGAAAGTGCTGTAGTGCTGTGTTGATGAGGCTGCCATAAATCTTCTCTCAGTGAGGTACCTCCCTTAGTGCTGCTGAGCAAGCCAGTTACAACCTGCTGCTCTTGAGGGGCAGTGAAAGCTTTTTTCTGTCTCTCAGTCATGTAAGAAATGAAGCTGACACTGAAGTTGCTGTCTTAGATAAAACTTGAGTAAGACATTGCCTTTATTAATGAGACCTGTTGTTGTCAATCTCCCATTTATTTTTTGTTCCAGTATCAGAGCAGTGTTGGGGTCTAAACCTCTGGGATTTTGGATGATCTGCTCTGTTTGTACAGTGCCTGTTGGTGAGATGTGCTCTAGGAAGGTGGATGGGGAGTTAAGAGCTGCCTTATCCCAAGTCTGAGTGGCTCTTGGGACAGTTTCTCCTGAAGTAGCAGGGCCTGTGCTTTGAGACTTTCCAAATTAGTTAATTCCCATTTATCAGTTATTCCACCTGAGGCTAGAAGAATCACAGATTTATTGTCCATATACAGTGCCTTTGGGTTTTGGTGGTTTTTTTTGTTGTTGTTTTCTCGTTTGTTTTTTTTCTTCGGGGGTAGGGGGGTGGCATGTTCTGGGGTGTTCGTTTGGTTGGTTTTTGGGGGGCGGGGGTGTGGGTGCCGGTTGTCTGTTTATCCTTTCCCTTAGTACAGGCGTTCCTGGCATGTACCGGAGCGCGTCTCCTCAGAGCTGCCTGTCCCTGAGCCCGGCTCTCCCGTGCTCACCCCGGCACAACGCTCCCC
>NW_005054313.1:6064210-6077675 GCF_000277835.1 Geospiza fortis | reverse complement strand
TGATGCAAGGTTCTGTGTTTCATAAACACTGCGCTGGCGCTTTAACTGCGCTGGCGCCGAGCCACGCTCCGCTTCAGGTGCGCTCCAGGAACACCTGCGCCGTACAGGGGGTAGGGACTGAGCAGGGAATGCCCAGCCTTGCGGGAGTCTGGCTTTCCTTCATAACAAGGAAATATTCTATATTCAGAATGGGTTGCTAAATATATTCTAAGCGAAGAATGTTACTTAGGGGAAGAAATTACCACTTAGTAGAAATAATAAACTTCCACGAGAAGTTTAATAGCACTGATGTCACAGACATCCTTTTCACTAAAATCCTTTCTTTAGGATTTTTTCCTTCTGAGAAGCTGTGGCCTCAGAAACAAGTGTGAACAATAGGTTATCTGCTGCTGTGGAATGCAACAGGTCCGTCTGGGTTGGCCCAGCTTGGATGTTTAGAAATAATGGCCAGTCCAGAACGGAGCTCTCTCGGACACAGTCCGAGAGAGTGGCGTTTGTTATTCATTCTTTACTTTTCTATTCTTAGCTTAGCAAGCTTCTGAAAAGCTCTCCTGCTTTTTCTTTGTAGTATAGTTATAATGTAGTATATATATATCATAAAATAATAAATCAAGCCTTCTGATCATGGAGTCAAGGATCTTGTCTCTTCCTTCACCCAAAAACCCTTGTGACCACTGTCACACGCTGAACCTCTTTTTATTTCTGTTGTGCAACAAAGAATCAACTGTAGAAGAGAACGGAGAGTTTTTACTTGGAATGACAACACAGCAAACTCTGTAGAACACATTCATATTCCTCTTGGTGCCCATTACTCATCTTTGTCAATACTTATTGAAGGTTATTTTTTTAGTCTAGGAAATCTTTTTTTAATATGATTGACCTTAAGGGTTTATTTAGACTGGAGTGGTCCTTCTGTTTAAGACTGGTATTTATTTTACTTCACAGTAGATAAATAGGATGTGGTATCTCAGATTTATTTTTATATACATATTTGGGATAACTTGGTATTGTGTTATCAACAATGCATATGGTTGTAAGCTTTTCCACCTTGTGCTTCTGGTTTACATTTCACTAAGGATAGGAAAATAGTTAATACTTCTGAGTTCCTGCTCCCCTTCCCAAAATGCATACAAATTGCACTCTGAGCATAATGGATATTTAATTTGTCCACACAGAAATTAAGAAGGTGATGCCAGAAGTGGCAATGAAGATACACAGTGAGCATACAAAACCAATGCACCACGGGATTGGTTTTGGTTGGGTTTTTCCCCAGTCTTTCCTTCTGGCTTGGCCTGGTGTACAGGAGACCTGTACCACCCTAGTGTATCCTCCAGTTATCCCTGCTGTTACTGGACTAGAGCCCATTCGTGTCATCTTGATTCATTAGGAAGTTTGAAGGCTTTATGTCTTTTTAATTCCTGCTCAAAGCTATCTTTTTTAAAAAGTTGCTTTCAGGAAGACAGTGGCAGCATTTCCAGCCCCTTTAGGCTGGCTGGAGAAACATATTGGTTCTTAGTTGGTCTTTGTCATTTGCTGGAGAAGCAAACTGGAGAAGAATTTGTGAGTGGGTTCAAATTAGTCTTCTGTTTTTCAGTGTACTTAAGGGATTGAATTTGACCTTGGATTGAGTTATGATTATGTGCATTTTATTAATCTGTTACAGAAATAAGCTGTTTAGCTGATGATTGAAGTTTAGGAACACTGTACCAAGGTAATTTTTTTATTAAAGCTTATAGGTCTTTTTGATCTTTTAGATCTGAGTAATAAAGTGTTTTAAATTTGGTAACTGTTTTACCTGTGTATGTTTGCTGAATATACCTGTAGGAATGCATTTAGCCTAGAGATGCTCTTCAGTCTGATGCCGAGCTATCTATCTATTGTAACTTGGCTAAATTTAGCAGTTCTAAGCATAAACCTTAGTGTTCTTCTGATTATTCTTTTAAAAAATCCATTATTTTTCTTAATATTAAAATATTTAATATTTAAAATTATTAATTAAAATACTAATATAAAATATTTTCTGTTTTGGTGGTTTGTCACCTGTATGCAGGTAAATGAGCACTTTTGGTGTAGTATTCTGGTTGAATATAAATAAATAACTTCTAACTCAAGGCCATTTATCAAGACAAGCAAGCAATAGGAAATGATGATTGTTTGTCTGCTTGTTTCTCTGTTTGTTTATTTAATGTGTTTTGATGATGTTGGTACCCAGGGAGATCCTGAAACTTTTGTGTGGGATGGGAAGACAGGTGTTTATGTGGAGCCCAAAGCCACGGTTGTATGTTCAGAGCAGAAGATGCCTTTGTGCTTCTGCAGTTACCTGTCATTGTGTTTTTGGCAGGACAGGGAGAGCAGGATGGTGTCTCTGTTGTGTTCACCAGGCCCAGGGTGAAATGCTGAGTTAGCTGGAGGAAGAGAGATGTTGCAATGTCCAGCACAGAGTCTGCTGTGACAATTTGGGATTTCAAAATCTGTAGATGCACTGGTATCAAACTGTACTGGTGCCCTGAGGTTGTCTTTTAAGAATTCAGATTTTGCAAGGCAGCCAGTGATATTTCTGCCAGGTGACGAGTACTGGTGCTGGGAGTTCCCTTCCTGTGAAAGGAATGCTGCTGCTCCTGGATGCCCAGTCAAATTTAGAGTAATTAATGACAGCAAGCAGATGTCGTTGTCACATGTCAGCTCTGAACTTCATCTTAGCCATTTGGGCATTTGTTATTTTGATGATTGAAGAAGTATAATTTAAAAATAAATCACAATTAAAAAAAAATTGATCCTTTTATGCAGTGTGATTTAAAAAAACCCAAACAACTCAAACCAAAATAGATTTCTTCCCACCCCCTCCCAACCTGACATACCCTGGTTGAGATTCCAGGAAAAGCACTAATGGAGGAACAAAAATATCTACAGGAAAATGACAACCATATTTAAAGTAGGGCTTTATAAAAACCCAGAAATTCAGTTTCTCTCTAAGTTTCATACCTAAGTTGATTGTTAGTGAATATTTGTGCTTAAACTGTTGTTGTGATTGTCAACATTGCCTTTTTTTTAACAGAGGAACTGTAAATATATTAGTAGGAGTTGATGAGAAAATAGTTTTATCTTAGAAAAACATGCAGTAACTACCATAATGCAGAGATATGAGACACATGTTTACTGTGCTTTGAGAGAAACCTAAATGGAATTGGGGGTTTTATATTTTGTTGCGCCAATTTCTAGCCACACTGGTGTACTTAGATGTTCTCATTCAAAGTTTTATATATAATTTCTGTGTTGAGAAACCAGGAGTGAAGACAGGACTGATAATAGAGAGCAAATAAATTTAAACACATAGATGCTTTCCTCTGTGTTCTTACTGGAATTAACTCAGAGTGGGAAATAAAGCAGGTGTCTGAAATTCTGTGATAAAAGCTTTATTGAACCATGACTTCATTGGCTGTTTTATTATGTTGATTCATAATATAACTGCTTTTGGAATATTTTTCCCACCAAGATGAATCCATAGTAAATTTTATATGACAATTCAATATATTTTTTTCAAGGAACAAAAATTGTTTTAAACTTCTTTATAAAGCCTTTTTGCTAGTTCAGGACTTGAAAAAGTGATTGAATATGATGTTAATGAATACTCTGTATTCCTGGTAAATTCCTGTTAAAAAGGAGAAAAGATATACAGGCAGCTGCAGTTCTCTTCTGAAAGTGGCTACCAGTCATCTGGTAATATTATTAAAAAAAAAAAATTATACTTTGAGTTATTTTCGTTTTGTTTTTGTAGTTGCCGTGTGCTCTCAATTTTCCTCAGAATCAGTGTGAAGGAGTGAAAGAAACAGGAAACATTGATTTTGCCCAGTAGTTGAAGAAAATTAGTTCCAAAAGATCCTAATCTGTTTCTTCTCAAAAAAACCCTCATGCTGTTTTTCTTGAATAAACTGTAGTTTCTGTGCATGTAACAAAGCAGAAATTATTTCATGTCTTAAAACTTGTGTCTATAGCATCATTGTTTTACTTTAATGATTAATTTATTGACTAGCTTTGTGTGTGTGTTTCTAGTCTAAGAGCTTTTTGGCTGGCTGAAATAAGTATGTGCCTAGCAAAGCTATATTTACTCCAAGTATAAAGATAGTAGGAAATAAGTAGAAAAGAATATATTTTCTTTCTCAACTTTTTTTCTGGTTTTTTTTTTCCTCAATTCCAGAATAACAGTTTGTGTGTTGATATATTCTTCTGTAACATCATGATTTCCATTCTTCTGTTTATTTATTTTTCAATAGAGCAGTGAAATTGTGTGTCTTGCATATTGAAAGAGTCTACTTTTACCTGCAGTGTGCTTTGAAAATGTCTGAAAATTCCAGTGACAGTGATTCGTCTTGCGGCTGGACTGTCATCAATCACGAGGTACCCAGTTTCACATTGGTACAGTTCTGTCATCTATAAGCAGCAAAATACTATTTCAGCTTAATAATTCTTGTTTTGTGTGGATCTTGCATACCAACAGAGAATAGAGAAGAGCAATTTAGAAGTAAATTATGAAACTACTATTTTAAAAAGTGTATACTTTTACTATAGTTGATACAGATTTTGATATTTACAAGAATTTTGTTTTCTGCAAAGGTTTTACTTTGAAGAGCTGATAGAATTTTAGTGGCATGCATTCTTCTGTTCCACCCTGCCTGAAAACATTAGCATTCTATGTAACTTGTCTGTTGTTGCTAATATATTTCTTCTCCTCCTGATAAATCTGTACCCTCACCAAAACAAAGAAATTTGGGAATACTGGGCAGGAAAAATATCTTGTGCAGAGGGAATGATTCCATGATTTCCCCAAGTTTTTCTGCCACTAAGGTATCTGATCCTAATTTCAGCAGTGGCTGTACAGGTGCAGCCCTCTGTCCTTACATAGTCTTCCTTACAGAAAATTAGGATAGGGACAAGTGTATATTCCAGCACTATCATGGGACACGTGTCTGGATCTGCTGTTGGGTTCAGAGTTTGCATTGTGTGGATGAAATCAGTGCTGTCAGTGGAGAGCAGGAGTCTTATGGCAAGGTCAGCCCTTAGGTTTGATCATATGACTGCCCTGACGGTGCTGGTTGACACAGAGCCTTCAACACCTGCTCAGGTACAGCAGACACATGAGTGTAGATAAGAAGAGTGTTTTATCTTCCCTTCCCACAGTGGAAGGGTTGCTCAGAACCTCTGAGAAGCCTTTCCTGGCAGTGTGGGTATCCAATATCCTTTCCTCATTTAGTCCTGAGGATTTCTGTATCTCTGCAGGTCTTGGCTGATGTGTGAGTGTAGGATGGGTGGGTTGGTTTGCTTGTTTAGTTTAGTTCTTATGTATTTAGCATTGTCTTGTAAACTGAGGAGGCCATTGAGCCAGAATCCTCGGGACAGATGGATTGACAGTTTTCCTGGAATGACACTTAGTATTGCCTGCATCTACTTGTTGCCTGCCCCAGAAAAGAATTCAAGGACCAATGCTTGGGCTGTTTCATTCAGAGGAGGAAAGTAGGAAAAAATGACTGAAAATCATGCATAGTGTTCATCTTTTCTTCATTGCACACTCCCCTGTTTTGCAGATTATAATGAAAATGGGAAATTTGGAACCAAGCTATTACAAACCTGTGATTGCACTCATGTTTTGACAGTTTGTGTCACAAGTGATACAGTTTGAAGTTTATAAATATTGGGCCATGCTTTCATTTCTGTTGGCAGAAAAGTGGTATTTAAGAGATGGCTAAAACTTCTTTTCCTTGTTTTTGGCTGGATGACAGGTTGGGAATCTTGTCACCAAAAGAAACAGAAAACTCATGCACTCCATTCCTCAAGGCCAAGTGGGCTACAGGAGTGTAACAGGCTGCTGGACTCACAGAGTTCAGATAAAAGTAAAAGGATTTAGAGGTTGAGTTCAGCGGTTGAGTTATTCAGCTGTGAAGTGCAGACTTTATTTTCATTCTTGGGATGGTTATTTTACACTGTAACTGCAAATGAATTATACTGTCTAAATAAGTTAACATAACACAAGATTGTAGGATGGCTGGGATTTGTCTAGTCAAAGCAGAAAAGATTTCTGTGACATGGAGATTTTGTGTTCCCAGTCATTCATCCCTGATTCAGCGAAATAAAAATGGGGCAGCACTGGTGTTTAGGAGCTGCCATTATTACCATTCTTCTGGTAGGACAGCTTTGAATCTGAGCATAAAGAAAGTAGAAATGGATGAGATGGCCAGGTACCCTGCACACAGCTACTACCCATGGAGGGGGGATGTGGACTTCTGTACACTGCAGTGAATTGATCTGGATTTTTAGGACAGGGGTAGAACTGTGAGTTAGACAAATTTGGAGCACTGAAGTATGATTTTCTCACATGCTGTTGTGACCTGTATTGATGATGACACGGTGGAATCTGTTTGTGGACACCTTTTGCAGTGAGTCAGGGGCAGGAAATGGCTGTTGGCCAGGCTTTGGCTGTAGGGAGCTGGCAGCTGTGGGTGCTGCACTGGGTGTGGGCTTTGGACAGAGTCAGAGTGCTCTGCATTGCTGGGCTGCTCCTAAGAAAGGACTTGCTAATTTTGTGTAGGAGGGTAGGGAGGTGACAATATCTTTTCTTGACCTCTTTGCTATTGCTGAGATGGAAGAGTGATGAAGGTCCAGCATCAGATGAAGTGGATCAGGGAGCTCATGCATTCCCACCTGTGTGTGTTACCATGTACTCAGCTAGCCCATTAACTTAGTTTTTTAGCTAAAATTGTAATCTGTCTTAAGCAATACTCCTGATGTTTTTCTTCTTGTGGAGCCTGGGCAAACTGAAATGTTGTTGTTGTTGTTGTTGTTCACAATTTAAGAAATGAAAGTAGTGGTTCTATCACACCAGAGAAAATTGTCACATAAAAAACCTGTATATCTATCTATAAAACCCAGCCAACCCAAAAACCCAAAATAACTTCGTGTTTTCTTTCCTGAGATTTCACTTAGATTATGGTAAATGACTTGTAAATGAGAGGTGAATTTCTGCAAAACACATCAAATCAAAGTTGTGATATTTACGTAGTTGAAAGGGAAAAGGATACAATGTGTTTAAAAAAAGAAAAAAGATACACAATGTTTAACAGTTTACCAAAGGAGTTAATTTTTGAAGCCTTTCAAAGAAACATAACTTTGTAACATGATTATAGAATGTATCTTACGAAATTCTTCTTGAGGTGTCTGATCTTCCTGAAGTTCAGTCTCCAGAAAAACAAAAGCATACATGTTTGCTTGAGTCCTGTAATGAGACATCCAGGGAAACTGATCTGGAAGTATTGCTGCTACTGTAATTTCACACCTGCTGTTGCAAAAATAACTATCTCTGTTTACAAAAACAGCTCAACTTATTTATGGATCAGAGTGACTTAGGATTTTTTCAGTTATGTTTTGCATGTTTCTAGTTTGCTAATAGTCTTACTGGTGTCTCATCAGTATTTTTAAACCAAAATTACAATATAAAGATTAAATATTTGGAATTGTCAAGCATATTGCTTGACTTTAGTACCCTGCAGTCTCCTAGTGTTGTTTATTTGCAGCTCCTGTTGTGTTCTGATGTTGTTGCTGCCTGGCAGCTGACTAGTAATGAAGGCTCCTTTCTGGATTAAAGACAGAAGTCCAATCTAAAGTTTGTATAAATATTTGTTTTTGAGGTGTCAGAGATGTACTATATAAGCAGCCTTTCAAAATTTCTCACAGGAGTTGAGATGGAGTGAAGTTATACATAGTTTTTCCTGGTAGTAGTAGTTATTGCAGCTCATGTTGATATGCTTGAAAGTTCTATTTTTGGGAGGGTGAGTGTATTTGCATACAATAGATGGACCTGGGAGCAAGAATTAGATCCCATATTCAAAACCTCCTCTGTTTCTCTAAATTCCATTTAATAAACAGGTCTAATAAAGATTATAAAAATAGTTATTTAAAATACTCAGTGTAGTTGTTAATTAGTGCCTCAATTGCTGTCATTTTCCCCCCTTAGAATTGTCCTTGTCTAACTTTTTTTAACCTTGGCCATGAGTACTGCACACTAAGACTTGTTTCACTCTAGTTAATTAGTTGGTATTTCACTTGCTCTTCTTAGCTCAAAGTCATCTTCAGTTTTAAAGGCTCAGTTTTTCTGTTTCTGTTTTTATTACTAATATTCTGTTTTCTTTGTGACCCTTTCTTCCTACTTTACTGTTGGAAACCCCAGTAACTGTAATGTCCATTTAAACTCTTCACCTTCAGGGTTCTGACATAGAGACAGTGACCTCGGAAAATGGAAGCACAAATGACAACCATGAGTTTGTTTCAGAAGAATATGTTTCCTTGCAAGAAGAGGAGCAGGCAATTGATGTGCAAGGTAAGATATTAAAAGAGGAGCAGTTTCATGAAATAGGTCAATATTTGTTGTAGCATTGGCACAAAATTAGTATTTTCAGTAGATTTTTATGTGCTTTTTGGACCTCTGGGTATACCCCTCAGGGTATTTGCTTCACCAGTGTTAAGGAAAATATTAAATCATCGACTTTATAAAAGTATTTTTTCCTGAAATATGTGAAATAAGTAGAATGTCTTTCATTTTGTCCGCACTTTAGATGTGTTATAGAACAGTGTGCACTGGTGTTGCTGTAAGATAGTTTATAGAAGTGTTATTGATAAAAGAAGTATTCCCTAGTAATGTCATAGACCAAATTAGAATAATTTGGAAGGAACCATCAATGGTTGTACTCCTGAAAAAATGACATAATGACACAGAATTTTAGTATTATATGTGTATGGGCATAATTCATGGTTGCTGCTTTTAATCTTATGTTTGTTTGCTTGTTTATTTCCTCTTTTTATTCATCTAGCTCAGTGCAGCAATGATGAAGAGATCCCAGCAGTAGATAATACTCTGTCTGGTTTTGAGGAAGCTCAGACAGTTCCAGAGGTAAATTACATTACAGACTACATTATTCAGAAGCTTCTCTAAGCCCCATCTGTCAGTGGCAAGAAAATTTTTGAAGGCATTAAAATAGAGTCACAAATTTTTCCTTTCCTGAAGTTCCAACAGTTTTTGGTTATTTGTTTGTTTGTTTTAATTATTTCATGTTTTTTGTGTCTGAATAATTCTCACACTGTCCCTTTCCCTAGGAGAATAAAGAAAAAGTTCCTGATGATGGGTCCTGCATTGGAACTATTAGTGATGATTCTGACATTGTTACACTTGAAGCTCCAAAACCAGAAGAAACTCAGAGTCAGGAGGAAGCTCCAGCTGATGGTGAAGAAGCTCAGAGTTCAGAGGATTTTAACATGGGTTCCTCCTCTAGCAGTCAATATGCATTTTCCCATGTAGAAACTGGTAAGTGCAATACAGTCCTAAGCAACTGTGTGCAAAAATGTCAGCAGGGAAAAAACCCAATCCCAGTCTTTGGTTAGGGAGCCCACTTTTTATGGAGAGAAGAAAAAAATAATGGTTTTGTTGAGTGCATATCCAAGTATTTGCAGTCTCTGGAAAAACTCTAGGTGCTCTCTACAATTTTGTCTAAATGTGTATGTCTGCAATTTTTGAATTGAAAGCAATCTCTTTCATTAATCGTTCACTGTTTTAAATGGAAAGTTAATTTGTAGCATATCTTGGAGAATTAAAATTACTTTTTGTTCACAGAATAATTGTAGGTTTTCTCTTGGCAATATTTTGGGCTTTATATAGAGTTGGCATAAATGACTAGCAAGTGGGGCAGAGGATTTTTGGTGCCATGAGGACTAAGCAGTATGACTACAAAAACTTCGTACCACCCTCATAGCTATGTAGTGTATATTTATATATTTAAGATACTGCCAGTGCTTGACTGAAATAAGCAGTGCATTATAATCAGGAGGAAGAGGATGAATATTTGTCCAAGGAAGAACCACAAACAAAACCCCAACAAATCCAAACCAAAAACTTCCTGGTTTTTTGCTGTTCTGTAGTTCTGTAGTCTTCCTCTATAATTCTTTTTGGCTGCTTGTTTGTAATCTCTTCTATTGTCTTTGTTCTCTATGACACCTTTGTGTTGCTGATTTTTATCTTTCAAATTAAGTTTATTATACAAACAGGATTTTACCTAAAATACTGTTTTATCTTAGAGTAGGATGCAGCATCATTAAATGTTCGTGTATCTGCATTGGAAACAGAAAGTGACAACTTAGCATCTAATTAAAACCAGTGAAGATTTGTAACAAAGTTGTCATCTTTAAGTCTTCTGACTTAAAAATTTAAGTTAAGATTTAGTTGACTTTGTTTTTTTTCTTTTAGGGATGAGTTCTAAAAGTGTCTTTTTTTTCCCCCCTGTGTTTTTGTACACAAAAGTCAATTGGCTGGAGAAGCTGTGGAAGATTCCTGATTGTGTAAGGGGATGGGGAAATGAGGTGAAAGAGCATGTATCTCGCAGTCTTCCTTTTCAAGGTGGTGTGATTACATTTGATCAGCTTGTGCAAAGCTGATTGCTTAAGGCTTGCATGGAGTGTTCTTACAATTTTTGATAGCAATCTGACTTGATCTTGTCATAGTCATATTCTAGACAGATGCTGAAAGCCAATCTTCACTGAAGAACCTGGCTAAGCTCTCGGTGTCTTATGTGCTTCTTTAAAAAGATGTTAACCTTGCATGTAGGTTTGGAGCAGACATCAGTAAGGTTTGTAATACATTTGAATGTGTGTGCTTGCTTGTTTCAATGGATAGTTCTTGTTGGATTCCAAGCCTACATGTGACTGGCAAAAAGAATTTCTTCCTTCTAACATAAGCTGATTTCAGCATGGCCTTTAGTGCTGGGCATTCAACTGATCAAGTATTGCAGAAAATGGCAGGAGTACTTTTGCAAGTGTTTTAAATGCTGAAGTTTTAGAGGTGACAAAAAGTGGCAACAGAAATCTTTGCCATCCACTTCCTGTTGAATGTTCTTTTGTGTTAGAAAAGGATGAGCCTCAGATTCTTCCCAATGTAGATACTAAAGCATTCTACAAGGATTTTCTGCCTCTTTTTGCAAACCAGTTCCTGTTTAGATTGCTTTCATTATGCAAACAGAAATGTTTTAACATTGCTTCATAAATGAAGTTCAGCAGAAGTACCCATATGCTACAGTGAACTGTAGCTAAGCTGTGTCTGCGCAGAAATGTCAACTGACTTAATCAGATTGCTGGTATAGATCTGACACTTCAAAATCACAGTAGAAACTAGAATTTTGGGCTGCTATTGTGGTCACACTTGGTTTCATTTGTAGTCATTTCCATCCTGGTACTATTAGAGCACAGCTTTGTACTGAATTCTTACAGCAGCTGTAAGGCAGTGTCATTCTTGCCTGAAAGTGTAATTGCTGTTGACAACTTGGCTGTAAGTGCTTATGAATGGCTTTAAGTATCTTACAGCATTTTTCTTTCTGATTGTATTTTTTTTCTCCTTTCCTATTCTTTGCTGTCCAGTGTGTATCAAAGAATTTTCCCATTTGGCTAGAAGCAGCTCTTGTTCCTTAACCACTTTGGTATTCCATGTGTGTAAGCTTCTTTGGTTGTTGAAAAACCCTAAAAAACCCCACAGATGAGCAAGAAAAACATCTCCTTACTAAGTTTGTCCTGTATATTTTTCTATAATGTCTGACCTCTGCATTCTAGGAATGCATTCTGAATGTTTGCCTTTGTTTTCCAGGATTGGGAAGTATGCATCTGCCTAAATGACTGGGTCTAAATGGTGTCCTTCTCTACTAAGCTATAGAAATTCATTTAAGTGTCTGCATGTCCAACTCACTGTTTAAGTCTGGTTTGACTGATTTACTAAAATGGAGTTTTTTATTAAGGGAGAAAGTTGTCTTTCATAATCTGTCATGTTGCTTGTCCATGGACCTAGAAATTAGAAGTGTTCCAGATGCTAATTGATAATCTTTTCTGGGCTTGATGCAATCACCTCTATCAAGGTGTAATTTATTTTAAGTGAAAATCTTAAGTGGTAGTGCATTTTATAGATAACAGCTAGCATTGCTTGGCATTGTTGTCTGTTCAGTGGTGTGTGCATGGCTTTGCTCAAACAAATGACTTTTTAATTGTGAACTGTTCAAGGACAGACTTTCTATATTTGTATTTTTACATTCTGAGTAATGATGTCTGATAAGAGAATGAATAACCATATTTCTAGGAGGGACATTAACATTGGGTGACTGTGAGCAGCAAAATTAGTGTCCAAACAGGAGCACTTTGTCATGTCTAGAGACTTCACTGATCCCATTGAATTTATTCCAGACTTATGAATTAGGTACAGAATGTAGATACTTCAAAGCTAGTTTTCCACCCTACTGCTACTTCTCCTTGAGATTTACCTTGCACGTGAAAGTTACATTTTTAAAGGAGGGAGATTAAATAATAATTACTTATATACTGCATTATATAAATCTATTTACAGTATATGCAGCAAACATTTGTACAACTGGGAACAAGAAATTACAGCTCTGTTGTTATTTTCCTGGTTAGAATATGTGGCTTTTGAGCCATTAGAACATGAACATATAAATGGTATTATAAATATAATCTTGCAAAAATTCTATAAAAGGTATTTTTTTAAGGTTAGAATTTGTTCTTATCACAAATCTTGTCCAGTTTACCAAAACTTCAGTCAGATAATAGAAGAGTGTTGGGAAAGAACTAACAGAAAAGCACTTGAGTGGATTTTTTCCTGTGCAGTAGTGGTTGAAAATGGCTTTTTTGAAAGGTGGGTAAAGATGTTAACAGGCAGTATATGGTAGATATTAAAAGTAAACAAAATTGCATATTTAAATAAATTTATGTATTGATTTTGAATATTTCTAATAGCTACATTAATGGAACTGTAACAGAATTTTTTCTGCAGTTGTATGCAGATCACAAAATGAAATTTTTTGAGAGTATGTAACAAAACCATGTCTGTCTTCTAGGAGGCCTTCTTTTAGCAAGCCTTTATATTACTCTTTCATTATTAAGTATTTCAGTTTTAATAGCTGCAAGAGAAGGAAAACAGAATTCTTTGTCTTTTTACTTCACAAGAATTTGCAGGGGCAGTACATGTAGATGCTTTAGGAGGCAGGGTTGACTGAAACACTTTTTAAGGAGTGAATGATAAGGTATGGGGAAGTGCCATACAGCTTTTTAGTGATGATTTCTTGATTCTCTATCATTTAATTTTAAAAAATTAATTTTTAACTTTGAAGAGCACACATTCCTTGCATAATTTCCAGCACAAACTATATAATTAGAATTTTAATTTCGTTTTGTCAATGTTCTCAAACACCAAATCTATTTTACGTAAATATTGCGGATCTTGATAGTCATTTTGCTCTTTACCACAGTACTCAATGCATTTTAACCACGGCTGTATGTTGCTTTTCAGTGTTCTCCTCCCAGGCCAGCCCCGAGGAGTCGAGCAGCGACGAAAGCAGCAGCCAGGGCAGCCCGGCCGTGCGCAAGCGGCGCCCGCGGC
>NW_005054313.1:6048045-6063036 GCF_000277835.1 Geospiza fortis | reverse complement strand
GACGAAAGCGCCAGCCAGGGCAGCCCGGCCGTGCGCAAGCGGCGCCCGCGGCGGCGCGGGGTGTCCGGCTCCGAGCCCGAGGGGGCGGCACCGGCACCGGCCGAGCCCGAGGCGGAGCCGCCCCGGGACGAGCAGCAGCAGCGGCAGTTCGGCAGCGGCCTCAACAGGTGCATCGTCCTGGCGCTGGTGATCGCCATCAGCATGGGCTTTGGGCACTTCTACGGTGAGTTCAGGGAGAGCAGAGCACACACAGTGCGCATCTTGTAGCAAATGCTGTTTTATTGTGGCTCCGACGTTTTATCTTGTTCTCTGCTGACAACCTAAGCCTGAAGATGAGAGAAAGCATCTGCAGCTGTAGTGGTAATACAGGGAGGTCCTTCAGCAGTGCAGCTGTATGTAATATACACTACTTTGTACAGTAATGGGGTAAATAGTGATTTTTCCTGAGTAGCTCTAGTTTTATATGAAAATATGCCTTTCTAAAAAGACATGTGATTCATTGGAGATGGGGATATCATTCTCTTTGGATTTTGTGTTGACCGATTGTTAGGGATTTCAATCTTGGCACTTCTTTTGAGATTTATATTAATTTTCACTTGATCCCATTTTTTTTTATTTTAGGTAAACCTGAAGGTAAGAGCCTTGAGTGATGTACTGTGGATGCTGTGCTTGCGCTCAGATTTACTTCTTAAACCATGCGTGTGTATGTGTACACACACATCCATATATGTATGCATACTTACATTGGGAAAATAAAACAATGAATCAGGATAAAACAAAGTCTCAGGAATTGCTAACATGTACATTGGGAAAATAAAACAATGAATCAAGTCTCAGGAATTGCTAACATATGTGGGATTATAGGAGCAACTAAGCCAATCATACAAACTCATTTTATGTAGTAGTAACTGGTGTGAAAACTGCTTGATGAGCATTGGCATGCTAGAGGCATAGAGGAGCCCAGTGACCACACCAGTCTGTGGTAGTGCTTGTGGGGGAACATGAGATCTCAGTTGATAATCACTTCACTGTATTTAGTTTGGTGTCAATAATAAATACTATCTTTTTAAAGAACTTGGAGATCTGTGGATGAAAGATACACTTTGAACGTGGACTCAAGTTAATACATTTTTTAAGGAATTCACTTGTTCATTCATTGAATCTGAACTTCTAAATAAAAATTGTCATCATTGATGACAGTGATGGCAGCATTTTTCAGCAGAAGGAAGGCAACTCTGTGTGGCTTCAGTTTTTGCTTCTTCAGGTGAAAGTTCTTCATGGCTATGGGATAACTTATCTTTCTACCACTAGAAAGAAAGTGAAGTTCTGCTTCCATCTTCCTGTTTTTAGGTTTGTTTTTTTTTCCAACACAAACTTGCAGGGAGAATCCATCTCCCTAGAGGACTACTTTGTAATTTTGTGGTTCAGATTGGAATGAATGTTTCCCACAGCACTCTT
This sequence comes from Geospiza fortis, assembly GCF_000277835.1. Lineage (NCBI taxonomy): Eukaryota > Metazoa > Chordata > Aves > Passeriformes > Thraupidae > Geospiza > Geospiza fortis. The sequence continues at coordinate 6,061,578 of NW_005054313.1, read as the reverse complement.
CTACTGTTGGCTAATTGTCATGTAAGGGGATTGAAAGTGTAACTTTTTTTAAAATTACTTTCCTTTTTTTGGGTCAATATCAGGATAATATTTTCTGTTTAGCTAGAGCTCTAGGACCCCCTTAAGACTTTCAGAGATGCAGAAAGCAAGTAGATTAGATTACTTAGATTAATTAATAGATTTTAATCAACAACTATATCCTAATCAATATTAAACTGAGTTAACTGGTTTTGTGATGCTCTAGGAAGGAGAACTGAATGAAGGCCAACTTTTCAGGTAACAGGTGAAGCTTAAATTAGGTAGAGGGTCCTTGCCAGAAAAATGTCTCCTTATGGACATTCAGATATTTAATTTTTTTCTTTAACCAGAAACTGCAAGGGTAACTATAGCTATAATGCTAGGGATTTGGATTGGTTACTTAAAGAATCTGAAGCATACTGTGACTTAGAGTACCAGCTGGAAACACAAACCAATTACTGAGGAATGGCACCTCAATATGTTAATTTTTAGTGTTGCTAAATGTCATTTTTGCTTATTGTACTTAAATTAGGATTTTTGATAAGGAGAGAAAGAGAGCTTTAAGTGTTTTCTGCAATTCAGGTTCTACCCAACATAAGCCCTTTATGCTAAATGATGATTTTTCAGTTGCAGGCTTTAGATTGTTAGGATTGATGGACTTCCTCAAAAGTATCTATAAAGATAAATATTAAAACCAAATTTACTGTCAGTATACTTAAATTCATTTATGAAAGGATCTGTGCTCTCAAGTCTGCAGACTTAAAATCATTGCTGTAAAAATGTTGCCTTTGCTTAGCTGAATTGAACTATTATAGTTCAGCTTGGTTTAACAGAACAGTCTTTTTTTAAGGTCACACTTGACAATAGATAAAAAAGAAGAGAGCACAAAACATTCATCAGTGTAAGTGTACTTAGAGTATTTCTTCTGTTTACAATATGTCTCCCCCTGCCTTTAAATACAGAAATAGATCTCTGATTATGGTGCAATGGTTTTGAAAGAAATACCTAAAAATTGCTGTTGCCTTCTTCTCTAGAGTCAATTCAAGAGAATCTTAAAAGCAAATATATAAAAACTACATCAGTGTTAGGATTTAGTGAACATGTGTTAGGTGAGGAAGTACCAGTCAAGAAGCTGTTCTTGACAAAGAAAATTTGGTGGCTAGTATGGCAGAGATACTTTTTCTGAAAACCAGGGTGTCTCAGCCTTTGTCTGACAGTTGAAAAACAGGACACTTGCTTACTCTGCAGCCTTTGCTTATGGATAGGAAGGGCAAGACAGGGCCTGAAATACTTGCTGCTTTGTGAGCAGTGTGTAATAATTGTATTTCTGCATGAATATTTAAACACTGTGATAATACCCTCTTATTCATGTAATTCAATTAACAGTCAAGGTTGGAGTTCTGAAGTGGATAATGCATGGTCCAATAGTCTCCCTTTTATCCTGGTTGATTTGCATGTTTCTAAAAAACTTACAGAGAAGTCACAAAATATTCTTTCCTGCATTACTTGCTTGTTTGGATCTAACTTATTTCTATGTAGTCTTCCAAGATTCCTTTGTTTATTATTAATGAAAAAAACAGTGTAGAAGCAAATTTTTGGGTCTGAGAAATGGTTTATCATTGAAGGAAACAATTCTGTTACAGCTAAAGTTACTGGTAAGGACAGGGCTGAAATGGCAAGGTAAGAGTGCTTTTCAATTTACAGAGAGAATGAAGATAATGTTTAGGTTCCTCTGTTCCTCTAACTGCTTACTCTGAGTCAGTCTATCAAAAGAAACTTTTTTTATCTTTGTAGGTACAGTGCAGATCCAGAAACGGCAGCAGCTGGTGACAAAGACACGTGAATTAAAAGATCTGAAAGATGACCTTTACCAGTGCCAACAAGAGCAAGGAGATCAAGTGCACCACAAAGGGGGGGTAGGTGTGAGCTTAGCTGAAGTCATTGCATAATTCTGTTATGTGTGTATTTTGCTCAAAGTGAAATTAATTTCTCACACAAATCCATTAAATTTTTGTCTTTAGCAAGTTCTTTCAGAGAACTTTCCCCATGATTATTGACAAGTGTTTATGTTGACTGAATTTGCTCTTGGAATGTGTTTAAACATACTGGGGTTTATGTCTGTAGTCTAGGAGTTATCTGGACACAGAGACTGTTTCCCTGTGATACAGTGCCAGGTTGTCATCAATGAGGACAACTGAAGTAGAAAATGCTTGTAAAAACATGTTGAACCTACAGGTTTTGTGAATTTCCTTTCTAAATTATCAATAGTTATTAATTTTTTGAATACTTAAGCCATACTTCTGGTTTTTTACTGTTGCATCATCCAGAGAGAAGATTAGGGAGTGGGGTTTTTTTTAGGTTTTCTTTTATGTGTCTGTTAGCAGCATTTGTCATAATTCAGTATGTTCTAGAGCTTGTCAATGATGCCAAAAGACTAGAGAGCTCTTTTTGTGTTAGTGTATAGTTACACAAACAGTATTTTCAGATTTGGTTCAAAATCAGTTTGTGAATTTCTGCCCCAACAGCTAAATGCCTTTGCTTCTGCTAATTTTTTGGTAATCTGTAAATCCAGTTTGCTGAACATAAATGAACAGCAAAGTTGCACATTTTGATTTCCTTTGAAGATGTTAGAGTTCATGTACCTAACTGACTATTCTTTAGCTAGTTAAACCAATACAAGTGAGGGGTGATGACCTCTGGCTGGCTGGGAGAGTTTCTCACATGGTCTTTGTTGCCAAGAACGCGTGTGATAAACAAACCAGCTCTATTTTTGCATCTTGGCTGTGCATGTTTCATTGCATCCAGAATGACAAGTAAGCTCTGTTTGGGCTACCTTGCTTTTTCGTCTTTCTAGCTAAAATTGTAACAATTCTCATTGTAGTATTTCTGCTTGTTTTCTTTTTGTTTCTTTTAGTCACTCAAGGGAGATCTTGACACATGTTTGACCTTTACTGAAGTGGAGAAGAAATCCTTTGATTCTCAAAAAAAAAGTCTTGCTGCAGAAAATCAGCACTTAAGAGAATCTCTAGAGAAAGAAGAAAAAGCTTTGGCCTCACTTCAAGAAGAATTAAGGAAGCTAAGACAACAAATTAGAAACTTGGAAGATAAAGGTAGTAGCAGTGAATCTATTGTAATAGAAAATCAGAAACTAAGGGAGCATTTGGAAGAGGAAAAGCAAAGGAACAGCAATTTTCTCAGGCAAAAGGAAACACTCTTTGCGGAGGCACAGATGCTAAGGCGAGAACTGGACAAAGAACGTCATGTTACAGAAGCTCTGAAGAAAGAACTAGAACACTTAAGTTCTCGTCAAGCACCTCACAGTGCTGCTGCTGCTGCTGATGATGATGAGACATTAAGAGAAAATCAAGAAATAGAAACTCTGCGAGGAAGACTGGCAGAACTAGAAAAGAAGCTGAACTTTGAGCAACAACGCTCTGACTTATGGGAGAAGCTGTATGTTGAAGCAAAAGACCAGTCTGAAAAACAAGAAATTTATGAAAGTGGACAAAAGAAAGGTGCTAAAGGGCAAAGTAAGAGTAGAAAGAAATCAAAGGAGACATTTTTTGGTTCAGTTAAAGAAACTTTTGATGCTATGAAAAATTCCACAAAAGAGTTTGTAAGACACCATAAAGAAAAGATTAAGCAGGCTAAAGAAGCAGTGAAAGAAAACTTGAAAAAATTCTCTGATTCTGTAAAGTCTACATTCAGACACTTCAAAGATACCACAAAAAACATCTTTGATGAAAAAGAGAAGTCATCAAGTGATAAAAGATATGAGGCAAACAAGAAAGCTCGAACTTTTTACCGAGACCATAACTCCTACGAGAATCTGAAGCACATGCATTACAGGGGACCTCACATGCCCAAAGAATCCAGAAATGGAAGGAAACATCATTTTACAACATATGAAAAAGATTCAGATTCCCAGAAATGTCTCAATGATCATTTGTGTAATAGAAAACATCAGTTTGCCCTAAAGGGCTGCTCTGGTATTTTTGAATGTGCTCATCAAGAATTCCTTAGTCTCTTTAACAGAGTTTCGGATCCCATCAGGGTGGATGAATTTAATCGGTTAATGAGAAAGTACTTGCAGCAAGTTGTACATAACTTTCATCACTGGAGAGAACTAGAAAATTTCATCAATAAATTTTTTCACAATGGATTGTTTATACATGACCAGATGCTGTTCACTGATTTTGTTAATGACGTCAAGGATTACCTGGAAGATATGAAGGAATACCAAAGTAATAATGAGAAGGTTTTTGAGGATTTGGACAAATATGTCTACAGATACTACTTCCATTATGATAATTCACCCCAGTATGGACCCAGGTTTGTTTCCATGTTTCCTGTACTTGGTAACACAGAGAAGTGTTCTTTGTAAGGACAACCAATGTCCTTGTTGTAGCTGCTGGTCTTTGAGCAGGTATGTGTATGTGTGTGTGTGTATACATATACACACACACATATGCTAGAAGACTTTCTGAAGGACTTAGTGGAAATATTAGATTATGTTATACAAAGTGGATCTGTAGAACCGTTATGTAAATTTTGTCTGTGTGCATATCTGATGTTTCTACTGGGTTCTTTAGAAAACTGGAACTGCCAGTAGGATTTCTTTAGACCAAACAGCCCTGATTGCCTGTCTGATGGAATGAGGAACTGTCTTGGAGCATTAACTGGGGCTTCCTTTTTGTCCTTTGCTGAATGAGGTTTTTGAGTGTATTTAAGGTGTGTCTGAGTTCTGTTCTGGCAGATACATGTCACTACTCTCCTGTAGATTAGTGTAATACTGGGTCAGTCTGTATGCCCAGAGCAGAGCTCATCACACAGCAGGCTTTAGTTCAGATCCTGACCCTGACTAAGCTTTGTTCAGACTTGCTCACAATGGCCCTTTGTGTCAATTGTTTCCTACATTCCTTTCCTAGATCTGAAGGTGTTCTCAGGACTTTACAAATTTACACTTGAATTATTTATCATTGCATGTACTTTACTGCAGCTCAAGTCTGAACTATTAACTACTTTGGGGTTACTAAGTATTATGTAACGTAGCACTTTCTCCTATTGAAAGGTGAACCATGAGGGTGATAGTCCTATTATCAGCTACCCAGTTCATTTGGTTTTGGCAAACACATAAGTTTATGATTTTATTTATAGTCCATCTTCCTAATTTATTATCAAATGAAATTTATTTTTAAATTAAATACCTAATTTGTGAGAATTTCAGGTTGCAGAAAAACAATTCCAAATTCTTTTACTGATACTGTTATACAAAAGCTTGTGATACCAGCTGCATTTTTATTTTTAGAAAGCATTTCTTTTGTATATACCATCTTATTGGTGATTTAAACAAAGAAATGCCTCCACCATTTTTCTTACAAGCTAATGGACTACTTACTACTGATTTTGTTTTCAATGAACCTCAGCATGTTAAAAGCTGTACTTGAAAATGTAATTGTGTTACAAAATGCTTTTAGTAGTAATAAGCTTTTGTTTACTCCTTGCAGTCGACCTAAAAGACCTTTTACACAAACTGAAAATTCCAGACATGAAAAACAAGCTCAGAAGTACCAACACCGTAATAAAAGAGAAGGTAAATGGCATAAACATGGTCGCACTAATGGAAGACACATGGCAAATCTTGAAATAGAATTGGGGCAACTACCCTTCGATCCAAAATATTGAATAATTTATTGTAAAAATTAAGATTAAAATTCACATGCTCTCTGGAAACTAATTGTTTTTCAACAAAGCAGCAAAATGCAAATTTTTTTTCTGAATAATTTGATTTTTACATATTTTTGTTAACAGGCAGAAGTCAGGCTTTCTGATTTGCATATTCTGTACCGTTGCTTTAACTGTTCTTTGGAAGTGAAGATAGTTTGGGTGCCAGCAGTATTGTTGCAGAAACTAGGCATGCCATGACCTGTGTATGAAAAAATGCTTAATTGCATTCCATTAGTGTAGTTAAAGCTTGAGCCATGCATAATGTACCAACTACTAACTCCAATGTTTGATATACTAACTTCATCTCATCCTTCAAAAAATAGATCAACATTGTGGTAATGTATTTGTTAGTGTTCTGTAACCTTATATTTGCTTCCTGTCTTTGGGGGGGTTCAAGAGCCTGTTGAATTGTGAAGAATTTGCTGTGCTGCATTCTAATCAGCGTGCTGATTTAAACACTTGAAACGTCTTGCATATCTGCATATTGTAGAAGAAAAATAAAAAAAGAGACATTGTGGGTAAAAGTCTTTTATTATAAAAGAAACTCAGCAAAGCTGTACAGTTCTATAAAAACGGTCCAGTCTTGTCCGTATTTTATTGCTTAAGTACTCATATGGTAATTTTGGTCTTCCCAATGATTTCTAGTGTTGTAAGGTGGATCAGGAACACCACCCTGCCCTACTGCTACTGAAGCTGCCTTCAGGAAGAGGTTTTTATGCTTGCAGGCAGCCACTGGCTGCCTCATGGGACTGCCCCAGTTTCAGACTCAGTGCTTTCTCCTTTCTGCAGTGCGAGGTGTAAGCATAGCTACTGCTATGCAAAACTGATCTCCTTAGGTCCGGGCTCTAGCCTGATCTTCAGGGATAATTCATTTCAGTTTTCCTCCTGTAGATGGAGATGTGGCTTCCAACTCGTCCTTGAGGTACATGAGTGTGGAAGATAGTGGCTGTTTTCTCATAGCCCCTTAAAGCTAGAAATGATGATATTTCCTGCAAATGAACGTACATTAATTTCCACAGTAAGAAAACACAGCTGGGAGCATAAGAATAGTGTTCCAAAGTCTCATGACAACCATCAGTTCAACTGTCCCTGGGAAGCTTTATCCTTTATTTTAGGAAAGCCTGCTAGAAAAAGAAGCACTTATCCTGTTTGATCCTGTCTGGAGCAGATATTCACCAGCCACCATTGTTTGAATTCATGGACTTCATTAAAGATTTGAGGGGTTAAAAGGTACTGTGACTGCAGGTGTTTTTAGTTTTCATTGTTGCTTACTTAAAAGTGCAGTTTCTGGGAATAGATGGCACATTTGTTTTAACATTACTTTGTGGCCTGTAGAATTTGCACAGAGGAAAGGACATACATGAACATTAAATACATAGCAGTGGAATGATTTCAATAATCTTATTATGGGCCAGAGGGGTCAATTTTAATATAAGCTATGTTTTAAAAAGTTGTGAACAACAATTTTCAAAAATTTTAACTATAACTCTTCCCTAATTTATTTTGTAACTTATCCTCAGAAGCAGTTTGTTTCATCTTGGTGTTACCATACCTGTTCTAGCACATTGAAGAGGATCAAGTGACTGGGTAATAATGTGTCATTGTAAAACTCCTTGTTCAGCCAGCCAAGTGGGTTAGAGTAAAACACATCTGCTTCATCAACGTAGCTCACATTGCCAGTTAGGTCTGGGGGACACTGAAGGAATCTCATTTTTAGAGGACAGTGAACATGACTAGGGAGAAAAACAAAAACACATTTCATGATAAACTGACCAGAATCAGAGATTTGAAATGACTCATCACTTCAAAAGACACCTCAGTCAAAACAAAAATCAATTACATTTTTTTCCTCAGAGTAGTACTTTCTTCCCTTCAATACTTCATATGAAAGCAAAGTAGAGCAAGCAGACTCAGCTCCAAACTGCTGGGACTGTGTTGTTAGCAGTTAACAGAAAATACATTTATCTTAATAAAAATACCATTTGCACAACATCAGTTTCTTAAAAAGGTACTTTTCTATATCAGCTTCACTAGTTATATCTGCTTTAACATTTTGTTTACTTGCCAGGATCTACTGAAAACCTTTTGCAGTGACCTACGTAACTGTTGTAATGACATTTCTTTACTGCCTAGCAGCAGAAGTAAAATTAATAATTTTGATTGTAACAATTAGTGTTTAATTTTGTTAAAAATGTTATCATAATGAAGAAGTGTGACATACTTAGCGAAGTCATTAGACTTACTGCATATCCTCATACGAAGCTATATCACAAAAATGAGTAAAGCTTAGATGCTGAATTTTATTCTGTGGTATAAACATTTGGCTCATGTCCCCTATTCACTCTGTATTAACTGTATGAAAAATCAAAACTCTTCCTGTATACATTTATATATCTCAATTTATTAAGCCTTGGAAAAAGGAAATCTTGATTTCTGATTAAGAGTTTGGATTTTAGTGTAGGGCACTGTTGACACTTTTAATACCTGTAAAATGGGGTAGAGTGGCATGGCATCAGGATGAAAACGAAAGCTTGTGACTGCTGAGAGTGATTGCAGAGCTGCTGGATGTGACTCATAACATCCAGAGTGCCTCGCTGGTGAACCAAGCCTGTGTACAGGGCTGGGACTAAATTGGATAACAGCAGGAAACTTGCTGCAGTTTTCTTCCATGCTTTCAGGTATCTCAAAGAATATCCTACAGAAACATTGGAGTAAGTTTGGGAGATAAACAATTCACGCATTTTGAAAGCCTAATACAGTGGCAATACAATTTCAAAATCAGTGCTTTGTCTCTTTAAATTTAATTTCTTGTCGTGAAAACCAGTCCATTCAGTAGTTTGGATGAATGATATATGGCAACTTGCTGATGTGTTCTGATTCATGCAAGTCCATGTTGAGCCAGAATAAATGGTAACTACATGTGCATGGCTGTGGTATTCTTTTTCTCCAAACTGCTGAAAACTACAGCATTCCTTTATTGTTATTAAATTTTGAGCTTCTGGCCTTGGAAAAGCATATTCCATTTTTTTTCCCATCTCCAATCAGTGCCCCTTCTCCCCACTTTGCTTGAAGGAGGTAACAATGGGAAAAGGCACACAATTGTCACGTTTTTGCAGGAATACTTTTATCCATGCTAAGGATTCTCTATCTGTGCTACAGTCACTTGCTCTCCCTCATCTTTTTTCTTTCTCTTTTTAACTAGCTGTAAGAAAAGGCTAGGCTAATTCTAAGAATCCTTTATCAAATACCTACATTGACCATTAACAGTCTCTCTGGGTAAAAATCATATCCAGGTAAGGTTGCAAGTCATTTGAAACCAATGCTTACCACAAAAAATCATGCAGAATGGCAGTACTGGATAGATGAACCTGAATTCCTTATGGCTCAGTGTGCTGTAAGAAAACATACAGTAGTACAGCAAGAAAGTTAAATGCTTCAGTTCTGTTGACAAAATGTGTTTTAGAGCACAGGGAAGAAGAGCACATGCATGTATTAAGAAGCTTTTGGTATTGAAGCAGTTAAGAGTAAAAATCCAAATTGTCACTTTTGAAGAACATAAGTACATTCAAATTAAGACTATTTGGTCAGTTTAAACCAAGCACTGTTAAAAACTCCTGGCTATTACAATTGAGTGGTCTGATTCTTTGACAACTAGATGTAATTTAACCAGTACTTCACCAATCTGTTTTCTGTAATAAGACACAATAAATAGTGTGGATGAAAAGCTAAGATTCAAGTGCTCCTTTGTATCTAGCAATTTAACCTCTGCTAATACAAAAATATACAATTTCCCATGACAACTTTTTGGGCTTTTTTGGGGATTACTGCAGCTCTCAGGTCTTTGGACTCAAAGGGGTTCTTACAAAACTAAGGGAGGTAAAAAAGTCCTAAAGCCAATAAAGCTACTTCCAGTTTTAAGCTGGAAAGAAGAAATTGCATTTCTGGTCTTGCTACTGTTTTGCTGTAGTCTATTACTACGATAGTATAAAAGTATTTATTGCTTAGTATTTATTTACCTGCTCTATTTTTTCATGTCTGAAAGTGTCTCTTCTGTTTAACCTACAGTTAATTCTGATGCTTTAGAAAAAACTTACCTTTTCTTACACTTCCGAGCTTACAGTGAGAAATACAGCCCTATGGTAGCTAAGAGCTGTGTATAAACTTGTGAATGGAGTAAGTTTTAGAGGTCTAAGAATCTCTCATCTTAGTGGGGATGTATTAAAGAACCAAATGAAATGGTGTTTTCATTAACAGGCATCTAATGAACTCAGTTTTCTAACTAGTTCTATTTTTGTTTAAACACCTGCTGGGTGATTGAGTGTTGGCTTTGGGATTTTTTAAATTTCATTTAATGATGAATTATTTTATTCTTTAAAGGTCTAATCAGTTCTAAAGATACATGTTGGTGACAATACAGGAAGCAGTATTACACAAAATTCTAGAACCAGTTTTATAACTGATGGCATTTCTTGGAGTGTTTGAACAGTTTCTCTAAGTTTTCTATCACTTAACTGAATACTACGCTGCTTTGTTCTGGAGAGGACAGGAGCTTTGCCAAGAACACAAGCAGTGAGAGGCAGCAGTTCCCCTCAGCAGAGATTACCTGTACACCAGCAGTGTCCAGATCAGTGCCAGCAGAAGGATGCGGAACCTCCTTGGTGCCAGCGCACAGCCGTGAATAAAGAACGGCAGATGGGGACCCAGCACAACTGGCAGTCCCTGAGTCAAGTACCAGTGCCAGGGGTGAGAGCCATAAAATGTTCCCAAATTCTGCAGCACGTTGAATTTCAAGAAGTTCAGCTGAACCAGTACCCACTGGGAGATAGGGGGGAGTTAAAACACAAATCCAAAGTCAAACCCAACAGCTACATTGAATTACACAGTCATCACTGGCCCTACAGAATACATTTTCACTCCTATTTCAGGTTGGTTTTTTTTTTTACTAAGACTCAGCATGGAGTTCCTATATTTAGCAATTAATCACAGAAGTGTGTAAGTTTGTAGTTTGTTGATAACTATTGAGGACTGAGCATACTTATTTTATGTCCATCATTTGAAATACCTAAGAAGTCAGTGTTCAAGGATTTGTGGCTTAGGATATATTTAGGGATCACAGACCAGACACTGTCACAGAAACAAGAGAAGTCAGAGAAATCTGAAATATCCACCAATGCTAAAATACTAAACCCCAACCTTCTTATAAGTCAAGTTTAAAACAGCTTACCTCACCAAAAAACACACGGTCAATTATTAAAGAGGTTCCTACTGTGACCAATCTGCAAAAATGGAAAGTTTGTTGCACTGATATTGCCTGAACTGCTTTTGTTATCTTCTCCAGCTGTCAAAACTCTGATTCCTAGTATTTTTGAGGTTATCCATACTCATGGCCATTTTACAGTGGCCACTTGCCATCACCTGGTATCCTTGGCACAATCCCAGATTAAGCTGGAATGCTGCTCATGTTTCACCATCATGAAATCTTTCCTGGTGCTTTTTGCAGCATATACAACAGTTTGAAGGAAACGTGCCCCTTCCTTAAACTTTTGCAAAAGGACTCTATTTGTTCTCTTTTTTATTTAAATGCTATCAAGTTTTTTGGACTGTCTGCCTTTGCAGTGGTAAAACCAATCTTAAGATGTAGCTGTGCACAGTCCCAGTTTAAACTGAGAAAGAACTTACCCAACTGGAATGCAGTTGTGTAGGACAAGGTCTGCTTTCCTCTGTTCTTGCAAAAAATGGCTGAAGACCAAAGGCATCCATGGGATAACAGCAGTGGGACGAATAATAATTGCAAGCGCAACCAAAGCTAAATACTTACAACTAGAAGGAAGAAACATAAAAACCCAGCAGCTTATCAAAAGGTCTGGTCAATTCTTTTGCAGACAGTGACATTTCAACAACTGTCATGTCTCTGGCCAAAAGTTTTTCATACTGCAGGTACCTTTGACTCTCTGAGTGCAGATACTCTCTCTTGCTTAGAAGGCTGCAACTCTAGAATTGCTTTGTTACAATAGAGTTGCTAACTAGAGGTACCTACTTTAAAATAGGGAGTGATAAAGAAAATTGTGACCACCAATTCACCTATATCTGACCCCAAAAAGCTTTAGTTATCTTTTCCCAAGTTACTCTATGTTCCAGTGTTTTAAAGTTTAAAATAAAAGCTTCCCATAACGTCACACTTTGCAAAAGGAAAGAGGGGAATAGCTAATTTTACATCCAGCTATAACATAATCTTAAAAATATACTTAGAGGAAATACTAGAGTGTTCCTTCCATGGGACAGAACTCTTGCTACATGAATGAGGGGGCTTTGGTTGCCTTAGATGTTAAGAAAAAAGTTAGCATTTTAAACAATATCAGTAGATTGGTGTCATCCCAAATCAAAAATTATCAGTATTGTTATGAGAAAGTTTCTCACCTGTTCGCCATCTTGGAGCCTTTTATTGGATAGTAGGAAAGAGCAAAAATGGTAAGAATAGTCTCCATGGTGTTTGTTAGAGTTCTGGTACAGGAATACCATGTAAACCAGGAACAGAGTTGGCTGAAGAACTGAAAATAATTATGAACACATTAAAACAAGTTCACCTAAATGAAGGTGGTGATTCTTCAAGGTGTGACATATCATTTTGCACTTATTTACACTCACTTATTTTACAATGCAAAACCAGTGTTTATTACCATGCATAATTTTTTAAAGGCTGTGACTCACCACGAACTTTGCTGTTTCTGAATTTTCAAGGTGTTGCACTAATGAGTAAAGCTTCACATCAGCAAAAGCAGCCAGTATTGCCTGTGCAAGCCTAGGGACCCAGATCTGTGTAAGCAGAGAGAAAACTGTACTTGCAACAAACCAAGTTAAATTCCAAGTTTTAAGAGAGGACTGAATTAGTGAATGACTGTTCAAGCATGAAAATAGTGAATTGGTGAGTATTTTCTATAGCTTTTTATGATTTTAAAAATGAAATAGTAAGGGCCTTGGGTAAGGATAGTATTTCTGCCAAAACAGAGAATGTTGGAAGTTCAACTGAAAGTGTTCAGAGATGGAAAGTAGAATTATCTGCTTTACATCTCCAGTAGAAATCAGAAGGGGCTGTTAGTTCTTGTGGGTTGAGTGCAAATATACATTGCTAAACACTTTGGAAAACTGAACTACTGTGCAATTATGATGTAGTGGCAAACACAATCAGTATGAAAATGCAAGAGATTGACAGAGACCTCTGCACTTGCAGGCATCAGTGTTGTGACTGGAAATTTGTTAAGGCGTTCTGTTCCCATGGGAAGTTAGTGGGATCTCTGTGTTCACACATCTCTAATTGCCAGACTCAAGGCTTTGCATTTTACTTGAACAATGATAAAAATACGCTGTGTTTAAATACAATACTTTAAAATTGAATATAAATAGCACATGCACATTTTTTTGATTATACTCACCAGCAGCTGAACATTATCCTTAGCCAGCAGCTGTAATGCTTTGTACATGCTTGCAAAGATCAGTGGGTACGAGTAGCCCCTTAAGTTACTTGTCCATTCCCAAGTCAGGTAACCATAATTACGAATATTAAGGACAGATAATGACCAAATGAAAGGAAAAGCTTCACCCGAGCCATTCGGATCGAGACCTGTCCCTTGGGCCAGAGCGGTGGGGGTGTATGTTGCTTATCAAGCCGACACCTTATTGTCGGGGAAAGCCGTACTCGAGCAGCCCCGCTCAGGGCACCGCGGGGGGCGCGGGGAGCGATGAGAGGGCGGGGGGGCCGCGGTGGGCGAAGGATATTTGAAGACCATGCGA
>NW_005054313.1:6045696-6047457 GCF_000277835.1 Geospiza fortis | reverse complement strand
GGCCAATGGAGCCGCTCGGAGCCGGCGCGCCGTCACCTGCCGGGGCTGTCACCTGCCGGGGCCGTCCCGCCCGAGCCGCCTCCGCAGCCTGGCCCCGCGCTGGAGCCGCCCGCCTGCGTGTTTGGTACCAGACTCCGAGACGTCAGTGTTGAATCATGGATGACATGCTGAATGTCTGAAGGGCTGTTTCACCTCTAAATTTAAATGACATCAGGAAACTCGAAAAAGAAAGCTGCTTTTGTGTGGTTATGCTTCATGGGTTTTGTTGGATTGCCTCTGATCTGATCCTCCAAGTGATAAATACCATTTTTCTCTGCTTCTCATGGTGTCAGTTCTTAATATGTCAGCTCAGTTGGGAAAGCAGTTGTGCAAATGGCTGAGAAGGGAACTGCACCCGACATTGGTAGCTTATCATCAGACCTGGCCATATGTACATAACACACGTACCACATGTGCTTATACACAGATGTCATTCCTGACAGAGTGAGGCTACAGTAGATATTGAATACATAAATCTGCCCGGAAAATGGGTTGTCCTTAAGAAGAGACTCAGTGTGCAGCTCAGGAAGGAAGCATGGCTCTTGGAGTAGGTGTGGATTAGTCTTACAGAACAGAATCTCACACTTGGGGAAACCAAATCTGTAGATATGTCAAGACTTCAGTAAATCTAAAAAAAGATGCCAAACCCAGGAGATCTTGGGACAAACTTACGCCAGGTTTTGGTTTTAACACAATCTTGTTTGGACAGAATGAGGGAAGAAACCAGTTGTTTGTGTGTCTATATTTTAAGCCAGGAACAATGTTGTAGATGGAGGCAGTGGTATAGAAGCTGAGATGGGAGGATAACAGTAGAAGGTGGGCTAGGAGGTGCAGTTGAGTGCAGTAGATGCAGTTTGGACATGACATTAGATGGGCAGTGGTTTAAACTGAAAGAGGGCAGGTTTAGATTGGATATTGGGAAGAAATTTTTTACAGTGAGAGTGGTGAGTCACTGGCACAGCTTGCCCAGAGAAGCTGTGGCTGCCCCATCCCTGGAAGTGTCCAAGGCCAGGCTGAATGGGGTTTTGAGCAGCCTGGTCTATTGGAAAGTTGTCCCTGCAGGGGATTGGAACTAGATGGTCTTTAAGGCCCCTTTCAACCCAAACCTTTTCGTGATTCTATAATGAAATGCTACATATTGCCACAAAACTTCAGTGCTATTACTGAATTACTGCAGTGACTCCAGCAGCTTCCTTTACAGTACCACTAAGTATTGAAAAGGCTATTTTGAAGAGGTCTAGAAGGTCTAGAAGGCACTTCCTTTGTAAATATAATGACTGGAATTGTCCATAAAGATGACAGTTGAATTTGAAAAGCCCCAAGAAACAGGGTGTCTGAAGAGATGCAGGTGGAGAAGGTTATTGATGCAACTGAGCTTACGACTCTGCTTGCTGAATTCTTGAGGCTGCTGGATTTAAAGCGTTTACTGGGAAGCTGCTGAGAGTGAAGAGCACTCTTCCCTCGCGGGGGAAGGCAGGCAGCCAGCAGGCGGCAGGAAGAGCTCATTAAACCACAGTGGTGTGCATTAACCAGGCACCGCGGATTTTCGCTGCAAAACCTGTTTTGCCTCTCATGAATTCTTACTAACCGCGCGAGATCTTTCAGGGAGGTGAGGAGGGAAGGGCTGAGGAGCCGGCCCGGCTAACGCCGCTGAGCACCGCGCGGTGCTGCCCGAGGGCCGCGCTCAGCCCGCCCAGGTGGCCGCGGCGAGGCCGGGACACG
>NW_005054313.1:6035864-6045393 GCF_000277835.1 Geospiza fortis | reverse complement strand
TGCGGGAGCTGCCAGCTCCCACCCTCTCCAGCTGCCTTTCTTCTACAGAGAAGGAGTGCACTGCATGTCTGGTTTAAATTTTTAAAAAGGCTTTAAAAATGGTCAGTCTTTGTGAGAGCACTATAATAATGTTACATCTGCCTAGCCGGGACTCAGATCTTATATGTGATTATCAACCTGTTGCTCCTTGCTGAGCACTGCGTGTTTGTGTAAGGGAGGCTTTGTGCTGGGAAGGCCTTCAGCCTGATTTCTAATGCTTGGGCTGAATTTACACTTTGATGATCTTGGATCTAAAGAAATCTAAGCCCATTAGAAACACCTATTGATTTTCCTAACTCTGTAAGTAACTAGAGTGTGTTAATATATAAGTGGTATTTTTGATGGTGCTAGCAAAGTATAAAGGACATGCTTAGAACTGTTAAAACCACTCAATTTTTATGTCTTAGACATGTATCAGGAATTTTTTGACCTTTCTGACTGTTTGACTCTTCTAACACTTCCCTCATAGATGGTGCTTAGGAGGTTTTCATCAGGATAACACATACATGTTTGGAGTTAGTTCTGCAAGGTGGTGTGTTGCTGCACGTACAGGTTTTTCTTTGAAACTCTGCAAAATCTATACTGCCCATTCTTGGAAACTTAATCTGACATAGACATCTTCTCTCAGCCCTTCTTTCTTGTCATAGACTTTTAGTAATTTTGTGAGTGTTCGAAGTATTTTCCGGCCAGGGAATAGCATACACTACAATATGCATTTCAAATGTTGACAGGTAAATGTAGGAATGGTATTTGTAATGCTAAATGAGTGTCTCAAAAGCTTGGTTAAAAAGATGGAAAAAAGAACAGCATGTTCCTGTGTTTCTCGTTCAGGGTTCTGATTTTACATCTACTTAATCTCTTGCACAAAGGAGTTTGGGAGAGAGGGTGTGCTACAACTTACACTGGTTTAATTTCACAGTTAACAAAATTTCCCATGAGCAACCAGATGTCTAAAACCAGACTGTAAGTTTGTTTTATCACTATCGTTAAACATGGGAACACATTAATTTATCACTCGATTACACATTTCCTTTTCTTTCAAAGAGAAGATAAGGTGAGATAAAAGAATTCTTAAGTAGCATTTGACATTTACAGAAACAAATATTACGTGCAGTAACCTCTGTGTGCCTTTGAATTCTTGCTCGTGCTGTTCTTGCCAGGGATCTCCTGTGCTGGTAAATGACCATAGGTCTCTCAGTTTCCAGCATAACCCTACACTTGCAGACCAACACCATTACTAAGATCAGTCTGTCACAGCCAACAGAGGTAGTTAGAATTTAGTTTAATCTGAAAAAACAGGCAAAATTGGTACTAGAGGTGGAATATAAAGAATGAGAACTCCTTTTCCCCTGTTGATGTCTCAGCAAATAATTAAGTTGCATTTATAAATAATTAAGCATCAAATATTTCCATCTGTATTAAACCCGCATTATTGTGCTCTGCACATGTGGTGGGTCCTGCAGAGGGTTATTTAGATACTTATAGATGAACTTTTCCTGGGCTGGGCATACACAGTGCTCTGGAACTTGCTTTTGCTCCTCTTGCTTTGTAGACACCACTCAGTGCTGCAGATACAATCTTTGAGTTTACAGCACTGGCTTCAAACATGCCTAAAAAAGTTGTTTAAGTACAGCATGGATAGATAAATTCTAACCTATAAGGCAGCTTTTTTAGCAGAACCACTTTTTTTTCCTATTTATACAAATATATTCCCAATCAGTCTCTCTGGATATAGCATCTGGCTATGAGGTTTCTTTTCCTCATTTTTTTTTTCTCTTCTAAGTCAGAACTGCATCCCTGTCAGGAGGCAGGACTAACTTGAACCATGTTAAATCAGCTGAGATCACTTAATGATTTAATGATCCTTTTATCTCCAGTGGAGCTTTGTGAATAAGTCCTAGCCTGGACTTTCTTTTCTGGAACACCCTTACATTGTTGTATTTTCATATATAAAGCATCAGAATTTACTTTTGATTTATAGTAATAAGTAGTCTCAGTGTCTGTGATTTATTTTCCAATCTAATAAGCCTTATGGCATGTAGATTAAAATATGACATATAACCAGCATACTTTTTCCTGTGCTGTTGGTGTGGCTTCAAAGGGCTGGGGATGCTTTGGGGGCTGTGTGACAGTTTTGCATATCCTGCGTGGTGGAATTCTTTTCACATACTGGCACATTTCAGCACTCTGGAGCTGACCTAACAAGTTCTTCAGTATCTTAGTCTACAGGAGGAAAAAAAACCAAAACAGGCAAATGTCCTTGCTTCTATGGCTCTGAGGATAATATCAAAGTGTACACCAGTGCAGTGATATTTTCCTGAGTTTGCAAACCCATTTCTCATAGCTGTTTTCTTTCTCTATGTCTGATACTTTTACTGATGAGAAATGGGTAAGAATAAAGCCCAATTTCTGACAAGTGTCAGAAAAAGGCACTTGTGGAAATCAATGTGAAGACTGGTAGTAAGGTAGCAAACGGGCAGGAAGCAGCAGTGAAGATAGAGACTCAGCAGGAGCAGAGCTTTTCTAGAAATCTGTGATTTGCAATGGACAAAAGAAGTTAATATGTAATCAGTGTTTTAAAATTAAAAGTCAAGTTTGTGGGCACTTGCAAAAAGTATTTTGAAGATAACTGTACACTTCTGCAGTAATTCTTTGTGTAAATGTGATATGTGAACGAAAGGACTGTGAGGAGTACACCTTGCTGAAATATTTTCTGTGCAAATGGAACACTGGGTATAAGGACACTGCTACACAAATCAAGTAGCTGAGTCCAAATTAAGTTTGGAGATTGTGACTGCAGTTTTGCAGCTGTGTACTGCTATTGGTTTAAAAGGTGATAACAGGATAAAGGAATAAATAGCAAAGTAGATAAAAACACACTCTTCAGTAATACTTTCAGGTAAGGAGAGCTCCATGGGTAGAAGCAATGCCTTTTATTAGGGCAGTTTATTTAGCTAGAAAGGATAGGCTTTCAGGTATGTAAGCTTCTTTCAGGTTTGAATTAGAAACAGCAGAATGTAAAGCAAAATTAAAAACAATGGATCCACAATTTTTATAATACTTTTATTAAGCTTGTGTCATTAGAAGGTGGTGAAGGTTCTCTGGAGACGTGCTGTTGCCCAAAGTCAGCCCAGTCTCACTCTTAAAGCATGGCTCATTATTTTCATAACTGTGGGATATTTCATTTGGTTCCCTTATCACCCAAAGACTGTAAGGAAAATGGTTGCTCTGTGAACTGAAAGGAGGAAAACAATTCATTCCAGTAACAACCTTGGGGAGAGGGAATATGTGAACTAGAATGAAGGCTGCTAGTGGTGATAAGGACTAATAAAGCATGTGTGGTGGGTAGGGGGCAAAGAAAATTCATTTTTATGAATAAAAATGCAAGTTTTCTGTTTCTCTGCTGTGTCTCCACCAGTCTTGCTAGTATGGTATTTTATGTTGGTAGTTGCTGAGGGAAATGACCTTTCTCCTGGAGATCCCTGCTGATAATTGTGTGGCTGTCATGGAGCGTGGTGCATTTTGAGCATTTCAGGGTATCGCTCAAGGCTCACAGTTGTGGGACTGCTTGTGCTGTGGAATGGTTTTATGCAAGGTTTGCATGAGATTATTTGCTGCTGCAGGTCTTGCCAGTGGCTGGTGCTTTCCATGTCTGCTTGGAAACCCAGATAACATTCAGAATGCAGATTATAGCAAAAAAACTGGATAACTGGGATCTTTTTATGGTGGCTTGTTTTTTTTTTCAATTGCAAAGGCTAATCATAATTCCTCATCCCCCACCCCCACTTGTTTTGTTTTAACCAAACTTTATGCATGACTGAATGTGACCCAAAATACAGGTATCAGGGTGGTCCTAACCCTGCTGGTATTATCCATTTCCAACAGATTTTCTCATGCAGCACTTTCAGATCCTGTGCACATAACTGCACATGCTCCACTGACTTTCTCCTCTAACACTGATTTAGCTTGACGGGTCTTTTCTGTCAGGGCATGAACTGTCTGACTAATACTTAATTTTTCCATACTTTTTCTTGGAATGGTGTCAGGATAGACATCTCTGTACAGAGATGGTGTTAACCAAGTTTGAAGATAGTACTGTCTGATTTGATTGTGTTTCTTCTGAATTTCATAGCAAAATTCTCGTAATTTTAGATTTGACAAATGTAAGTTGGAGTTACTAAATTAAGTTAGAGTTGTTAAAGTAGTAGTTTTTAACATATTCTTTATCTATGAAATGGAAGACGTGAATATAAATATGTGATAGTTTTTTAGAATTGTCAGTTTGGATATAGCCCATGGGGCTGGAGATCCTGCTGTGTGTCAGGAGGAGCTGCAGAGCAGGCTTTGGAAGGCCTGTGAAAAGAGCATGCTGCAAAAGTGCAATCACGCTTTTTAGTAGGTTTTGATACAGAAGACAACTCCTCCTCCCCCATATCTGAACTGCTGATCTGGCAAAACTCCACTGGTTTTATTCCATTCACTTTTTAATAATAGATGTGCTTAAATTTAATTTGCTTTTAAAATAGATGTAGTGTCTTTTAAATCCAACTTGAAAGTAAATGTAAAATTGAATGACTGTCACAGTATGTGCTGCAGCAGGTACAACCTGGGCAGCTGGTGGGTTTCCCTTGCAGAACTGGAAACTCTGCCAGCTTCAGGGGAGGCACACATCCCACTCTTCCCTTTATCCAGTCTGCCTTTTTTTCACCATTTTTCACAAAATGTTCAGGAAGTTCAGATCTTTGTGGTTTCTTCCTCTCAGTAAAGGAGTGTTAAAGCTGATCAGCAGATTCAAATGTTGGGAGAGAAGGTAGAAATAATAGAAATTCAGTGTCTCTGCCCCTCTCTAATGAGCTTTGTTTCCTTAGGAAACCAGGCTAAGAGGCATGTTCTCATTTCAGCTTTGTTTTTTGCATTGCAAATTTGGAGCTTTGTTCCAAGAAGTCCTTATTGCATTCATAATCTCGAGTGTGGTGTGTTGAGCCTTAGGGAATTTTTCTTCAGCCTAGCATCCTGTGGGAGCATGAAGAATGGGAGCAGTAACGTTTTTACTAATTGGGAACTGAAAGATCTACTTTGGTCATGTACTGCAGAATCACCACCTTTCCAAGCCCACCCATTCCTCCTGCACACCCTGAAGGAAGGCAGATCAACCAGTCAGGTTAGTTAACCTGGGGAGTCACTGAATAAATGGGAATATGAAGGAGCTCTCATGTTAATGGTGTTCATGCTTTAAGAAATGATAGAAAAAAATAGGCATCACAGGTGTTTAATTTGGTTTCATGTGCTTTATTGCATGGAAGATCAAACAATACACTGCAGAAGCAATACTTTGCTGTAGCTCAGAAGCAGCAGACTTCTCTGTCTGCCACATAGTTCACATAATTAACCTTTCCATTTTTCCTCCTGAGAGCAGAGTTAAAGTGCAAAAGGCACTGTTGACAGCTTGTGAGGAGAATGATGAACCACTTGCCCTATTAAGTAGATCAGAAAAGATGTGAACAGGATCTTTTGCTGGAAAGGAAACCCAGCTCTGCTGAGATTGGTTTTTCAAATAATATGTTGGATCAGGTAGTGCCAAAAATAAACACATATCCATTTAGCTGAAGTGTGGATAGAAATATGGCAGAAACTTTCAAAGCTGTATTAATATAGGATTGTAAAACATTGAAAATGCTTTCTTAGGTAGCTGTAGTGCACATGTCCCTTTAAATGGGCACAGCAACTTCCTGTAAAGATACTGTTTTTTAATTAAAAATCTGACTTAGTCATCAACCCTTTAAAGTAGATAAAGATCATTGATCTAAAATGAGGTTTGTAGCTCTACAGGCTGAAGATAGAGACATCAGATTATTGGTGTGCTTTTACAGCTTCTCACCCAGAGCAGGGCTGCTGGTGTCTCCTGCAGTGCTGCTCCAGGTGCTCTCTTCGTGCAGTCAGGCCTGCACTTTGTAGGTCTTACAAAATGTGAACCAACACAGTCCCACAGAAGAACTGTAGCATGTCAAATAATTAATCCATCTTTAGGTTAAATGTTCTTTTGAGTACAGATTATATAATTTGAGTAGTGTGAATGTTGCCAAAAGGCCATTTCCTGCATACAAAATGATGACATTTGCTCATTTCACTCAAAACAAATAATCATGTTTATTCATACACTTTTTATTGCTATTTTAAATAAACCTGGTTTGACCATTTCTTGGTGTTGTATATCTTATACAAGGACTTGTACAATAGTATTTTTAATACTATTTTCTTTCTGATACTTCAGAACTGTAATAAGAGAGAGAGAATCTGGTTCAAATATTGAAGGGTTCTTTCCTTCCCTTTTTGATTCAGATCTGGAATAAGCATCTCCACTTGGCTTTGCCTTGGGACAGACTGCATAATACAAACTGGTGTGGAGGCAGAGGCTTGCAGTTCTGACAGAATTGACAGATCAATTAGCTTGTTTGGGATAATTTTACTAATCTTTTCTGAGGTCAACTATAACCATATATAAATCTTATTTGGGAAGCAGTCTTTTGATGTTTTCTTCTGATGACAGAGTTTGGTCTAAAGTTTTTTGAAGTGCTGATGTTGAGTGCCCAGCTGCTGCAAGGATTCCTGTCGTTAGGCAGTATGATGTTCCATGGAAGCAAAATTGATGCTTTTCATTTGTTGATTATTTTACTGTTAACTTTTCATTGTTGAAGAGACCCTGGTAATTCTTGGTAGTTATCTGGAGACTCTCTTGGAATGGATTATTTTTAAGAACTTCCTTTTTATGTATAATGCTGCAGATCTTATATATGCCAATGCTTTATCACATGCAATGCTAAAAGAAAGCTCTGTCACCATTACTAGAAATTGCCTAGATTGGCTTACAGCTGAAAGAACATAATGAAAGTTTTACTTTACTCTATGATATTACTAAATATTTAGCAGTTGTGCCTTTGGGTAGCAGGAAGGCCTGCCTGACCTACTTTTATTTTAATCACTGAAGGGATATTTCATTATTTGGTCCTGGCAAAGTTCAGCTATAACAGTTCTGGTGTGAAAGCTGACTTTGTGAGTGTGAGGTTTTTTTTTTTTTTGTTTGGTGTGTTTTTGTTTTGTTTTGGTTTTTTTGTTTTTTTGTTTGTTTGTTTGTTTTTTGTGGAAGGATATTGGTGAGAGGAAAGCAAAAGAAAAAAGTCTTTTATATGGAATTTATCTCCTCCTTTCAGTTCTGCCCTGAGGTACTGGCATGCTACTGCAGAGCAGGGGCAGATGACACTGATGTTAGGCACTGCTCTTGATTTGAAAACAGTTTTGTAGCATTATCTGAAATGGGCTGTTATTAGATCCAATTCTTCTCCTAGTCCTCTCTCCAGTGGCAGATGTCTTTATTTCTGCAGTCAGGTAGCAATCCAGAATTTTTCTTATAGAAGAAACATCTGCTACAGGACAGTTTGGACACCTGCAGCTTTTCTCAAGGGTATGGAGCGTGTGAAGGCAAATATTCTGATGCTTATACTGAAGAATTCTCCACACTGTTCACTGTGTTTAACTCCTCAAATTTTCTCCTAAATTCCTAGGCCTGTAAAGCATAGAAAAGTTTTACAAGTAAACCATAAATTCTGTGCATTCAGATCGTCTTGTTCATAAAACTTTTAAAAATGTTGGGAATATTGAATAACTGAATAGATAGGTATTCCTTTGTAGAGCTGGAGCTTCAGAACTACATTTCACAGTTTCAGTAATTTTGATCCCCTACATAAAGTAAGAAATTGTCCAAGCTCTTACAACCCCCTGGGACTGGGGTAGCAGTGGGCGGAAGGCTCACCTTGGGCTGCCTGCAGTGGTTCCTGTTCCAGCTGTTGCTGCTTGGTTGGTGTTTGCTTCCTGCCACCACAGCAGGGCTGCCTCAGTTGCCTGTGCAGCACTTGCTGAGAGGCTGCAAATGTGTTTGTTTAAAAACAGAGACTATAAATAACCAAACATTGATGTCCTTCTGGTTTATAACTCTCCAGTTTGAAATCAACATAACTTTACCCTCACAAAGAAAGCTTTATTTCAGCTGTACCTTTCTGGCAAAGTCTTACTGTTGTGGATAAAACCCTTGCCTGGCAGGAAGGAAGGAAGGAAGAATTAGTTGGTGTTCCTCACACCAAGTTGGTGAGAGACAAGTTAAGCAGCCTTATTTCATCCTGAAATAAACCACTGAAGTCTGGGGATTATTTATTAATTATTTTCCCACTAAAGATGGCAAACATCTTACTGTATGGAAGAGTTTGAACTCCATTTACATTGAGAGAGATTGAGGTTGAGGCTTCCAGACAGTTTGTGCTTAGTGTGTGTAGTTACCCCCCAGGGCTGTTTGCAACATGGCAGGAGAACTGCTGCTTTGTCTGTCAACGCTTCTTATCCTGTTCCTCCTTCTGCACAGGAGCAGTTACCAGACATTCTAGTGTGCTTGTGGTCTGAATATTTCTTCACAGTTAAGCAAATGTGCTGGTATTGATCAGGGAAGCAAGCAGTTACAGATTAAAAATGTGCATGCTGCTGAAAATTGAGCACAATTCTGTTTTTTAATTGCATGTGGGAGCAAAAAAGGGCCTTTTCCTATAAAACTGGTGACATTTTCAGAAGATTGGATTGAGCCAAGAATGGATAGAGTTTTAAAAATTACAACCTGTAACTAAATGTCAAAGAAATGGATTTTAGTTAATGCTGGAAAAATGCTAAGGCAGGGCATGAAAAAGTGTTCCAACTCTGTATAATAGAACTTAGATGTTCACCAGGGCAAGGAAAATAAAAATTGCTTTGATTCACATGAAAAGAGTCAAGGCAGTTGAGCAGTGAAACAAGTGAGAGTTAAGAAGCTTGTGGAGTTGTCTTTGTTACTGGTAGATGAATCCATATGTTGAATATTTGTAGCAGCCTGTCTGCAGCACTTCTTAAATTATAAGATTGGAGACTAGCTGGAGACACCACCTTAATTTCCTTTCTTTGCTGCTCTTGAAGCAGCTTGAGGAAAGAAACTGAGACAAGAAAGGATTGTGCAAGGACACTTGTCTGCAAAAGCTCACATCAGCTAAATCTTACACGGTGAGTGCAAAAGTTGCTTTGTCCACAGCTTTCAGTGCTCTCCTGTGAGCATCTCTAATGTTGGGGTGTCTGAGAGACGACCCCCCTCATGGGGCTGCAGGGGCTGTGAAGGTCCTGTCTCATCCCAGTGCAGGGCTCTCCCTCCAGTGAGTGCCTCGGTGCAGACACTGGTGCTGAAACTGGGGCAGACCTGTGGATTCTGCCTCTTGTGAACTGACTCACTGAAGAGCTGGTTTACATGTTAAAGCAGTAGCTTTATTTCCTTGAAGTTATTTAAATGTTTAAAATGTCTGCATGTGTCTCTTAGGACTGTGCAGGGACAGGAGCTTGTTGGTTTAGTGTCTGTGTTTCAGAAAGTTTCTGGCAGCATCCTCACTCTGATCTCTTCTTGGAGCTTGTTGCCATCAGAAGTGGTTCA
>NW_005054313.1:6014180-6035854 GCF_000277835.1 Geospiza fortis | reverse complement strand
GTGGTCCAGCAGAAAGGCCTGGACACAGATGCCTACAAAGCCCAATGGTACAGCTGCCACTGTCCTCCCAAATCCTTTCAGATTCTGCTCATATGGTCTCTCTCTGTCATGTCTTTGCCAGTTTTGTAATCAGTAGCTTTTTCTGCTGTCTGTAAAAGTGAGAAATAAAACCAGTTTGGGGAATTTTGGTGCTTGCTGTATTTCAATATAGTAAACTACTGTGTTTGCTGTATTTTATTTTTTGGGTATACTTAGAAAAAGTTGTGCTCCCCCATTGCAACTTCCTCTCCCTAAGACAAGGAGGAGGGTCAGTAGTTTATGCAAAGGTTCGAGGTGTATTGCCTGGTTTAGGGAAATCTAGTTAGCTACTTTGCTCACTTTTAAAAGGGGTAAAAGAGATCACTTGATCAGTCAGCAAGACCACATGACAGGCAGCTGAATGTAATTAGGTGGGGAGGGTGCTTGTGTGGGGCTGGCAGCTTCCCATGCCCTGCGAATGTTAGAGCTGTTAGTCTGAACTACACTATTTTGGTTTTATTTCTTTCTCTGCTGATGCTTCCTGTAGATGAGAAATGGCTCTTTTTGCATGACTATGGTATTCAAGAGATCTGACCTGTGTCAGGAAACTTGTCAGTGAAGCACATTTGGAAAACTACAGATCCATTCACAGCTGTTGAACATAGGTATGTAAACACTTTCTCTTTTCTGTTTATTTTCAGAAGATTTATTACATTGTTTTCCTTGAGCTGACTGTGCCAGCTGTTCTGTTCAGAGTTTTGAAACACTGTTGCTGCACTTTAATAACAAGCTGCCTGGAATATTCTGATTTCGAGAGTTCAGCATTTCTACATCCTCCTGTTCTAGAGGCAAAAGTAAAGCTGGGGAGTACACTTGGTTTATGTAACACAGACTTTGGGGTTAAGTGACAAAACTGCAGCTCTTTTGTATGTATTTAGTCATTGCTTTTCATAAATAAATCAGTCAGACTTAAATACAAACCAGGGTAAGTTTATTAACAAAATAAATAAAATGACTGCAGTGAGCAATGTCTGGATCCAGGAGCCATAAGATGCCTGTTCTGGTCCCAAATCATCAGCCTACATTGTCTTCTGTGGCAAACTTGTTCTGCAGGGAAGGTACAATTAGACCCCTGATAGTGAAGTGTGCTGTGCAAAAAATATTTAAAATACTGAACAAAGTAACTCAGTATTTTTAAATGTTGCAGTGCTTGAACTTTTTCCCCCTCTGTTTCTTCCTGTGTTTCTTTTAGCATTTAAAGATAAATTATACTGAATAAAACAGTCCTTTAGAATGGCAGGGTTTTTAACTGCATTGTGCACCAACATGTTTGTTATCATGTTTGCTAAAGGGATGATAAAAGGTGTGAACATGGTGTGTTGCACAGGCTGTTATTTTTAATGATAAAAAAAATTGCTTAGCAAGGAACCATGAAAGGTCATCTAGTTCACGTTCCTTGTTCAATCATATAGTAATGACTTGAATCTTAAAATTAATTATCATAAAAGCAATAGGAAGGTGGGCTGTTATTACTGTGTTTTGTATCCCCTTTGGAGTAAACTCAGAGTATATGTACCCACCTGACTAAGTCATGCCATGCCACCCCAAGAATGATTTTGTAATCAAGCATCCTTTCTAGCCATGTGTTTACCAGCATTTTCCTAGTCACGAACCAAAACTCCAGTTTTTATAGACTGCAGATAACCAAGGAGGAGTTGTTCAGAGAA
Organism: Geospiza fortis; assembly: GCF_000277835.1. Classification (NCBI taxonomy): domain Eukaryota; kingdom Metazoa; phylum Chordata; class Aves; order Passeriformes; family Thraupidae; genus Geospiza; species Geospiza fortis. The sequence continues at coordinate 6,034,109 of NW_005054313.1, read as the reverse complement.
CAGAAAACACTATTCTTCTCCACTTCTGTGGAGATCACAAGGCTTTCCCAGGGTTTTATTTGATGTCTAGCATAGAATGTCTTAAGATGACTTTTCTCCGCTGGATCATCAACAGCTGACTTATGTTTATAACAGAGAAGTAAGGAATTAATAAATGTAGTTCAAGAAATATATTTTCTTACTGTTTCCTTATAGTCATCCCCAGTGTATGAAAAGTTTGTATAAAATAACTGGGAAAAAAGATTTTGTAAATAGTGATGCTTGGCTTTGTTTTTGTTTTTCCTGTGCTGTTTGGATGGATTGGTTGTTGTAGCTGCTTCACTGTAATTTACTGTTACATAATACTTTCATTTATTGCACTACATGTGCATTTTGAATGTGTTACAGAAAGTATTTCTAGCACATTTTAGTGCAGTGATTTCTAATAGCCTAAGTTATTTGAGGATTAAATTTTGATAATGTTGGAATTCTTTTTTACACTGCAAAGCAATATGCTAGCATTTGGTGCTGCTACCCTTTCCTTCACCACAGTCTTCCTGGATTTCAGTATATTTGCATGTTTCCAACATCTTTCATTTATAACACTATCTTAAACAAAATAGCCTTAGTAATTAAGCCTGGTAAAGACAAGCTGGGAATCTAATTCAGCTGGGCTTCTTTAAGCATGTCATTAACAATGGCATTAAAGAGAAATAGTAACTTTTTTTCCTTAAGAAAAAAAAAGTTAAAAAAAAAAGACAAACAAAAATTCTGAAACTACAGAAAACTTAGAATGACCTCGAAAAATCTTAAAAGCAGTTAATGGAAAAAGATCTGAAAGTATCTTAGTAGATGGAGAAAAATAAGCTCTCCACAATGGGAAGGAGAAAAAGGAGTAACTTTTATTTGGTCTTCTAAAATGTTTTACTTCATAACTAAGAAACAGTGTAGTTCCTGCTTCTGAATTTGTTTAAACGCTGTGACATAGGGATAAAATTTCTTTTAAAAAAATCTGTTTTGATACATTGTGATGCAACTGTTGATATAAATAGAAAAACTGGGATCTTGGTGAGGCAATTCTCTGGGAGTGAGTGGGTTGGTTAGCACAGCTCCACTATAGGCACTGCAGCTGTACTGATTAGTGCTAACTGAGATTTTCTTTTTTCACAAACTTAATTTATTTTTACTGAAATCTCATTATTGGATTCTTAGTTTCTTCTATAGTAAATCACATGCACTGATTTAAAATCCAACCAAATGCTGCAAGCCAAACCAGTCTTTTAGCAGATGAAACACCAGCACCTACTTTAATGAGACTTTTCATATAGAAACTCTTGTGGGACAGTACCATTGCAGACTCCCATTTTCTTGTGACTTGTGCTCAGAAGGGCATAGCTGAATAGATTCTTTCTTATTACTTAACCTTTATATTCCATTCTGCATTTCAGAGGTTTGATGCCTTTCTCAGTTATGGTGTAGAATTGTTCTGTGAAGTTGGTTTGGCAGTTTGTGTGAGATTTTGGAGTTCCTCACAAGCATACAACATTTCTATCTGGTGTCTCACCAAGCCAGCACAGTCTGTATGCACTGTATGGTGTGATAACTGCATACACATTTCCCTGACACTGTTTTTGACAGGAAACTTGCACTGCTTGGATTAATTAGAGCATTCTGACTGGCAATTTATTTTCATAGAAAAGCTTTGTATATTTTTTCTGGAACTTAGGTTATGGAGGTGGTTGTCTGTAGGCTTACTGCTGCCTAAGCCATTTATTAGCTATAAACAGAACCATTCTGAATTTTAATTGAAGACTTCTAAGGGTAGAGGTAGGGAATTGCCTGCTACTGTAGGTCAGTTTAAGTGAAACTTGAGGATGCTTTGTGTGCATGAAATGTTATGAAAGAAAGAAGGAAGGCACCTACAGCATGAAAAGCTGGCAACAGCTGCCAGGTTTCAGGTGAGGCTTTACATCCATCTTGGGGCCCTCCCTCCATCTGGGAATAACTAAAAGGAAAGGTATGGGCAAACTGTGGCATTAGACCTGTACTGCTTTTTGCTTTCTTTGCTCATATATTCCTATATAATACCAATTAGTGTAAGAAATTCTGGTTTGCTGTGCTGTTTATCTCAGGAGTCTTTGCTGTGTATCAGGATTTAACTATAATTCATGCTGTATTATGGGATTCTGATCTGAGCAGTGAGATAAATATTGTTGGCAACTCAGGTTGAAAAACAGCAGGCTTTTTGAATGGAAGCTTTGTGTTGAGCAGATCAGGCTGCTAATCAGTGCTTCTTTTGAATTATGCCTTCCCTGAGGCTCTAGAAAGCTGTGCTAGGACAGGAATTGAAGCCAGCATTTTGCCAAAGCACTGTCTGAGTAGTTTGGCAGACAGCAGGGCCTCAGGAGAAGGCTTGGGCAGTGGTAATTTGTGCTGCAGTTCCAGAGCTGTTCAAGGGAGGATAGGGTGGAAGTAGGGGCTTGGCTTTCAATTCCTAAAAGAAAAGCCCACTCAAACACTGTAGTTTCAGCTTTGCTTTAGTTTGAGTGATAGATACTTTTAAGCCACAAGCATGCTCCCAAGTGCCTGTGTCTTGCTGTCATACAAAGATTTCTGTGAAGATTTCTGCTTTGCTGTTAGTGACTTCCCCAAGAGAACAGGCTGCGGCCTATTGAATACAGCCTATTTCAGGCAGAAGTGGTGTTTTATTCTGTAATGGGCATGTTAAGTTATGGCCAGCAAGTTATTTCTAACCTTTTCATAGCATTTATGAGACATGGAAGCATCACATACACTCACTATCTCCAAACATGTTTACTGAACGAGTCCTGCTCAGTACTGGCTGAAAATCTCTTTCTCAGACTGTAGCTATTACAGACTCTGAAATTAAAGGCTTTTGAGACCTCTTAGGAGCAATTATTCACAGCTGCCACCCACCTGTCAAACTCTTTGAAGTGTCTTGCTACCAGCCTGTACTGCTCTCACTGGCTCCCCATGGCAGCATGACCTCAGGTAGGTCCAGTGAGCTCTGCACCTGCAAGAATGCTTCTGTCAAGATTTTCTGATCTTTAAAAGATTGGGAGAAGTGAATGCTAGCTGTGAGCCTCAGTTTTATCAATCTAGATCTATCCTTCCATCTCTGTCCATTGTGTACCCTTCCTAGCTTAGCATCTCTGACTGTCCTGTGATGCTGGATTTGAGGAGTAGAAGAATAACCTTTTCTAGTTGCTGGACAGGGTTTTAACTGACAGTTTCCCATGCTTTCCCACAGATAACTATGAACTTACTTTGTCCTTTTTGTTACATTCATTTAAGTAATCCCACCGATTAAATATTTTCACCAGTAACTTATTATTCCTAATGTTGTGCCTGATATTCATAGATAATAGAGTTTTCCATCTCACTAGAAATGGATATGGCTTAGTTGTTCAGTCAGTAACTTTGATAACCAGTGAATGTTCTGGGGAACAGGATATTTTCACTGGCTGCTGGAAGAATGATGACATTAGTCCTGCTCCAAAAGGCCATGATGCCTAATGATTAGCTGCTTTCAGAAAACTTCTGATGGACTTAAAAAGTTTTGGATATTTCAATGGCACCTAAATAATGAGAAAGCATTTAACTTGCTAAGAAATAACTAGAAGAACAAAATGTTAGAAATCCTCTATACTGTGACCCCTGTTAGTTTACATCTCAATATTACAGAAAAGCAATAATGCTAAAGAATGGCAGTGACTGCTGAAAATAAGGTTGTTGAATCTTCCAGTTAACAACCAGATTAGCAAGGAAAAGTGTTTACTTCCTATGAAAAACAAAAACCCCATGTATTTCCCAGTCCAAAGGATGAAAAGGTGGATTAAATTCTGCACTGCAGTTCTTTCCTGCCTCTCACCCTTTTGTTTTGCCACATCATGTTAGATGAATGATGTAGTTTTATAGTCCCATTTGTATCATGTTTGTGTGGTCTTCACTTTTATCTAACAATGACTAGGAAGTATCTTCAGGTGTATCTTCAAGTATTTTCACACTTTCTTTAGCATGAGTACCTGCACATGTTTTCTTTGAGATGCCATTTCATTAATATTCTATCTGCACATATGAAACTGCTTCCTTTTTCAGCTTTTAGATTTTTAGCTTTCTTTTTTTAATTATTATTATTATTCCTCTTATTCTGCATTTTCATGTGTTTGCTTACCTGCTGGAGGTCTTCATCTCCTGGAAAACCAAACCATTCCTTAAAGAAACATGCAATTCTTACTATCCTGTGTGGTTCTTATTCTCTTCTCCTTTACCCTTTGGTGGTTATTTCTGTGGGCAGAAATAGAAGTGTGCTCTCTTTTCTTGCCCTTCTGAATTTGAAAGTGCTGCTGAATCACTGGGTGGTCAGACTCATGGATATTTCCCACCTGTGAATATGACCAACTTTGTGGGTGAGACCGTTGTGGCTCCTGTTTGTCAGAAACAGTTGGAAAATGTGTGTATCTGTGTAAGACTGTCCTTCATAATTCCTTGATCCTGTGAAGAGTAGGTACAGTGCAGTGATGTATTCCAGATGTTAAGGTTGGGCTGTGAGGAAGGAGGTGGGTCCCAAAGTGGTCAGAATTGTCACATTAGGGAGGATGCTGAGCATTGCTCTGAATTTCCTGTTAAGAAGCTAGTGAAAAAGCACGGAAGCACACTTGGAAGCCAGTGTGGCTTAATGCATTTATTAGAGGAAGAGGGGAATGGTTGAGGATCAAGTCAGTAGTGTGGAACTGCTTAAAAGAAATTAAAAATGCTTGCTTTACTTTCCCCAGTTACTCTGGAGTTGATTCACTTCATACAGATGTTTCAAAGCAGCTTCTGATGAGAGTGCAGAGGCAACTTGTGAGGCAAAAGCTCTTGTTCCCAGGAGGGGGACAGATGAACTGTTTTCATCACATAGCATTGCAAATCTTCCTTTATCTACAGTATTTACTTCCTAACATGTTCATGCTTACCATGGAGCATGAACATGTTAGGAAGTGATGAGGGAGCAGAGATGGTGCTGTGTTTTTTGCACAGAAGTTGAAGCTGCACAAAGATCCTCCTGTATGAGGAGTGTTGAATAACCAACTGCAACACTCCTGCCTTTATTCTTTATTTTTTTCCAGTTCCATGCTGCTTTTCATTCATTTGTGTAACTGAGATAACCTTTGAAATCCAGCTGCCTGATTGTTGGTTTGGTGATGCTGAAATGCAAATGCAATTGCAAAACTATTGTTTCATTTCCTGGTTTCTCCATTCCTAGTGTCTCCTGGTTTTCTGGAAACATAGTCCAGAATCTGCTGTTTCCTTGCCTGGCCTGTTGTGCAAGGTTCTCAGCACGTCAGACCTGCTGCTCCCCTTTTGTGCCCCCCTTCTGGGTGGGATTATCATTTTCTGTATCTCCTGTAGTAACTCGTTCTCACAGTGCTTTGTGTGCCCATCAGTTTGTGCTCTCAAAATGCTGCAGTTGCAGCAATAGTGAAAAATGGTTGTAGAGCACCTTCAGCCAAGTAAAAGTGACATCAGTGTTTGGAGGCTAAAACTTCCCAGCCTGTGTTCTTGTACCTAGTTTTGCAGATTCTTATGTATTTTGAGCACCCTTAACATTATTTAGATCTTTCCAAGAAAGAGGCACTTCTTGGACACTGATCCTGCAATTCTTTTGAATTCGTCTACAGTTGAAACTAAAAACATTGTAACAGTAAAATGTCAGGTAAAGCAATTGAAAGTAACCAAGGATTTTTTTTCATGTTTGTTACAGAAAAGGCCCAGAAGTCACAGAAAGTGTCATTTTGACCAAAACTAAAGTGTAAGCCAGTTCATACATTTTCCTAAGAAAAACAATAGTGCAGTTCAGAACATTTTGGTGAAGAGCATATTCATTAGTTCTCTTCCCCCAGCACAGCAGGTACTTGAGTTTATGAACAATTGTTGTCATGATGTGCTTACATTCCATTTGTATGGATCTGGTTTTAACAAAGCACATCTAACCAAGTGCTGACTAAGCAGGAACATCATTGAAGTGTCTGTCCCTTGTTTGGACAGAGCTGCCTGGTGTCTGACTGACCAGTTCTTCGAGCACTCAGGTGCTGCTGGAGCCTAGAGCAGGGTGAGGCTGAGCAGGAATGTGGTTATTGCCTCGCTGCAGTGTGGTGGCAGTGCTGCTGTGACAGGACTACTGACTTACTCCTCTGCACTCTGCATCACTTTCTCAGTTTTTCTGCTGGAACAGATGGAGTGACACATAAAACATTCTCAAAGTGTAATTTTGTGTAGTGCTTTGGTGAAAAAAAAATTGTATGAATTGATGTGCACTTGCAGAATAATCAAATCTGTACAAATCCCACTGAGAGACCTGTAGTGTCTTCTTTTTCTGTCTTGGGGGGATTTTGGTTTCATTTCTCCCCAATGCCCATGTCAACTCTAATCACCAGTGTGGAGCCTCAACAGAAAGGAAACAGTTTACATTAAATACTGCTCTATTCTCAAACCAGACGTAAAAATGCAAAGCTATAACTGAGCAGGTGTGATCCATCATTATTGCATTTTTGAATGAAAACCCCTACTGGGAACAATGTAATTGTTTAAAGATGTGTGGGTGATTTTGAAGCAACTTTAGATCTGTTCCAAGGCAGGTCTTGCACAAATCTCTTTTGAAATGCTGTTTGCCTCTAGGAATAAAAGGGACATGTGAGCTGTGTAATTGCTTGCCAGCCATGCAGTGAGGCAGCACCCTCCTAGACACAGACATGGGCACACCTCTTTATCTCTGAGCACCCATCAACGTGGATGCAAACAGCTGACACGTAAGCCTCTTGGCTGTGTGCTGAAGAGGTGGTGCTGGAAAAGTACTCCTGCTGGAAGTACTATCTCCAGCGTGCCCTAACTATTCCTTTTGCAGAGTTTGGGGTAAGTGGTATGCCTTACTTTAAACTGATGTGCTTGAGGATTTCCTGAATTTTACACTGTGTATGTATGCATGTTTTTATTTGCAGATCAATGCTTTTGGGTTTTGGTTTGTTTTGTTTTGTTTTTTTTTTCTTGCTTCCATGTATTCATCTCTTTTACCTTCTTCCTTTTTCCTTCTTTCCATCGGCTCAGTAGCAGCACAAGAGTTGCATGTTTTGTGTAAGGCCAGTCCAGTTCAGCAAGCATATTCCCTATTCCCATACTGCACGGGGGAAATCCTGCATGCCAAGCCAATTTCCTTAATTTATACAGGAGCAAATCTGCCATAGTCTGGAATATTTTATCACACAATAGTGCTGTCATATCTGTGTCCCAGAGGCAAAAAGATGAACCCATTAACACTGCTGTCTGTAATGTGAAAGTATCTCAGACTAGGAAATGCAGGGAACAAGAAGAGCACTTGATTTGGAGAGAATCCCTTCTTGATAAGGCCTGATCTCTGTGTGTGTGTGTGTGTGTGTGGAGGCCCCAGGGCAGCAGCTGTACAGGCACAGCTCAAATGCTGGCTGTGGGGCTCCTGTCAGCCATGGAAAAGGCCAGTGGAGCTTTTCCAGCACTTGTTCATAGCTCTTGTCCCTCTGCATACCAGGCAAGATGCAAAGCCAGAGCTGAATGGGATTTCAGAAGGGATTTACAACAGGCAAAACTGTGGAGGGCTTGATGTGGAGCTTAAAACTGTGTCCATTGGTGATTTTTTTTTTAAACCAAGGAGTTCTTACTCTTAGAAGCAAGATTTGGGAACAATTTTGTTTTGGTGACCTGGTGAATTCTAATTGTATCACTAGTTTTTTTCAGAATCTTCCTTTTCTACCTCCTACTCTCCTGTTATATGAGGTATGGAAAAGTGGAAGAAAAGACTGGAAAGTGTGAAGCAATAAAGCCTAATTAAAAAAAAAAAGCAAAATTGGAAGGAAAAAATGGGGTGGGTTTTAGTAAGAGGGCCACGATTTTTGAAAGCTTCACAGCAGTTTTGCTGTGAATATACTGTACAGTGAATCTGTTCTTATTTCTGTTATGTGAAACTGAATGTGTCTGGACACTAGGACTGCAGGTCTCGGAAGTGGAGGGTGGAGATCACTTTTTAAATATTTGTACAGGGAGGAGGACAAGGCTTGAAACTGCTATGAAAATAGCTCTTTACATGTCTCCGAGGGTAGGTTCACTCTGCAGGGTTTCACAAGAACCACTCCCTGGAGATATTTGAATAATAGATTGACTTTGTGGGGTGCAGTGAGAGGTGTGTGCATTTCAAAACCAGAGGAGAAAATTTCCTTCTCAAGCAAATCTTTTAGAAGACATTTTTAGAACCCCTCCTGTGAAGGGTTCCTCACCCTCTGTCAGTCCTTTGGAAATTGTATTTTGTACCAAGACAGGGAGAATTGAGTGGGCCAAATGATGAGGCATGTTTGTCCTGACAGACACTTTACAAATCAGATATGACACTAGGAATACCTTTTTTTGCCTAGTCTTGACCTTTCTGCTTTGGCCAGAGCTTTCACACAGCCCTGTCCAGTTGAAGGTGCAGGTGAACTGTAACAGTTCCTACAGCTCCATGGCAGAGCTGCAGTGCCCTTCCTTCCTCTGTGTGGTCTTGCTGATGGTAAATCAGCAGTGATCAGCTGCACTGTCATTGGTACTTGTTAGTAAAAGTATCTTCTGTACACCTATAGCCACCCAACAGAAAACCTCTGTGCAGGTGGCATAGCACAGTAAAAGGCATGAAACAAGCTTGTCTTTGTGTAGTATACTGGCTCTAAGATTTACATCTAAGTTTTTTAAAGCAGCAATCAATTTAGGGATCTTGAGACTGAAACATGTGCTTGAGTAGAGGATGAGCTTATACAGCTCTTAGCCCTTTGAGAACATGAGGGCAAAGGAAACACCATGTGTTAGATGGAAGTCTAAATAAAATGCAGTCTTTAAAAAAATCCATGTCTGTTTTTAAATACTTTTCCTTTTCTTCTGATACATTTCAATGAAAAGACTTTGGTAGAGCTACAAGATACGTGATCTGGTTTTACTTTTTTTTCCCTTCGCCAACAGGAGAGAGGATTTAAAAAATGAAACAAGCACCCCAAAATTATTTTTGCTGATACATGTGAGTGTGTCTAATGGATCAGGGTTCTTAATTTCTTCTGAAAATGTTCTTATGTCAGTGTTTGGGCTGCCTGTTCAACTTGCTTACTTGAATATGCTGTTCTTTCAGACCTATGTGGTGGATGCAGTCCTGCAGTTGTGGTGGATTTATGTAAAAAGCTCACTGATAATTTTTGCTGCAGGGCTCTCCCTTTCAGCCTTCTACTCTATTGCAAAACTTTGGTTAAAACACAACAGTAGGATGTGAATTAGCTGGCTGTGGCCTAGTGGTGAGTGTGAACTCTGTCACCTAAACCCCCTTCCTGCAAGCTTTTACTGGCATTGATGGCATAATGTGAAATACACATTGGCTGGGAAAGGGAGACTTCAGTGCTTTTCAAAAATGGAAAAAAGTGTCAGCTGCTTTCCACTGACTCTTCAGCTGGAGAATATCTGGGGTAACTCTGACCACTCTCTGCTTTTTAGTAAGCTGCTTATGGCCACATCAAGCAGACAGAGTTCTGACTTGTAACCAAGAGCGGGACCATTATAAAGGTGTGAAGCTTTAAGATGGTTATGGTTTTAGCTGAATGGTGGTGATTGACGCCCACATGCTGGAGACACAGTTTGTTCAGACCTCAAGCTGTGAGTTGATATTCAAGAAATTAATTGGTGTTTTGCTATTGATGTAAACTACTGCAGTGTTTGACTTGAAATTAATATCTTTTTCTAGTTCAAGCTACAAGTAGTTTCAAAAATACTTACAGTTGAAACAGCAGATATTACTCTTTCAAAATTTTATTTCATCATCTATTTTTTTTCTATTTTTGGCATCTTTTTCTGTCCTTCATAAGAGGCAATTTTATGCCGGTTTTCTGTTGCTTTTAGAGTGGTTATTTTAGGCTTATCTTTTCATGTTCATGTCTTTGAACACAGCACAAGGCAGCTCTCTACTGTTTGTTTTGGGGGAGGGAGGCTCAGTAGCTACTCAACAGGAAAGTGCCAGTGCACTTACATTAGCTTTTCTAGTACATGTGAAATTTCCCGGTGATTTTTGTTACACATTTTAGTTGTTCCTGCACTTAGATCAGACTATAGAGAATATGGTTATTTTTAAAAAGGCAGAGAAAAGAGAGAAATTTCTTAAATGCGTAATGAGCCATGGAAAAAAATGTGTGTGTTTGCTTAATGTCAATTCAGGATCAAGATTTAGTTTGAATGGCTAGCTAGCATCACAACACAAACTTTAAAAATTGAGAATTCTTCTTCAAAACAAAAACCTCAAGAAGAAAGTCTTATTCAAGGCTAAAAAATAGCTATTAATAGAAAATTACTTTAAATTTTGTTTAAATATAGTGGACAGTCCAGGAAAAAAATTCTTTTTTTTCATATGTTACGAATGCCATAGTGAGTAGGAGAATTGCATTGCTAGTACAATTAAGTAGCTTTTGCCACCTTCCAGGAGGATTAAAAACAGTTCTGCAGTTTCTGTTCCAGATACTTTGAATAGTTCAACCTTGATTTTCAGTCTTGCCTGAAGAAGTCAGAATTGTGTTGCCTTCCCTTTCCAGTAAGAGGAATGTAATAAAACTAAAGATGCATTTTTCAGTCACAGCTGCATTTGATATTGGTAATTTGTGCAATTGAGAGTTTAAAGTGAAGTTGGTGTAAAGGAGCACAGAACTGGCCCCACCACTTGCTGCTTTGTAGTTCAGGGAGTGATTTGTGTTTTAAACACATGTCAGAAATCCTGGCAGAGCTCTGGACTAACTGTTCCTTTTTGCTTTGCTTTTGAAGGTGCCGCCTGAATTCTCACTATGTCTGATGGGGACTACGATTACCTCATAAAATTCCTAGCACTTGGTGATTCTGGAGTAGGAAAGACCAGCCTTCTTTACCAATATACAGATGGCAAATTTAATTCCAAATTCATCACAACGGTGGGCATTGACTTTCGGGAAAAGAGAGTGGTGAGTTTGTATGAAATGTGCTACTTGAAAATGGTGTCTGTCTGTGTGTAGGCCTGCAATCAGTGTTATTGTGTGCTTCATTTTGTGACAGGAAAGGCCTCATCTGACCTGGCTGTTTTCGTCATTGCTGTGTACAGACTCATTTCCCCAGAAGTTAAAGAGCTGACTTTAAGAAACCATTTCTTTCTGCTCAGCAGGTGTTGATGAGTCTGTCAACTCTGTGACTAGTGCACACAGGACCTGGAGTAGCACTTTTACTGTTGAACTCTTTTCACAAGGAAGAACTGAACTGTAGTAAATTTTGCTGGGTATGAACTGAAATGGCTGCTGAACAATGGTGCAGTTTTTAAAACATGTAAATGAAATGGTACATGCAGCTGATCTGGCTTCCTAAGCATTCGCCACTAGCAGAGAAAAATTATGAAATATGAGGTTGCTTTTTTCAACCCCTGAATTGTTATTAAACTAAGCAAATGTACTTCTCATATGAAGCTGAGCACTAGAATGCCATAACCAATTGGATGCTGGTCCTTACTGCTCTGAGAAATGGAGTTGGCACAAGCTTTTTGTTGTTACGTACAGGTATTAAATGTCTTTCATTGTAGCCTGGTGATTTCCTGTGTCCAGAAATCTGGAAGGGGTAATGGGCATTGTGCAAACTGGTTTTTGGTGCATGACATGCACCACAGTAGTTCAAGGAATAGATATCAGTAAAATGCCTAACTGGTCTCTTGAATAAGTCATTGTCCCTTTAGTGGGATTGTAAACATGGTGCTTTACATGATCAGCATATTTGATAACTCAGGACAAGGTTTAGGCTTCAGAGCTTGAATCCTATAATACATAAACTTGCTGAATTTGTGGAATTCTAAAGATCTGTTTGTAGCTCTTGTAAGCTTAGACACAATGACATTTGAAGGTAACGAAGATAACTTAACTTGAAGCATTCTAAACAAGAAATGAATCTATTTTTATCTGATCCTTCCAAGACTAATAAATGCCCTTATTTGTTTTTTCATGCCCAGCAAACTCTTCAGCTTTTATTTTTATCATCCAATTTCTGCTTTATAAGCTGTGATCTGATAAGATCTACCCTCAGCAATTTTTCAGCAGCATTTTGGCAGCTAAGTGGAGATGTCATTATCTCTTGAGCATATCCTGTTTGCTAATGAGGTTCTGCTACTACTACAAATACATTACCAGATGGCATTGTTGCTTTCTTATATTTTGTTTTGAACATGATGTAAGGTAGTAAAAAACCCAGAAAATCAAAATATGAAAATTAATTTTTTTCTTGTGGCTCTAAATATCTGTCTGGAGTCCCTAGTCTATTGAGCCCTGGTTTTGCAGTTTCCCTTTTACCCTTATTTTTAAATATTTAATTGGATGCAATATTAAAATGTATCTCATACTACTTTTGCCTTACAAAGCAGAGGATTGAGTTGTTGGCATCTGTGCATCAGCAGTGCTAATTTTGCTGCATTTAATGACTTTAAATGTCAGTTCTTTTGTGTTCTCTAGCAGCTGGACTCGTAACAGTCCTGCAAATTTACCTCTTCCAGGTGTATAGACCCAATGGGCCGGATGGTGTTGGTGGCAGAGGACAGAGGATCCATCTTCAGCTCTGGGACACTGCAGGGCAGGAAAGGTATGGCCCAAGATTGCAATGGGAGCTTACTGTAACAGCAATGGAAAGCTTCCTATGAGCACCTGTTAAATTCTAACTATAATTAACACAAAACCTGTAATTCTTGCTTTTTAGTCTTTTTTTTTTCATAGCCATCACATATAGACACTTTTAAAGCTTGTCTTTTTAAAGTTCTCTTAAATTTCTGTAAAGATGTTGATGTCTTGGGAAAGTCAGACAGGCAAAAGCATCTCCAAGGATTCTTTTCGATTGGCCTATCAAAAGACTAGCATTCTTGTAGTTGTTAATCTTACGTTCAAAGACTGATGTGTATAGGGGATAAATTTTTGTTCAAAGGTAAAATTTCTATATTGTTTTAATTTTTGAATCTTGATCAAGGCATGCTTTATAGTAGAAGACTGTTTAAAGCTCTCACACTCAAGTCTCCTTGATGCCTTAGGCCTTGATTAGGCCACAATAATGTTAGCAATTTTTCTTACACAGTCTCTGCTCAGCAAAACAACTATGAATATTTCCTTCTGGTTCATTCAGTCTTAAGTTACCTCAGTTCTTCTGTGACTCTAAGCAATTTTGTTTTCAAAGTAACTTGTCAGATGAGCAAATTAATTTCTTTTTGCTGGTCTAGGTTTCGTAGCTTGACTACAGCTTTCTTCAGAGATGCCATGGGGTTTCTTCTGCTCTTTGATCTGACAAATGAGCAAAGCTTTCTGAATGTCAGGAACTGGATAAGTATGGCTTTTTTTTTTTTGTTTACTTTCTTTCTTTGCATGGGTGGAATGGGGCATGGGGGTTATGTTTGTAAATATGGAGTCTCACTGAGAATTAGAGCTTAAAATACTGTTTTTATGGCTTTCTCAGTAAAATAATGTAAATGTTGTATTATAATGTAATAGCTGCTAGTGATGGCTTCTAGGGCTCACCTGAAGCCTATTGAACTTGGATTTTAACCTATATAAAAGAAAGCTGAGACCATATCCTATCCCTGGCTCTGGTGCTGTTCAGTAGTTTAAGTGTGTGGGAAGCCTATGCTAAAGTATTTTGGCTCACCTGAAGCTTTGTCAGCAAAACATAATGGAAGGCAAATCTTACTTGGCCGGTATATCCAGGCAAAGGAGTTCCCAAACTGCATCATCCATCTGGAGAGGGAAGCAGATCCTTTCCTGGCACTCACTGTAGGTGCTTAGTGAGTGTAACTCCTTCAGCTGCAAATGCACAAGTTGCTGTGCTAACTCTGCCCAGCTTCTGTTTCCTTGGGTTTTTCCCTGGGTATGTGACCGTGGAAGGCCACCTGTTCTCTGGCTCTTCAGGACCAGTGGAGAAGGGCTGTGGGCCAGCAGAGCAGCCTTGGTTTGTGGTGGTGTTCCTAGGGGAGTGTGTGTGACAGTGACTTGTGACCCTCTTCATGTTGTGCTGCCAGGTCAGCTACAAATGCATGCCTACTGTGAAAACCCAGACATTGTGTTATGTGGAAACAAGAGTGACCTGGAGGACCAAAGGATGGTGAAGGAAGAAGATGCTAAGGAACTTGCAGAAAAATATGGGTAAGTAACTTTATTCCAATTATTGCTGTGTTTAGAGCAGAATGAGATATTTTCTGTAATGCTTTTTTCTGTATACTGAAAAGTTATTGTGAGAATAAGCATTTTAGAATGATTAACTGCCTGGTATGATATCTTTTTTTCTGTCTGAGATTAGTATTTTCTTCATTACTTAAAAATAAGTGCTTAGTATTGCAGTAATCTTGCACAGGAGATTGGGTCATCTTTGCTTGGCAGTAAACAGTGTAAATTTTCACAAACTTTCTGGAAAAGAGAGAGAATTTAGAGGCAGGTGAATAATGGAGTCACTTCTTTGCTCTTACCTGTGCTGAGGCATCTGCACTCTCACAGGCTCTCAGGGAGTCTGAAAACCAAGTCAGCCCAGCAGGAAGGCAGGGTAGCCTTGCCCTTCCCCTTCCCGCCAGGCATGGGTCATGTGCCTCTGAAGGAAGTTTGTGAAATCTTTTGTTCCTATCAGATATTAATTTGCACTTTTATACTCCCTTAACTCTTTCATGGGGCTTATCTTTAGATTACCTTTGCTTTTCACTGAGAATCAGAAACACATTTCTGAAGGAAATCATCTGATGCATTTGTTGTGTTTTAATTCACATAGTGGAGCAATTTTCTAGCACATGAACTGGACTCTTCTCAAAGGAAAGCTAAGTTAAATGATGTGCTCCAACCACTAATCCACCTTTGTCTGGAGGGATAGAGTAGAACTGCTCCAAAGTAAATCCCAAAGGACAGGCAGTAGTGGGAACACTGGCTCCTCAGTGCAAGCTGCCTTGTTCTGCAGGTCTTCTCTGTGTCATGATGTTTACTAGGCACAAATTAGTTTGCCTTGTCCTTAAAGAATCATTGGAGGCAAATCAGAAGCAATCTGTCTATGAAAGAGAAATGGTTTAGTGCAGTAATACCTTCTTACCTTTTCTTCTGTGAAAATGCTTGTTTGAAGTCAAGTGCATGTCACACAGATAGCAGCAAGTGCATGTGGTACTTTAACCAGCTGTAAGTGACGGAGCAAGAAGTTTTAAACAGCAGCAGATAGCATGTGACCATATCTTAAATCTCTTTGCATGTGACTTCTGAAAATTATTTATTAAGTATTTATCTTTGTGGCTGAAAATGCATCTTAATTTAGGAATAGTGAGCTAAAAAAGCCAAGTTTGTGGGTCACATCCAGTCTGCAGGCAGTTACAAAGTTCTCTGCCCTGTAGAGGTGAGACAGGATGGCTCTAGGAGTCACTTTCTCATGAGGGGAGGCAAGATAAATCCTGCTGCAGGGAACAGTCTTCTGGTGACTAAAGTGTGAGATAGTGAATGTCCCCTTCTGTGGAAGGGCCTTGTATGGATATGTGATGGATCTGAAACAGATTGCAAGAGACCTGCACAGACACAGCAAGAGACTTTTGGCCACTCATTGGGTCTTGCAAGTTAAGTAAGAAATACTTAAAATTCTGAAGTGATGGTATCAGTTTCCTGGGCAGGAACACAAATGCAGCCACTGTAGCACCACACTGTGGGGAGCACTGTGTACAGAAGGCAATAGCTACAGATCCACAGTGGAACATCCTGACCACAACAGTGAAGAAACAAGCAATGTACTTTAGAAACCAAGGTGCCAGAAACATTTCTTAACAAATACATAGGTGTTCTGAGCACTGAGATTTCTTCTTTTATGTAAGAAAGTTTAGAGTTGTGGTGTCAATAGAAGAAAGTCACATTCTGTAGTGATGAGTACCACCACACTGTGATTCTTTAGTGCCTTGTCTGCAGAGGAATGGCTGTAGCAGCTTTCCTTCTCCTACAATTACTTTATATGTCCTTGTGTGCACAAGTGTTCTCCTCACTGATTTCTGTGCATATCAGCTTTGGAGTAACTGCATCTCTTGCAGGGAATGGAGTTTAAAAAAACAGACCTCAGGAGCACAACTTTGGGAAATCATGCTGACAAGTGCCTCTGTAAATTGTGGACTCCATTAATGTTTGCCCTTCTGCCCTACCTCCAGTCAGCCATTTCATTAATTTCTTTTGCATTTCAGACCACTGAGCACTTAGTGTCTCTCTGCTATGGAGTAGCAGTGACAGTCTTAGTGTGAGTTCTAATTACATGGCAGTAATACTGTATTTTTTTTCTCCTGTGAGCGACAACTGTATGATGTAATGTTATAATTTTTGTCTCCTGCAGAATCCCATATTTTGAAACCAGTGCAGCAAATGGGAATAATGTAAGCAAAGCCATTGAAACTCTGCTTGACCTCATTATGAAGCGCATGGAACGATGTGTGGATAAATCCTGGATCCCTGAAGGGGTGGTGCGCTCCAATGGGCACAGCTCTACGGAACAACTGAATGAGGAGCAAGAAAAAGGCAGATGTGGCTGTTAGCCCAGTTACAATTAACTTTCATGTGTATGATACAGTACAGTTGCAGCTTACCTGTTTAACTTTGGGACAAATTGCTTTGTGTAGTTATTTAATGAGCTATATTAATTCTTGATAAGAATTTTTGTTTGCTTTCTCTCAAATAATGTTGATCTCCACTTGCAAGGTATGCAGTTTATTAGCTTTGGGACAGAGGTTTAATTTGGTTTAGAACTGGATGTTCCTCTAATTCTCTGCTTGGGAGGAAAGGGGAAGAAAGGAATTTTCATTACCAAATTCAGAAACATGTCTCTGTGGGCAGCCAGAAAGGGTAGGCTTGGGTTGAAGGGTTTGCAGTTGCCCTTGGCAGTCTCCATTAACTACACAGAGTAGGCGTTTAGATTAGATATTGTGACAGCTCTTGGTGTCTCCTAACAGCAAGATAACCAACTTGCTTCTTGGTTTTAAACAGAAACATTTAATAATTTCACCATTTAATAACAATCTTAAAGAGCACATCCTGTGTTTTCCACAAAAGCCTGAGAGTAGTTTTTCCTTGCTCTCCTAATCCATCAGTTTTCAGTGATGAAAACCAAAGGGAAGCACTTCAGTACAGAATAAAAAGCTCCAGAGGAGCACAGGGGTGTGCACACAGAGCACTTGGGGCATGTCATATAATTGAACATGTAAACTACAACTGTACTATATGAAATACATCCAATGTAGCCTATGACATCTCCTGACATCATTTGAATTTCTAGAATATGCATGTATGTAAATTTATAAGTAAATGGCATAACTGTGCATCTGTTATGTTTCTTTCATATTGCTACTCATGTTTTAACAGGAATGTAGGGCAACCTAGATGTCAGGAAAATTTCATCAGAGTTGGTGCTTTGCACTGAATTTGTTTTACCAAACACAGATTGAGAATGTTCCTTCAAATTTGGATTGAGAAATGAATGATTATTGTCTTCTGGTGAGATGCAGCTAAGATACTAGTCCTGTAGGTCAGTATTTCTATGAATTTGTAATGCTCATTTTATTCTGCCAACCTTTGTGTCCTGAAGATCTTGGTTATCATATAGTAATTTATGGCTTGTTCATTTCCTTTAGAGTGTATTTTAAAAATAATATAGTTATTTTTCTCTCCCCCAGCTATGGATCACATAAATGTAATTTTTGGTTTCAGTGGATCGTGTTACTCTAACCATTTTTATTTATTCATGTGACCTAGGAAACAATCAGTATTTTTTGGGCTTTTGCCCAGACTGATTTATAAGATGTGCCTACCAAACTGTTTTCTACCCTGGCAGAGGTTGTATAATTGTAAGGTATTGCCAATTAAAGTCATAACATGCCAAATTGAGTCTTGTTACAGACCTTCCGGAGCAGCTTGTTTACAGAACTCCAAAGCTATTGCTTCTTTAGAAAGTATGTATTTATTTATTTAAATATTCTAACTACTGCAATTTCAGGCAAGTATTGATACCAGTTATGAACATGCATCATTACAAAATTTTTGAAGGAAGGACCAAAAATGTTTCTAGAATAGGCTCTAAGGAAAAATATTTGATGTAGCTTCTGGTTATATTAATTAATACAAGAGTAAGTGTTTAAACTTGGTTCTTAAAATATTTTACACAGTAACGTATTGTTCTTTAACAAACACAATGTGTAAATATTAGATTTTTATCACAGCCTACACAGAATATTTTAAAAGTGCAATATAATTTGACTGCTCTGGGGCTAGGACAGAGGTAAAAGAAATTTATATGAGTATAGGGTTTTGGTTTTTTCTACTCCACTTCTAAAATGCTTGTAGACCGGAGTTACTGTAGTTTAATTCAGAGTGCCTTTTGAAGTTACCATCATGTTTCTGACCAGTAGAGTAAGAAACTCTCGTGTAAGACACAATACATTTCAATGTACTTCAGTGTCTGAATTTCTTTTAATGTGACTCTTTGGTTTTCAGAGGGTTGCAGTGGAACTTTGTCATGCATTAACTGAAAATGGGAGTTTTTGTGCTTATAGCTCCATCCAGTTCCTGAAGACTTTAAGGATTATTGCAACCAGCTATTGAGCTAAGTGACTACTGAAATAGTGTAAAAATATTTCCTTTTGAATACTTATGTTTAAATTGGATATTAAATATTAAATACTGAAACTGTCATATTTGTGTCATGCCTATTATTTCTAACTATTTGCAAAGAGGATCTACATAAAATTGCTTTGATGTCAGCCTTTGAAATGTGCCATAAGATTTATCTGTTTGAGTTATTGTGTGACAAAATTTTTGTTCCCTTTTAAACTCTCATGAGAAATCACACTAAATGTTTCTTGACAGTAAATTACACTGTTCTTACTAGACTAGTACTGGTTTAAAGAAACAAGAATTCTTAGGTGATGTGAAACTGTTATTTCAAGACAAGTTGTTTCTGTTCAGTGTCAGATGGAGACATGGATCTGTAATTGAACAAAGTTTTGGAAAGTGTTTCCATTAAGATGGATTGTCCCAGGATTTCTTAGAATAATATCAAATAGTTAAACATTCCTGACATGAACTTTGCCAGCACTGTTGAACTGAATTGTAACATTTCCTGTTGTCTCAGTTCAATGTCAGTCTGTGTCCTGCGCTGTCCCTGTGTGTTGTGAGGATTCTTTGTTCAGATGCATCCAAGGTGTGTGCTGTGCTTGAGGTACTGGGTGACCCTCTCTTGCACTGAGCAAACCAGTCAGACGGGAGCCTGGTGAATGCTGGGTGATGCCAGGAGGAGCCCAAACCCAGAGAGGACAATGGAGACATCAGTTCTGTGTTCATGAGATGTTCAGAATGCTGCTCATCTGAGCATGTCGAGTGCTCAGAGCAAAGGGAATCAAGCAATACATTTTGTCAACTTTATTGCTTCTACAAAGGTAAGCAGCCTGGTTTTTCAGAGTAACTGCTTCCATCAAGTAGTGTCTATTACCAGGTAGGTTATAATGTGCTGGAGGACATTGCTGCTATTCAGAGGTTCCTTGACAGGCAAGAGAATGAGCTGAACTAAACCTCATTCAGTTTAAAAAGGGCAAGTGTCAAGTGTCACTGGGTATTCCCCCTGGGCTGCAATAATAATATCCCGCCCTATGCAGTAGTGCTAACTGAAAAAACATTTTTCAGATAAGGGGATGAGCATCCTGTTCCAAAGCAGGCTGACCAAAACACAAGAGTGTGCTGCTGTGGCAGGGAAGGCCAGCTGTATCCAGGGCTGCACTGGTAAAATGAAGGTGGCAGGTTGGGAAAATCAGTCTTCCCTTATATTCAGTAATTTTAAGATTGACTGGAGTTCTGTGCCCTCTTTTGGATACCTCTGTAAAAGAAAGGAAAGACATTGACA
>NW_005054313.1:6012197-6014170 GCF_000277835.1 Geospiza fortis | reverse complement strand
AAAATCAGCAGGCTGGAGCACAAGGGGTAGGAAGAGACAGAACAGAGTTTGCTTAGCTTTAAGCTAAGGGAGACCTTTCTGCTGTCTTGATCTCTAATGGGTGGAGCCAGACCCATCTCAGAGGGCACAGGGATAGGAAAGAGGCAAGAGAGAAATGTTCTCTAGAAAATTAAGATTAAATAGTAGGAAAAGATTGCCACTGTACAAGTGGTCAGAAATTGGAACAGGAGCTCAGGAAGATTATAGAGTCTGTCCTTGAAGACACTAAAAACTAAACTGGATATGGCCTTGAGACTGGTATTAATTTGATCTGCTTTGAGCAGGGCTTTGCTCTAGATGACCCCCCGAAGTGTCTTCTACCCAACATGAGCATATGTCTCTGAACCTGATCCTACAAGTGCATTTGCCTGACAGTTGTTTATTCTTTCACATGGCTGTATGACAGTTTTACTTCTATTAGGAAACTTCTACAAGTATGTAAATACTTGCAGATCAGAGCTTTGCTATGAGTTTAAGGTAGTGAGTTGAGATGTTTGGTGAAACAGTTTTTGCTGTAGTAATCTGCATCAAAAACAAACAAGCCACTTGGTTTGCTGCAAAATCTCTTCTTCCAGTGAGGCTGTTTTTCACCTGGATACCTAATTCTGTCTGTGAATAACTATTAATGGAGCAGAGGTACATATTTGTTTTCTATAATTAATCTGGATTCTGTCACCAGCAACCTTCAACCTGTATTGCCTTTTAGTCAGGGAGAAACACTTCAAATCTACAGCGTAATGGCTTGTAGAGGAGATTGGTGCTTTGATGTGAAAAAAAGAGCTGGGAGTGACAATTTAATGGTAAATGCTTGTATTATCACTGTGCACTCACATCCTGTCTGCTGGATGTATTGGTGACAGTCTGTAATTCAAAGTGTTTAAACTGCAGAAGCTACCAAACACTTCACCACGCAGTGCTCTGCCAGGCAAAGTGAAATAAATACAGCCCATGGGGAAAAGAATGGCATAGGCAGGAAACTCAAAGTAATCAAACTGAAAAAGGAGAACAGCCAGGACCTAAGCAAACTTGTTTACTATTTGTTTGTTTCCTGTAGCTGTAAACTTGTCCTCATAGCTTCCCTGATAAAATTGGATTGTGTGTGTGTCTTTAGCATCTCCTCTTCTCGCCGGGGTTGCCATCCTCAGTCCCACCTCAGAGCGCTCGCTGGCTGCAGTGTGAGAGCCACTGACGGCCTGGCCACTCCTGAGCTCCAGCCCCGCTCCCTGCAGCAGACGGGGCTGAAAGACTGGAGACAGCCTCTGTGCTGATAAGGTGACTCCACTGTGCTAAAGCAAGTTTTCTTTCTTCCTCTGATATTTCTTAATACAGCACCAAGCTGACTGCCTTTCTTTTGTTGTTCTAGAAAGCAAAAACTGCTTTAGAAGCACGTGCAATTCAACACATGGATTTTCCACCAGATACTCAGGGAGTTAATTTCTTTTAAATGGAGAGGCAGGAATTGTGGTGGTAAAGACTTATGTGGTGAGGAGGATTTCAGACTCCGAGCTGGGACAGCATCCTACAATTGAAGAATAGAGAGAAGACCTCCAATTCCAAACAATTTGGAAGGTACAGGGCCTAGTATTTAGGTCCTTTCACAATCAACAGGTAACTCTAGGACAGGGAACAGAAGGAGTAATAGGAACTTATCTATATGATGTGCAGAACTATTGGCTTTAGACAGGACTTCAAATTTTGCTTAGATTTTTGATTTTACAGATATGAAAACAGCACAGAAAGTGTTGCCTGAAAGTTACAGTAAATTAGATAGATTTAAAAATCTATGTCTAAACCCGTTTCCTTTCCTTTCTTTTCCTTGGGTTACTCTGTCTATCCTTCTGTCCGTATCGATTCGTTAATTTCTCGCCCTTGGAACACAATTTTTCCTTTGTAAACAGAAGCCAGGGCCTCGTGCCGTGTGTGCGGCGGCGGGG
>NW_005054313.1:6011502-6011854 GCF_000277835.1 Geospiza fortis | reverse complement strand
AGCACGGTGCTGAGAACACCGAGGCTATGGGTTCGATTCCTACACGGGCCATTTGCTTAAGAGCTGGAGTCAGTAATCCTCTTGTCCGTCGGTCCGTTCCAACTCTGGCTGTTCTGTCAATCTGCGAAATTCATGTGTTACTGATATTTAAATATTAGGACCTAGAGCGATGCCGTCATTTGGCAGTTGCTGTGGCCGTCGGCAAGAGTGGTGGCTGAATTATTTGTTTTCAGCTTTTAGTAAGAAATAATACACTTCGCAGAGCAACGCAGAATGCTCACCCTTTAACTCTCAGACTTTGGCTCCAGGTGGCAGCAGGCTCGGCTCCGGGCAGTGCGGGGTGGAGCGTGCG